>NW_026020630.1:2695842-3278254 GCF_900185275.1 Solanum verrucosum
GCCCTGGAGAGTGTTAAGTTGATCATCCAAATTCGAGTCCAAACGTACCAGGCAGGCTCTTGCGTTAGCTAACTCTTGTGTGGCAAAGGCTAAGGCCCTTTGGCTTTCACATTCTCGATGTTGGAACTCTCGTTCCCTACGCATGTATTCTTGCTCCCTATGTTGAAACTCTTGCTCTCTTCGATCCCATTCCTGCTGAAAGTGGTAGGCTTGGATTTGGAGCCTTACCTGGACATCTTCAATTTGTCGGCCCGTGCGTGGCGTCGGGTCAAGTGTACCTCGCAGATCATCCTGCATCCAATTTTTGTACTCGTCGACATACCCAGCGTCATATCTGTCTTCAGTCATGCTTTCTTTTAGGTTAACCCGCCCGGCCCATTCATCGAGAATTTCCTTGGCATGAGGTATCTTGTCACACCCGTTGTAGTCAAAGACGTAGCGGCTGGCGTCTCCTTTGAAAGGTAGAATTTGTGTTCTGCCGAATTGCCGCATTACCCTGCTAGGGTTGTAAGGTCGTACACCTCTAATGCCAGGAAGAATTAGGAAAGGACACTTAGCCCCCTGAACGGCTATTTTCTCTGACATGAAATCTTGAAACATCCACTGTACATCTCCCTCTTTTATGTCGTGGAAGACTTTAGCCCATGCTTTCCTCGTGCTGTGGATCTCGAATCTATTGATACTCAAGTGTAACTCGTAATGGTCGAAGTGACTTTCTTTTCGTGGTTCGGCTAATTTCTGTTTCTGAGTCTCGCATGTCTTCACTAGATGTTTAGACATCCACCATTGCAGCAGGATATTACACCCTTGAAAAAATGGAAACCCATTTTTGCATTGACCCAAAGATCGATAGATGTCAGCCACAATGATCGGGGCTAGGTTGAAGTATTTCTTGACTTGTCCCTTTTTACCAACGCCTTCAAAGATAGTGTGAGTTACCATGACAATCCGAGTATCAATTTCATTCTCTCCGTCCTGGAGGAATACCATTGTCCCTAAGAGGCATACGACAAATGCTAAGGTTTGGGTTTGACTCCAACTACTGCGATTGAGAAACTCATTTGGAAAATTCTTGTAATAGTTTTCGTGTCCCCATCGTTCGTAGAATTTCATAAGCGGAATACTCGAGGTGTCTAGCTAGTCTGCATTTACCAGTAACAACATGTTCTTCAGTTCTTTGTTGGTCGGCTTATCCGGTAGCAAAATGTGATGATCTGGATGATTTTTCCTTTTCTGGCACATTCCTACGTTGTCTAAGCAATCTCTGATTTCTTCAACAGTTGGCGTCATTTCAACATCTCCGAAGCGAAACACCATTCTCCCATCATCCCAAAATCGAGTGACCACCTCAATGAACTCAGGCCATACTTCGAGATTCATTATCGATGGGAGGTGACCCAAGTGAATGGAAAGTTCTCTTTTCTGATACTCATTGAGATTGTACCACCATGCACGGAGAAGGTTTGGCGTCTCGGTGACCATTTTGAAACTCAAGTGGTGCCTGGCCATCTACAAAAATATACAAAGAATTAGATACCCCCCAAACCCAAGACACAACAATTTGTCAAACAGCGCATACATCCTTCAAGCACGTAAGTATGAACGTCCGTTCGGGCCGTGGGCACTTAGGACTCAAGGTGGTCTTTCTAATAGGCCCAACACGCCTTGGGTATTGGGTCATCTTAGGCCAATGCGCTAAATTTCGGGATTGAGTTTGGCTCTACGCTAGTCTTGACTAAGAGTGAGCTTTGTTTAAAGTGGATAGGTGACCCAAGCGGACAACTTGGGCTGAGACAGTTAACGACCGTTGACTATCCAGTAGCCAACTTCATTCGTCAGGGTGCCTCGAGAACAATTTGGTTAACGAATGACTGCGGCTCGCATAATCATCATTTAAACGAAAATTTAAAATAATTGTCGTTTGACGGAGTATGTCATACCATGAATGCAATAATTCAATATATACGATAAATAAAACAAGTAAACAATTAAATCACATAGCCAAATAAATCAATCTTAGGGTTAGAACCGTTCAAAGTCCCCAGCAGAGTCGCCATTCTGTTTTATTTGGAAAATATATTTTTGACTGGTTTTAAGAGTCGTCACTTAATTTTTAAGAAAAATCAAGAAAACTGTTGTTTTCAAAAGACTAAAACAGTAAATCTATTGAAAACTATTAAGGGGGTTCGGGGTTCTTATTAGCATTTCGGGAAGGGGTTTAAATCACCCGAAATGCCCGCTAATACGCGGTTATCCGGTAATTAATTATTTGGCTAAAATAATTTAACTTAGCTTGAATTGGAAAATTGAGTTGTTTTATAGTTAAGACCATTTTAAGGGAGAAAAAGAAAAATATTGAAATATTATCTAAGCGAAATATTTTGTAAAACTTATTCATTTGTTCATTTATTTGTTGAGTCAAGTAAAGAATGAATAGTTTAGTTTAAGCGGTTAATTCAGAATGGGTATCCTTTGGGGCATTGATTAGGAAACCTTGAAATTAAATAAGCACATAAAAACACGTTATAGCAAATAAATAGATACGGAAAGAAGATTTGGGCCAAAGTCTGGATTTTCTGTCCGCCTGGGCCAGTATTTGGGACCATTTTCATATTGTGCCTTTGGCCCATTTGAGTCACCTGCACCTGTCCTATACTAACGTTAAAGAAATATTTCTCTTTGGGCCTTAGGCACAATTTTTCACCTGTCCTAAATTCTAACAAAATAATAAACATAATGACTAAATAGGCTTATGCCCAATAATAACAAAATACAATTTTTTGTATAAAGAGTGGGCCTTTTGCCCAATCTTTTCAATTCTCCTCTAATTTTGCATTTTTCCAACTTCGGAACCTGTTCGTCATTTTAATGGATGATTGACTCGGAAAGGGAAATTGAGCCTTTATGGCTCTCCCGAAATGCAAGGGAGGAAGATAAGAGTTCATGGCGAACTCGGGCATATTTCACATACAAAGACAAATAAAATCATATTAGCATGGGACGAGAAAATTCTAACACATTTTTCTAAAAATAAAAATAAAAATGAACAACATTAAGGCGACTAACAACTCAATACGACAAAATCATAATAAGATATTAAGGACTAATCTAATAATCTCAATGACTTTGCCCACTACTCGTTACTAGCTACAATGAGGAGAATGGATAAAAGTTGTTTTAATAAACATTCATGAACACTACTAACCTTTTAAAGATCAAACTATGCAATACGTGTCACTTAAACAAAGAAACTAAGACAAAAGTATAAACTAGACATTGTAGGCACATAATTATGAGCAAGTTCCATTTTATTTTATTTTTTAGGCCTTTGCCAATTTTCAGCTTTATGCATATTCCCACATTGACATATATTAAATAAACTATTATGAAGGTAGACAATAAATAAAGCTATAGGCAATTGTCCTCGGAATTAAAGAATTGACCGGTCACATAATGAAAGATTAATCACCAAAAGAGGTCATGCTCTAAATAACCTTAAAGATTACACTCTAGCAAAATTTGAATTCGGAAGATGAAACAAGAAAATTCAAATTTTATGCCGACTCAGCTTGCAAATATAAGCATTCTTCACTCAAATTTGAAATAGCAAGAAGACCAAACTCGACTTCGGTGGCAAAAATCGAAGCGAAACTAGACTAAAAATATGAATCGAAACAGGAAAGACGAATAGGTCAATAAGAATTAAACTAAATATGAGGCTAAAAAAAAGAAGAACCACTACAGACTAGAGGCGAAATGCAACATAACATCCAATCTTGTAATGGTAAAATCACGGCCAGATTGTAATTAAAGAGAAAGGCTCTAAATATACTGCTACAACAGACCACAAATATACATTCCAAATCATTCAAATAGGCAGCAGTATAACATACTTCATTGGAATCTAGAGAGTAAGCATTTATCGATCGTAATCCAAAAGGTGTAATAGAAACTCATTTGAGGAGCAATATGCTAAGCTAACTCAAATACAAACAATACAATAGTGCACGAAACTCCTATGCTACAACATATTTAGACTAGCATGGAAGAAACAGGACAAAGTATCCTATAATGAACAGGAGAAACATTCGGACCACAACACGACCAATACAAAAAATAATGTAGATCAAAATCTTTAGGCCTAGGTGAGAGCTAGTCTATATAATCTTGAAAGTAAGCATAAGAACAATGACTTTTAGGCATATCAGACTCAAAGGAGAAACACGAAAATCACATTAACAAAGGGGAGGGTCAACGTCATGACAATACACATGAACAAGCAACAATACAAGTGAAACAACCACAAACCTGAGAAGGATACAAACAGGGGAAACAAACCAAAACGAGCATTAAGCTATCCTAGAGTCAAAACACACATTATTCATTTAAAAAATAAATAAAAAATAAGACGAAGATTAAAGTCGTAGCTTAGATTCGAACACATCCTATAAAAGTATCTCGAGGCCCGTAATATTCGCAACTCACGCCTGAACTTCTATTGGAAACTAAACAAAAAAAAAGAAAAAAAAGATTAGAGTTATTTACCTCTCGATGGGCAGCGAGCGGGGACGGGACGAGCAAGAGGCGATGAGCTTCCACCACCACAAATGATGACTCCAATGAACTCACGCAAACAGAAAAGAAACAAGCAAAATTTGACCAAAACACTGGAACTATTGTCTCTTTTCTTTCGAAATGTATTTTTCAGTATGTATTTGAAAATTTTCTGCTCAAACTCTCTCTGTAATTTTCACTCCAAAAATTTCACCAAAAAATCCCCCCCTCCCAGTGAACAACAAAACGAAATATATAGAGGGGAGGATGGGATTCGGAAAATAGGGGGAAAACGGATGAAAAATCCGGATAGAAAGGGGACCCATTCCAAAATTCAAAATTTTTCACCATTAAGGCCAAGCACCTTTTCTTGCAATTTTCTCCCCATTCCGAAAGAGAAAAGGGGAGGAAACGCGTGCCTCTTTCTCTACTGTTGCAACTGTACGAGTTGTCGAAGAATCAGAGGAAAACGATGAGAAACTGTAGCATACAATTGTACGCGTAGCTGGCATCGCTGGGTCGGGTCGCTGGACTGCTGGACGCGATTCTCTGGGCTGCTGGCTCGTTTCTGGTTACAGCGTGAAGAAGACCAAAATGTATAGGGATCGTTTGGCGTTGTTGTTGTATGTTTTGTTGATTGCATTGCTATTGTAATGTTGGAATTAATAGAAGGGTTGGGTTTGAGTCACTGGGCTGCTGTAATGTCATATAGGAGAATGTTTATTGAATTATTAATGGGGGAATATTGTGTGTTGGGCTGAGAGAATGAGAGGTGTGTTGGGCTGATTGTGTGGGTTGTAATGGTGGGCTGAAAATGTAATAAAAAATAAAGGCTCCTTGGTGATTATTTAAATAAGCTAGAGGTAAGGTTAGAGAATGGTTAAAATTGCAATGTCAAGAAAGGGCTAAATGGATTACGATTATAACCATCTAGAGTTAAAAACTTAGCCAAATTGAGATAATTGGTGAATTCGGTCAAAAGCTAAATAAGATAGATTTATAAAAATTAATTAATGAGCTTCTTAATCTTAACGAAATGAAACAATTATTTTAGATATAAACTAATAACTCAAAAATATAAGTATTAACTAGCTAAACCAATTAACCGACTAAAAGTTAAAATCTTTCGAAACGAATTTTGAATACTTATAAAATATACTAATTATATACATAATTATCTAAAACACACACACACACACACACACATATATATATATATATATTATTTAAAAATTATAAGAAAAGTGACCAAAATTATTTAATATAACTTGCAAACTATATATTTTTTGAAATTTTATAAAACTAATTACTTTAAATCGTTTACAATTGAAGGAGCTCGATGATTAATGTATATTGTGGAGGTCCAAAATTGAATGTCAACAGAGAGGACCAAACACATCGAAGTGGATTGTCATTATATACGAGAAGCTGTAGATAAAGGTGTCATTACTCTTCCACATGTGTCCAGTGATCTTCAAATAGCTGATGCGTTTACAAAATCCATGGCACGGCAACGCCATTAGTTTCTAGTAGGCAAATTTATGCTTCTTGATCCACCAGCATCAATTTGAGGGGGGATGTTAGCATGATAGACAACTAAATGATTGTATATATTAATGTAATTATATAGTGATATAAATTAGCATGATCATATACATTTGTTGTAGAATCATATGAATAAATATTGTGATAGAATAGCTGATTTGGAGGGATAGCAAGGCAGATTTAGAGGGATTCAATGGCAGATTTGTATAGATAGAATAGCTGATCTTTAGGGATAGGTATGGCGGATCTTTAGGGATGTGTAATCTTTATTTTCTCTATATAATGGAAAGACTCTCACTTTGAGAGGCATTCAGCTGAAAATTGTCAGTCAGGAGTATTCGGCTTCCATTATTACAGTCTGGGAAACATAGTTTTATATCATCCCAAGCTTCTGTAGTCCATATGTCATCAATGACTACCAAGTATCTCCTGCCTTTCAGTTGCTTTTGCAATCGGTCTGCTAGTTGATCATTAGGTTCGGAACTTGTAGAAGAAAGAAGTCCTAGGAATACATTTCTCGCACAATACTCTTGTGAAACAGTAACTTTTGCACGAATATCAAATCTAGACGTTATGCATGGATCACTGTAGAGTTTTGTAGCCAAAGTTGTCTTCCCGATTCCCCCCCTCCATACGATTGAGACAACTTCTAGTTCCTTTTCTCCGCTAGCAAGTTGATCAAGCGTCATCTCACATTCAGTTTCACGGCCAACCATTATATTCTCAGGCTGCTCTTCAGCATGCTCAGGTAAACTGGCAGGAGAGTAAGTTTGTGCTTTTAGACCTTTCATGTTGTTGCACCTGTCCCGTGTTACCGTCCACTGTTTCATGGTGGAATCAATGCATTCTAGTGCTTGTTCCAAGCAGGAAAATAGCTCCCACATAGATCTGCTTCTTTCCTCCATATTTTGTGCTAAAAAAATATTTCTTGATTCTAAGTCAACCATATCTTCTGTTGTGTATGCTAGCTCTGTGATTTCAGCTTCCAACCTTGTTAATGACTCAAGATCATCTGT
The DNA here is from genome assembly GCF_900185275.1 of Solanum verrucosum. Lineage (NCBI taxonomy): Eukaryota > Viridiplantae > Streptophyta > Magnoliopsida > Solanales > Solanaceae > Solanum > Solanum verrucosum. The sequence continues at coordinate 2,702,958 of NW_026020630.1, forward strand.
TATATTGCAGGGTTTCCCCATAATAGCTCTCAAAGATTCGATCTTTACAAAAAATGGTTGCAATTCATATCCAGTAAGTTCCATTGATTGGTGTAGGGTTCTCATAAGACAACTAATAGCAGCATAAGCCATATCTCTTAATTTCTCACTTATGTGTGTGATCAAAATAGGGAGTTTTGGCACAGAGAAGAAGGCAAAATAGCTAACATTTTTACAACGGCCACGTCATTAAATAAGCTAAAATGATCATGGAAGCTAACTAGACAAACTCAGATGATTTTTCGAAAGACAATAATATTGATAAGTGACTTTGATGACCAATTAGCATAAATTGAGTGACCATTCAGGCATTCAACTTGAGGGACCCTTCATAATGTATTTGAAGGAAACACAGTGTTCAAAAAGTTTGAGTATTTTGTAATTAAGCTTTAACTTGTACTACTTTCTTTGACTTTTGAGACTTTTGGAAGGTCTTCTTTCCTTGGTTCCAAATTATATTATGATACATATATTAGATTAGGTACATAATTAAGAAGCCATTGTGTGCCTAATGGACTTCATGACTGTGACCTTGTCAAACCCGTGATGGAGCTAGGATTTTCTTTAAGAGGTTCGAAATATTTAAAGTAAACATACGAACAGGGCAACTCAATATTGTATTGGTTCACCTATGACCCTGGTCAAGTTTTACCCTCTAGCGCGAAGGTAGGTTTAAAATGGAAGCTTCTGAATTTACTGCAACGGTGAAGGTGTTGAGTATGTTGAAACCATAATCAAAGCCAGGCCCAGAATATAAGTTATGAGTTCGGCAAAAACCAATAGCTTTGTCCTAGCGAGAAATTCAACTAATATGTATAAATAGTTTATCCAAAACTCAGTACACAAGAAGAGTTATGGTTTAGAATCCATAAACTTAAAATCTTGAATCCTCCTCCGACAAGATGCACATTTATCTTTTCAGTAGTTAGTGCAGTTAAACAACTTTGGCTGGGGAAAACCATTCTGAGTAATTAAACAACTTAACAACAGAAAATTGAAACAAAACAACTAAACTTGAACAACCATTAATGCTAAAAATAACACATACAGTTAAGTTTCTATCAATATACAAACAACAAAAAACAGAAGATTAAAAAACGAAAAAACAGAAACAGAGAAATTCAATATTCCATTATGTCCGCCATCTCAGCCTTCTCTTCTTTGGCCTTCTCCTTTTGTGGGGGATGATGCCGTCAAAAAATTCCACAAACCATTTTGGCTTACGATAGTTAAACATGAGGCTCCACATGACAGTTCCAACAACTAGTCCAAAACTGTAGCCTATCACTACTGATTCCCACGTAAATCCACTTAAGAAATATGACTCATCATCTTCTTCTTCATCCTCCAGTGATTGAGGAACATGCGAGCGATCACTCGTTCCACATTGCTTTGATAAAGGAGGACCACATAAATCAAGGTTGCCACCATACGAGTCATTTTCAAATGTGTTAAATTGTGGACCATGAGGAATGCGTCCAGCTAGGTGATTTTGAGAGAGGTTTAAGAATGCCAGAAAGGTTAGCCTTGTCAATTGTTGCGGAATCTTTCCAGCGAGTCGATTCCAAGAGAGATCTAACGCTTCAAGCATATTCAATCGTCCTAGTTCCATTGGAATATCACCTCTGAGATTGTTATGAGATAAATTGAGTAGCCAAAGTGAGCTGAGATCCTTTAGTGTTTTCGGAATCACACCTTCAAAATGGTTGCTTGAGAGATCTATGGCTGTCATAATTGTAGTGATTCTTTCTAGCTGTATATCATTTCCTTTGATCACCAACCTCACTGAATCATCGTACATAACAAAAAATAAGTCTGATGTTTTCATATATTCGATCTCACATTTGTCACTGTCATCTATTTTGATCATTCCTTTGAAGTTTTGAAAAACTTCTGCAGGCAGTGAGCCACTGAACTCATTATGAGAGAGATCTAAAATCCGCAACCTGGGAAACCCAAACCTCAGCCTAGTACTTATAGGTCCATGGAACTTGTTCGACTTTAATATAAGGACTTGCAGCTCTTGAAGAGTTCCTAGCCAAGCTGAAAATGAGTCATTTACAGCGTTGTTCCCGATATCAAGAACTTCTAAACCAACACAGTTGAGTAATGACACAGGGACATGTCCTTCAAAATGATTACCATTCAAGATAATGGTCGTCAATTGATTACCATCACCATTCAGGATACTGGTAGTCGATGAAGTGTGTTGACTACATAATGGTGGAAGACTCCCACTGAAATTGTTCCTTCTTAAGTCCAACACCGTTAGCTGAGTCATGTTACCCAAGCAACTTGGAATCGAGTTACTGAAGTAGTTGTGTGATAAATCCAGAAGGCTAATGATGCTCATGTTACAAAGGGATGAAGGTAGTGGACCCTGAAGGAAGTTAAATTTAAGATCAAGAGACACTAGACTATAGAAATGAGATAGATTTATGTGACCATTGAGTGAATTATATGAAAGGTTTAGGTGAAACAACGAATCCCACCTCATCCCGCTAAACCAGTTAGGGATTTGACCACGAATCTTATTGTTAGAAAGATTTATGACCCGAAGTGTCTTTAAATTTCTTAGAAACTGTGGAAAATCCTTCAGTTCACAAGATGATAACCGCAAAATTTCTAGTCTAGGAAAAGTGATGTGTGTCCCCCCATCAACGGTGATGTTGTTTGATGAAAGGTCAAGGTTTACAAGGTTTGTGAGATTTTGAAGTGATCGAAGAACAGGACTACTGAGTTGATTATAACTCAAATCCAAACGCCCTACTGCTCGATTCACTTTGAGCTCATCAGATAGTCCATTGAATAGATTATGATGGAGCTCCAACATATATAAAGAAGGGAGGCTAAACACCCAAGATAGTATTGTTCCATTTAGCAAGTTGTGAGAAAAATCCAGGTCAACTAACTTTTGAAGCATGCTGACATTGCTTGGCAATGGACCAGACAAGGAATTACTCGACAAGTCTAAGTTTTCAAGACGTGTCAATGTTAAAATCTTGGAGGCTAAAAATAGCACATACAGTTAAGTTTCTATGAAGAATATACAAACAACAAAAACAGAAAATTAAAAAGCGAAAAAAAAGAAACAGAAAAGTTTTTGTTAGTTCGAAGCTGATATGAGATGTTAGTTCGAAGTTGATATGAAGTTTTGATGATTTAACAAACTTATTGATTTAACAAAGGAACCAGATCCTTATTACTGGGACTGCTGACAGGGAAGTGAATGAATACACTCAGTGTGAGGAATATTTGTGTGTAATCATCAAAAAGGGGGAAAATGTTATATTCTAGGTGTTTTGATGATCCTCACAAATGCAGGGACCTGGTCCCCAGTAGAGTTCTCTCTATCATCTCCATCAGATGCATAATGGGGAACGAACTGTGGTTGTTACTGGTGCACTAACAAAGGGGGAATTTGTTATGTATTTGAATGAATGTTTGTTCCCTCACGTGAGGAGTTATGCAGGTTGTTTGTCATCATCAAAAAAGGGGAAAATGATAAGTGCTAATGCTCCTAGATGTTTTGATGATCTCCTCACAAATGCAGGGACCTGGTCCTCTGCAGAGTATGAATACTCGTCCAGCTGTCAAAGTGTTGTACAGCTGTAAAAGCTGTCTACGTCAGAAAAGCTGTTACGGCAGGTGCACAACTTTCCTAACAGCAGGCCTTCAGCCAATGAGAATGGCTCAAGGAGTTTGTGTTCATTTTCAATATATTATCTCTTTCCAACAAACACAAACTCAAGATTTGGCAAACAAAATTTGGATTTTCTCTCAAAATTCATAAGCTTGAAAAGAAGGCCATCTCCAAGGAAGAACATTGGCTCAACTCAACAAAGGGATCTGAAAGAGTGAAGAAGAGTCTTTGTTGTACTTAGAGCTTTGTGTCTCATGTGCTTACATTGTAAATCTGATCCTAATCTATAAAGGATTCAGATCTTGTTTTGGTTTCTAAAAGTCTAAGTCATCTAGAGTTAGGTGATTTAGTGGGCAACATTGTTGTTGCTTAGTCAAAATCTAAATCGTCCATAAGGTGGTGGTTTAGCGAGTGGTGTTGTCTCCACTTAGCAAAGTCTAAGTTATCTAGGGGTGATAACTTAGTGGGCAGTGTGCTATCTGCTCTGGCTCGTCTAAGTGATAGGAGGTATTGCTTAGAGTTGGGATTAGTAAGTTAATCCTGGTTTGTAAACTTGCTTTTGCTTTTTGCTTGGAGAAGATTAGTGAAAGAAGTTTTGAAAAGTCCTGGCAGGCCAGGTCGTGGTTTTACTCCCTTGAGCAAGGAGGTTTCCACGTAAAGTTATTGTGCAATCTTTACTTTCAGCACGTTACTTATTTTCTATTATTGTAACTGTGCTGAGGACCTGGTCCCATCTAGACCAGTGGACGCATACATTCCAACAAGTGGTATCAGAGCTTGGGCTCTCTATCTGGTTAACACCAAGAGAGAAGTTCCTGCGAGAAATGGCGTCACCACTGAATCAGCAAAGAAGTCAGTCCTCCACAAGACCTCCTCTTCTTGATGGTCAGTTCTATAGATATTGGAAGATTCAGATGAGAGACTATCTCATGGCTGAGGACATAGAAGTATGGGACATCATATGTAAAGGTCCTTATGTGCCAAATATGGAGGTTAAAGATGGAGAGGTCGCAAGAGTCATTCCCAAAACTCGACAACAATATAATGACTCTGACAGACCATTAGTCCAGAAAAATCACAAAGCAAGGAAGCTACTGATGTGTGGCCTTAGTGTAAATGAATATGATCTGATCTCATCTTGTGAATCAGCCAAGGAAATCTGGGATTTGTTGAGAACAACTTATGAGGGCACTGAGGAAATAAGGAAATCTAAGCTAGATCTCTTTACTTCTCAGTTTGAAGGTTTCACCATGAAAGAAGGTGAACCCATTCATGAAATGCGCACCAGATTCTCCACCATTACAGATGAGCTCATGTTCCTTGAAGAACCAGTCCCTGTTGTTAAGCAAGTCTCTAAAATACTGGAAATTCTTCCTAGATCTTGTACAAATGATTTTGTGACTGGAAATAAGACAAGAGAACCTGATATAACAATTATGGATGCACTATTTGAGCATCTTCAAGCTCTGGAGATGCATAGAAAAATGGAGGGTCGTATTCTCAAAGTCGAAAACAAAGAAGGGGACCTGGTCCTCGACAAGCTAAGCAGAAGGGAAGCTTTTTTCCAGGCGATGAAGAAGGATCTGGTAGCATGGGAAAATTCCTCAAGTGATTCAGATGATTCTGAGCACTCTAATGATGCTTCCATGGCAAAGTCAGATCAGGAGGATGCTGATGAAAGGGTAACCCTATCTTATTTCAAGCAAAACTTAAATACCTTTTCTACCGGTAAATTGAGAAAACTAGTTGTTGTATTACTTGATGTGATAAGTAAGCTAACAACTGAGGATGATCTCGTGAACAATAGCCTAGACATCTCTCAAGATGGAAAAACTGCTTTAGTTCCCCAAATATCTGTTATTGAAAATCAAATGGTTATTCTAGAAGCTGAAAATCTAGAACTGATGGAAAAGATAATGGGGGTAACTACTACAGTTTTTAAAAGAAAAAATGAGGCAAGTAGCTTGCAGTTGGAGCTTGAAAATAAGTTGCATACTACTGAAATGAAGATGAAATTGATTTTGGAAAGAAATCTTGATTTGGAGAGGGACCTGGTCCGTGTAAAAGAGGAACTAGAAAAATCCCCCAAATGGACCAATTCCTCTAAGATACTTACAAATCTGATTGGTCAAGGCAACAACAGTAGAAGAGGGCTGGGATGTACGAAGATAGATCCCCCATACAATCCTCACATCAAATCTATTTCTGATGCTGATAATCTGTTGTGTGTGCATTGTGGTCGAGATGTACATCTTAGAAAGGATTGTCCTATTCTGAAAAAATATGGAGAAAGTTCGTCAAACTATTCCCAACAGAGGAATAGATTGAAGAAGGGACCTGGTCCTGCTTATGGATCTAAGTTGAAGAAAACCAGTCTGCCTCACTGGACAAAAGACTTTCTTATCACTCCGTTATCTGCTTACTGGGAACTCCATCTCAAGTGGGTTCCCAAGGCTAACAAGTGATTTGTTATGCAAGTGAGAGGAAGTAGCAACAGTCAGTGGTGGTTCATGAACAGCGGATGCTCAAAGCACTGGACTGGGATAACTGAAAAACTTCCTCCCTCTCAAGGCACTTCAAGGTGGAGGTGTCTCTTTTGGCAATGGTAAGAAATGGTATATTTTTTTTAGGTTGGACTTAAAAGACTGTGGAACCGTCTTGTGAAGTTGTGTACTATATCAATGGGTTAAAGTACAATCTTCTAAGTGTTTCACAGATTCATGATGAACAAAAAAAATGAAGTCAAGCTCTTATCAGATAACCGTATGGTCACAAACTTGCTAGCTCGGGTGATGATCTTGATAGAAAAGAGTTACAAGAACTTTTATATTGCTGATCTGATAACTGCTCGTTCTGACAGTCTCACTTACCTTAAGTGCTCGAAGTGAGAATGTTGAGGTATGATATAAGAGACGTGCTCTTGTGAATGTTTATCTACTGCACAAACTTGTGTCAAGGGACCTGGTCCCCCGGTCTGTACAAAATGAAATTTGCAGATGACAAAGTTTGTGATGCTTGTGTTTAAGAGAAGCAGATCAGACCATCCTTCAGGTGAAATAAGCAGGCTTTTAATCTTTTAAAGAACTTTCAGGCAGAAGTGGTGAATACTACATGTTTTGTGACCAAAAAGATTATATTGAGAAGTTTGATCTCAATATTGATGAAAGAATAGTTGCAGTATACTCTTCCTCCAGCATGGCTTATCGGGCATATAATAAGGTGGTCATGTGATTTTTGATGAGTCCGGAAGAATTGATAAGTTGCAAAAGAAAGAAGATTCTTAGATAGAAGAGTTGTTTCAGATTCAGAGAGATGGTCTAAACAGTGAGCTTGCTGAATAATATCCTCTTCATGAATCCAGCAACCCCAAAGAAGCTGATGCAGATGATGAACCTGATGAGGGACCTGATCCTGTAGACAGTGCTGAACAAGGATAATGCAGTTCAAACTGATAATATGAATTTTGAAGGTGAGAATGAAGAAGCTGATCAAGCTCAGTTTGAAAGAAGTAAAGTATGACACTCAGTTCCCAACAAGCTAAGGTTGTCCAAGTTCCTCATCAACAATGGCTTCAAAAGAGTGAGTTCTAAATGAGCATGATAGGAGATTTCTTCTTAGAGCTACAAATTCAGCAAACCTCTAAAGGTACCCTTCTTTGTCAAGAAAAGTTCATCAAGGAGCTGTTCAAAGGCTTAAAGTTCTTGAAGTCAAGACAATGCTAAAAAGGGGTAATGTCATCATAAAGGGTTGCTAAGACAGGGACCTGGTTCTATTCTACTCATCAGGAGACTTTTTGATTTGGAGTACATGGTGATGCTGATTAGCTAAGTATCAAGTTGATGGAAAGAGTGCCTCAAGAGTGGCTTATGCTATAGGTTGACCTCTCGCTCATGGGGAACTAAAAGGCAAGATTCAGTTGTTTTTTCATCAACTGAGGTAGAGAATGATATAGCAAGTGCAGCTTGATGGATTCAACGTTTGTAGATCAAGCAGCATCTTGAAGCTCTTAGAAGACCTGGTTGAGATAATCAAACTGATGATTGGGAATGCTGAAACCTTCTTGAATGGATCCTGCCTAAAGCAATCAACTCTCTCATGACTATGCAAAGGGAGCAGGTATCCTTGTTTTTCAGTTATGTATGTTTTAGCGAATGCAGTCTCATACCTTTTATAGGTATACACACATGGAAAAGGGCTGAAGGAAAAGAAAGGTTAGGACAGATCTAGGAAATCACATTCAAACTAAGAGAGGGACCTGGTCCGTTCTCGAAGGTTAGCACTCTTAACATTGCAGTTTGAATTATGCCTGAGAACCGTTGCAATTGCCACAAGTATGTCATTCAGGTATCTGACCGTTGTCTCATCTTTTGAATACCAAAATGATACTTTCTTTCATATAATACATCCTTTCACTTTTTTTATATTCCATATTTCTTTCCATTTCCACAGAAAATCAATTTCCCTTCCAAATATCAGAGTTTTCCGAAACCCTATTTTATCCTCACTCAAAAACACTTCCAATTGTTAAACTCTTTGTTCTTACTCGAGAATTTTCTGATGAAGATGTTTTAAGTGTGAAGAGGACCAGGTCCACAATGCAAAAGGAAGAAGTGGAAAAGAAGATGTTCAAAGAGGGAGAAGTTGATATTCTGAGAACTGAAAGTATTCTGAATAGGAGGGTGTCTGATTAAAAAAAAAAATGAATTTTTTTTGGGTTCCTCAATTATTGATCTATTCATCTCGGATGCCTTGAGTGAGTTTGATTTTACCAATCTTTTTGTTATGCGAAACTCAGGCTAGTGTTGGAAGCTGTGATAATTGATCTTGCTAACAGGGATACTGAAATGGTTTGCCTAAAGGCTCAGCTTCTGAAACAACACTATCAGCGGGACCAGGTTGAGAAAAAAAAATGGCAACCCTGAAGGTTCAACATGAAGCCTGGGCAGCAAAGAACGTGAACCTCAAATGAGGCTTCTAAAAATACTATGCTAAGGGATATACTCTACTAATTCTATTCTTTCAAATCCCTTGCCTCTAAGTCATCCCTTCTCTTCCTATCTTTCTAAGTCAGCCCTTATTCCTCTTTTTCTATCGAACCTAAGTGGCATTGTTCTGGTTTTCATTCGTAGTCATATTTGCAATGCTTTGATGGCTAATATTTTATTTATGGATGAAAATATGTCTTGCTTCTACTGACTTGTCTCATTACTTTATGCCTTCTTACTCATGCTCAGTGTTGCCCAAGCGGCCATAAATTTGCTTGAACTGCATTTCTGTCAACTTGGTTTACTGCTTTAACCCTTTTTTATGATGTCAAAAGGGGGAAAGTTGTTATTAAAGTATGAGATCAATGGTGTTAGCTACTTGAAGGAGACATGGTCATGCCGATAGGGGGAATAAATGCTAACTACTTGAAGAGGATACGATCATGCTGATAGGGGGAATAAATCAATACTGGCTACTTGAAAAAGATGTGGTCATGCCGGTAGGGGGAAGAAGTTGAACAAGTTTGTCATCATCAAAAAGGGGGAAAATGCTATTTTGATGTTTTAATGATTTGACAAACTTTGGGGATGATAAAACTCCAGTTACCCGAAGAGTTCTTGTTGATAGGGGGAACTGGTGAATAAGTATGTTATCATCAAAAAGGGGGAAAATGTTAGTTCGAAGCTGATATGAGATGTTAGTTCGAAGTTGATATGAAGTTTTGATGATTTAACAAACTTATTGATTTAACAAAGGAACCAGATCCTTATTACTGGGACTGCTGACAGGGAAGTGAATGAATACACTCAGTGTGAGGAATATTTGTGTGTAATCATCAAAAAGGGGGAAAATGTTATATTCTAGGTGTTTTGATGATCCTCACAAATGCAGGGACCTAGTCCCCAGTAGAGTTCTCTCTATCATCTCCATCAGATGCATAATGGGGAACGAACTGTGGTTGTTACTGGTGCACTAACAAAGGGGGAATTTGTTATGTATTTGAATGAATGTTTGTTCCCTCACGTGAGGAGTTATGCAGGTTGTTTGTCATCATCAAAAAAGGGGAAAATGATAAGTGCTAATGCTCCTAGATGTTTTGATGATCTCCTCACAAATGCAGGGACCTGGTCCTCTGCAGAGTATGAATACTCGTCCAGCTGTCAAAGTGTTGTACAGCTGTAAAAGCTGTCTACGTCAGAAAAGCTGCTACGGCAGGTGCACAACTTTCCTAACAGCAGGCCTTCAGCCAATGAGATTGGCTCAAGGAGTTTGTGTTCATTTTCAATATATTATCTCTTTCCAACAAACACAAACTCAAGATTTGGCAAACAAAATTTGGATTTTCTCTCAAAATTCATAAGCTTGAAAAGAAGGCCATCTCCAAGGAAGAACATTGCTCAACTCAACAAAGGGATCTGATAGAGTGAAGAAGAGTCTTTGTTGTACTTAGAGCTTTGTGTCTCATGTGCTTACATTGTAAATCTGATCCTAATCTATAAAGGATTCAGATCTTGTTTTGGTTTCTAAAAGTCTAAGTCATCTAGAGTTAGGTGATTTAGTGGGCAACATTGTTGTTGCTTAGTCAAAATCTAAATCGTCCATAAGGTGGTGGTTTAGCGAGTGGTGTTGTCTCCACTTAGCAAAGTCTAAGTTATCTAGGGGTGATAACTTAGTGGGCAGTGTGCTATCTGCTCTGGCTCGTCTAAGTGATAGGAGGTATTGCTTAGAGTTGGGATTAGTAAGTTAATCCTGGTTTGTAAACTTGCTTTTGCTTTTTGCTTGGAGAAGATTAGTGAAAGAAGTTTTGAAAAGTCCTGGCAGGCCAGGTCGTGGTTTTACTCCCTTGAGCAAGGAGGTTTCCACGTAAAGTTGTTGTGCAATCTTTACTTTCAGCACGTTACTTATTTTCTATTATTGTAACTGTGCTGAGGACCTGGTCCCATCTAGACCAGTGGACGCATACATTCCAACAGTTTTATCTTTCAGTCTTCCATTATGTCCGCCATCTCAGCCTTCTCTTCTTTGGCCTTCTACTTTTGTGGGGGATGATGCCGTCAAAAAATTCCACAAACCATTTTGGCTTACGATAGTTAAACATGAGGCTCCACATGACAGTTCTAACAACTAGTCCAAAACTGTAGCCTATCACTACTGATTCCCACGTAAATCCACTTAAGAAATATGACTCATCATCTTCTTCTTCATCCTCCAGTGATTGAGGAACATGCGAGCGATCACTCGTTCCACATTGCTTTGATAAAGGAGGACCACATAAATCAAGGTTGCCACCGTACGCGTCATTTTCAAATGTGTTAAATTGTGGACCATGAGGAATTGGTCCGACGAGAACATTCTGAGAGAGGTTTAAGACTGCTAGAAATTTGAGTCTTGTCAATTCAGTCGGAATCTTTCCAGTGAGCCGATTCCAGGAGAGATCCAATGCTTCAAGCATATTCAATTGCCCCAGTTCCATTGGAATATCTCCTCTGAGATGGTTATGGGATAAATTGAGTAGCCAAAGTGAGCCGAGATCTTTAAGTGTTTTCGGAATGACACCTTCAAAATGGTTGCTTGAGAGATCTATGGCTGTCATAATTGTGCTGATTCTGTTTAGATCCATATCGTTTCCTTTGATCACCAAACTCACTGAATCCTCATACATTCCGTTATCTTATCCAGTTAGAATCCATGGTTCCATATATTCAATTTCGCCTTTGTTTCTGTCACCTAATTTGATCATTGCTTTGAAGTTTTGAAAAACTTCTGCAGGCAGTGAACCACTGAACTCATTATGAGAGAGATCTAAAATTCGCAACTTGGGAAAGCAAAACTTTTGCCTAGTACTTACAGGTCCATGGAACTTGTTAGACTTTAGTATAAGGACCTGCAACTCCCGAAGAGTTCCGAGCCAAGCTGGAAATGTACCATTTATAACATTGTTCCCCACATCAAAGATTTGTAAATCAACACAGTTGAGGAACGACATCGGGACAGGTCCTTCAAATCGATTACCATTTAAGACAACAGTGCTCAATGAAGTGCTCTGTGCACATAATGGTGGAAGACTCCCTGTGAAATTGTTCCTTCGCAAGTCTAGCACCCATAGGTCAGACATGTTGCCTAAGCAATGTGGAACCGAGTCACTGAAGTAGTTGTTTGACAAATCCAAAAGGCTAAGGCTGCTCATGTTACAAATGGATGGAGGTAGTGGACCCTGAAGGAAGTTAAATTTAAGATCAAGAGACTCTAGACTATGATAATGAAATTGTTGTAGATGGCTTGTCAAAAAATTAAATGAAAGGTTTAGGTTCTCCAAAGAGTCCCACCTCTGGCTGCTAAACCAGTTAGGGATTTGACCACGAATCTTATTGCTAGAAATATCCAAGAACTCGAGTGTCTTTACATTTCTCAAGAAGTGTGGAAATTCCTTCAGTTCACAAGATGATAACTGCAAAACTCCTAGGCTAGGAAAGGTGATATTTATTCCTGCATCACCGGTGATGTTATTTGATGAAAAGTCAAGGATAAAAAGGCTTGTGAGATTCACAAGTGATTGAGGAAAAGAACCACTGAATTGATTATGACTTAAATTCAGTTCTTCTATTGTTGGGTTTGCTTTGAGCTCATCGGTTAGTCCACTAAATCGATTATGATTGAGTCTCAACTCAAAGGAACGAACATTAAAGACCCAAGAGGGTATTATGCCATTCAGTAAGTTGTAAGACAAATCCAGTTCAGTTAGCTTTTGAAGCATGCTGGCGTTGCTAGGCAGTGGACCAGACAGGGAATTACTCGACAAATCTAAACTTTGAAGATGTGTCAAGCTTAAAATTGAAGTGTAAAACGGTCCGATGAAGCTGTTATTAGAAAGATATAGTTCAACTAGCTCTTGGAAGTTAGAGAAAACGTTGGGAATTTCACCTGAAAAGGAGTTGGAGTAGAGATCCAAATGTGTGAGGTGCTTCAATTTAGAGATTGTTGAAGGAATATGGCCAGTGAAATGATTATCAGATAAAATCAACCCCCTAATTTGTGGTAGGTTGCCAATGGAATCAGGAATGGAACCAGAGAATTGACATCCTCCAAGGTTCAAGATATTCAATGAACTGAAGGTGCCAATTGAATCAGGCAGCTTACCGGAGATGCCTGTGCCTGAAATATCCAACTCCATTAACAGAGTGTTGCTCCGGTGGATCTTTGGTAAAACTCCTTTGAGAAGATCATTCACACCCAATTTGAGATTTTCCAAGTTTGGCAGAAGGAAAAGACTCTCTGGGAGAACACCTCACAGATTAGTGTATCCAAGATCCACGTACCTTAAGGAGGAAGACATATTCATAGGTATCGGAGATGATAAGTTGGTACCAGAGAGAGAAAGTACCTCCAGATTTGTCAAGTTGTGAAGCATTGTTTCAAATCTTCTCTCATCAAGTTCACATTCATAACAAGAAAGATCAAGTGAAACCAAATTGGAATTTCTGTTGGAATTTTAGCTGAGAATGAGAAAAAATCAGAAAGGTTGAGATGCCTCAAATTCGTCAAGCGGCCAATGTTATGTGGGATTGATGTAGAATAGAAGTAATTGTAAGCAAGGTTTAGAGTCTGAAGATGATGAAGTTGGAAGAGGCTGCTGTTGGGATGAATAGTTCCACTAAGCTCACTACAACTAAGGTCCAACGCAATACATGACCACTTAACATGTCACAAGTGACTCCATCCCAACTACAACAATCCCTACTCTCATTCCAAGACTTTGTTTTTGGGAAAGAAGTAAAACAGTTGTTGGAGTAGTCGGAGTTAACTCCAAAAGATTTCTTAAACTGAAGCAAAGCAGAAGATTCAGTGGGAGAGCAAAGATGATGCTCAAAGGAAGAACAAAAACATAGACTTATTAGCAACATCAAACAGAGAAATGAATAAAAGAAAAAGAAACGCCCCATCTTTCTTTTTTCGTATTCAGCAAATAACAGGATGGATGTTCTCTTCTTACAAATCAATCATCATTATCCATATAAAATATATATATTAATGTTGAAGATTGCATCATGTGTAACACACACTGCAGAAAAAAATTTCTGCAAAGCCAGTGTGTTCAAACAAATTTCCGAGATAGTGATGGATTTACACGGTATCTTCTGCCGTTTTTCCATCTTGTTATCCACGAGTTTTTTCAAATAATAGAGAAGAAGAAATCAAACAAAGGAGATTCCAATCCAAACACTGATCATGAAATGTGAACTTGAGACAAATATCTCCTACATAAAATTTTCCTATCCACATATACAGAACCATGTGTAACACATAACCAAAAATGGTAGTACTATCTTATAGTTGTTCACAACAACTAAATCATACAAACAACAATAATATAGCACTCCCACAAGTGGGTCTGGGGAGCGTAGTTTGTACGTATACCTTATCGTAACTTGTGGAGGTAGAGAGGTTGTTTTTGATAGACCCTCTATTACAAATTTTACAAAATTTGGGATAAGCATTATACTTAGGTACAACATGGTAACACTACAAGTACCATTTATTTTGGGAACTTCTTCTTAATCTAAGATAATCATAAAAAAGTGTAATTCATTTGTTCCTTTAATAATAATGCTACTAAATTGGGTTCAGATGAACTCGTAACTTTGTTCAAATACATTTTACAATGTCTTGATTGTTATTGTGAAAGATAACCATTGTTTGTAAGATAAATAAAAAGATGTTGAACTAGAAGGATGTCTTGTTGTGCATTTGCCTAATTGATTTTGCAAATGGACTCTTCCAACATTATAATTCTTGACCATGTATTATTATGTATAAATTTTAGGAACACATAGTTTTAATATGAAATTACAATCTATCCCTATTTAGTTTGTAATTACATTAATCCCTGAAAAAGTAAAATAAATCGAATACATTAAAAATTAACTCGGATACATTATAAAATAAACCGGATACATAATATGTATCTCGGATACATTATAAAATAATTTAGAATTAGAAGAGAAATAAGGGATTTTAGAGGTTTTTAGAAATAGAAGGGAATATTAGAAATAAGGAAAACATACGACGTGTGTTTCAGTAATTTTTCCTATTATTATTGTACGAAAAATAAAGTTGTCTAAATTTAATGGGCTTTTAGAAGCTGCATGAAGCAGTCCAGCTCACATATAATTTCAAAAATTCAAGTACTATAGACATTAAAAAGGAATCAAGAGCTCTATGATATACAAGTTTTTTTTTATTTGGGTTTTTCACCCGGTTTTCAGAGCCTACATTTGGAGTCTTGATCGAATCCGAGACTTCTGATTAAGAATAAAACAGTCTCACCATTGCACCACAACTCAGAGTTTCTCATATTTTTTATGTTGGGAAATCCAATAATTGTCTTAGTGATTGCCAACAAAATTGTCTTAGTTGTTCACTCTTCAAATTGTCTTATATTGTTGCGATTGATAAATTCATTTTACTTTGAGACTCTTGCTTATGATAAGAGTCCTACAGTTACTAGTTGATAAAATACTATATAAGTAAGCAAAGTTTTATAACTTAGTGACCGTTTAAAACCTTGTGCATCTAGGATCAGAGTGGACAATATCATTAATGGGTTGGATTGTTACATTTTCAATGCTAAGTATACCTAGCACTACTTCGTATTTTTTTTTCATTTTTGACGTAATATGTATAACCCTTTTAAACTTATATTAGCAAATTTCATTTAGAAAATACTTGAATTATTATTTATTTCATTAATTGAGCACGTGAACACATGATAAAATGTTTCAATTCAATACTTTCTATTGGAAATTCTTTACGCATATATCGTCTCCTTTAATTTTATCCATCAACCTCAATTAAAAAACATCTGAACTATTACAGCTTATTTTTCCATGACATAAAAAAGAAGTTGAAATTTTTATTACAAAAAATTGATGAATATTACAGTGAATCTGGTCTTGCAAATGTCCTAATTCAACTACCCCACCACATATGCCTAGTCTTTTTTCCTATCTACATTTTGTTCTATTATATTTTTATATTATTATCTTCAGAATATTTTAAAAATAAATGCTTGGTAATATTAAAATGAACTTAATTATGAGTAGTTTAATACCATATAACTAAATTAACTATTTGTATTAAACAAATGCAAAACCGTGTGGCTTCAATTTCTTGATTACTTAAGTCTTACTCTTTTATCACTAAGCACCATAATTTTATTAAGAATTTCTAAGCAAAAACTTTATCTGGAATTAATTATTAATTTCCATGGTAATGAGAAATTCTCGAGGGTCAATGGTATGTGATCTAAAAGTTATTGGACAATGGACACACTCTGTCCCTTAATCTTTTTAAATATCATATTTTGCGATATGGTTTGAATTCGTAACGTATGCCTAATCCACATATAAGGTATTAAGCTCTTATTATCCCTAGGCCATAATCCTAGGGTTAATTATTTTCATTTATTTTTTATTGCTAGAGAATTAATTAAAATATATTTTTAGAATATTATTATATGGTTAAAGTACCGTCCAACCCAGTTTTTGTCTTATTCATCATTTAATTTGAATTAATTAGTGTGTTAATTAGTTGATGTTGAGCTGGCATTGTTTGGTTTTAAAAAATTATTAAAATCTCCAATTTCGCAAATCATTCTAATTACAGTTTTGTTAGCTATTTTCTTGTAATGTTGATTTACCCAAGCTTTAGTAGAGTCTGTTTGTGTACTTTGTGAGAATTTAACGTCCCATCAAGGAGATTAGAAGACATAATGAGCAGTCTCTTTGTTTATTTTAAGTGAATTTTGACACCATTAATGAGGAGATTAAAAGACCTAATTACTTAGGAAAAAAACAAAAAGTTTAAAGGACCTATATTCAAGTGAAATAGGAATTTATAGCTCTTACGATGTTTTGGTGCTGCTTGTCCATTTTGAGAGCTGTATATCAATTGTCTTCTGTTTACCTATGTAGAAAACTTGATTCTTAGGAACTTTTGGGAACCGATGCATCTCTATCGAATAAAGAGACAAAAAGCAGTTCTAAAATTCACCCAGAAGAGTTGCACTATGAATTGGAAATGTTACATGCATACTGCATTGCCTTTTTGTGTTTAAACAATCCCTCCATCCAATTTAAGTGTGTTAGTTTGACTAAACATGGAATTTAAGAAGTAAAGGAAGACTTTGGAATCTTGTGGTCCTTAAATTAAAGATGTGTGTAGTCATTTAATTGTTGTGCTTAAACTTGCCATGTAATAATTGGAATTGGAAAAGTTACTAAATATAGAAAGAGATGCTCTTTTTGGGACAAACCAAAAATGAAAGTATAAGACGCTTAAATTGTCCGGGACAGAGGGAGTACTTCTTTATGAGAGTGATTTTTAATTCTACCGCACTGTCTTTAACATTACTTGATCCTCTTAGTTGTTTGCGCTCAATTCATGATTAGACAGAAATGGAAAGGAAACAAGACAAGATGGATTGCTTGCATTGTATGGGGAAATTGAGAAAGCGGTAGAGATATATTCTTCACTTGAAGGTAGTAGAACCATTACTATTATGATTGATGACATCTCCCTTATTGAAGTGGCGGCTAATGGTTTATCAAATCACGTGTTGGATTTTCTACACTACTGCTACACTCTGAAAGCAAAATATGTGAGCAATTTTATCCACTATTACTCTGCATCTAATTCAAACAATAGTTTGAGCTACGATCAATAGTTTCTTTTGGTAATTAGGAAAAAGTCAATAGCATGGGCTACGATCTTAATAATTTCTGTATCCAGGGCTGTTCCTTTGTTACTCTTAATCACGAGGATATCTATTCCAGTGCAAATACGCTGCCGTTAATCTTGCAACCGGAGTACCTCGCTGATGTGATAATCAAGGCAGAACCTTTGGCAACTGGTTTAGCAAGTGACGTGCATGGACAGGTATAATTTTAATACTACCTTTTATCCTTTCCCCTATATACATTAGTCGTACTGATACTGTGTCACCTTCTCTCCTCGACTAAAGGAAGGAAAAATCTAGAAGACTATCTCCTTTGTCTTTCAGCCTCGAACCTTTATTCATCTTTTTTCTAACTTTTGTTCGGTCTCTCTTTTTCCCTTTTATAATCCACAAACCTCATTTACCCAAAAAGAAAGAATTTTTAAAAAAAATCCAGTGGTCACACTCTTAGCGAATATGAGATGGGATTTGCTTGTGTTCTGAAAACTGATCGTCCTTACCGAATAACCTGATTGGTCAGTTGTGTGACCCTAAGGGTCCGTTTATGAACTTCAATTGTTGAAGAGCTAAAAGAAAGTCGAGAAATTGTAATAGCCTTCTCTCTTTTACGTAGAATTAGTGCAGTATCTGTGGCGGCTTTTAGCTGAAAACAGTATTCTTGTGATTGCTTGCAATCAAATGACTCGTTGGGATAACATGCACTTGGTGTTTTAGTCCATCTTGTTAATTCATTTCTCTCCTTTTGTTTCTCTTTTTCCCCTGCAGTTGACCGTTTTAAATAAAGGAAGTGTTTGTGACTTGGGAGACTCAAGTTCTAAGGTTCGCAATTTTCACTTTAGAGTCAAGGAAAACATCGTAGACTACTTCTATCCTGGGACTCAGACTTGAATAGATTCCATGTTCATTGCATTTGAACATTGGCCAGCATATTATAGACCGAAGGGTGCAGTGATTGCATCCCAAAGCATTGGCAGAAAAACAAAGATAACCAAAGAGTGAGGAGCAAACGATATTCATCTTTGATCTCTGTCGTCCTGACATGGTAATCTTTACTTGAAAGGCATAGAAACCAAATTTTACCTTCATTTTCGCCCTTGTTGGCTCTGTATGTTGTAGATGCCAGAATTTCTCTGAGTTTTATTGTTATGGAAATCCAGTTGCTTTCTGTTACCTTGGAATGCCTCTTTTCATACTTGTGCTGTGTTTCACATACTATGAAGTGCACCTTATCATGGTGTACAATCAACGGGACTTTCACTTTTTTTTCGAAGTTCAAACAATACACTGGATTTACGTTAATTTGATTATAGCATGAAAAACTACAGTGACGTGACCCGAGTGGTTAATATTTTTATTGTGCTTGTGGATTAGAAGACCCAGTAATTATTAGTTGATTCTCTTTTTCCCAACAACTAGATAATAGCTCTTTATCAACTGCTCTTAACTCAAGATTAGTAGGAAAGGAACACATACAATTTAAGTTGCTGTCAAACATATACACACACCAAACGAAAAATTAAGTCCGTCTTCTATGAGCTCTCTTCTTTGGCCTTCTTTTTCTGTGGGGAATAATGCCTTGGAAAAATTCCACAAACCATTTTGGCTTACCAGCTTTAAACATGAGGTTCCACGCAATAGTTCCAACAACAAGTCCAAAACTGTAGCCCATGACTACTGATTCCCATGTAAATCCACTAAAAAAATATGTCTCGTCCTCTTCTTCTTCCTCCAATGGTTGAGGAATATGCAATGGATCACCCGTTCCACATTGCTTTGATAAAGGAGGACCACATAAATCAAGGTTGCCACCATATGAGTCATTTTCAAATGTGTTGAACTGTGAACCTTGAGGAATGCGTCCAGCTAGGTGATTTTGAGAGAGGTTTAAGAATGCCAGAAAGGTTAGCCTTGTCAATTGTTGCGGAATCTTTCCAGTGAGTTGATTCCAAGAGAGATCTAACGCTTCAAGCATATTCAATCGTCCTAGTTCCATTGGAATATCACCTCTGAGATTGTTATGAGATAAATTGAGTAGCCAAAGTGAGCTGAGATCCTTTAGTGTTTTCGGAATCACACCTTCAAAATGATTGCTTGAGAGATCTATGGCTGTCATAATTGTAGTGATTCTTTCTAGCTCTATATCGTTTCCTTTGATCACCAACCTCACTGAATCATCGTACATAACAAAAAATGAGTCTGATGTTTTCATATATTCGATCTCACCTTTGTCACTGTCATCTATTTTGATCATTCCTTTGAAGTTTTGAAAAACTTCTGCAGGCAGTGAGCCACTGAACTCATTATGAGAGAGATCTAAAATCCGCAACCTGGGAAACCCAAACCTCAGCCTAGTACTTATAGGTCCATGGAACTTGTTCGACTTTAATATAAGGACTTGCAGCTCTTGAAGAGTTCCTAGCCAAGCTGGAAATGAGTCATTTACAGCGTTGTTCCCGATATCAAGAACTTCTAAACCAACACAGTTGAGTAATGACACAGGGACATGTCCTTCAAAATGATTACCATTCAAGATAATGGTCATCAATTGATTACCATCACCATTCAGGATACTGGTAGTCGATGAAGTGTGTTGACTACATAACGGTGGAAGACTCCCAGTGAAATTGTTCCTTCTTAAGTCCAACACCGTTAGCTGAGTCATGTTACCCAAGCAACTTGGAATCGAGTTACTGAAGTAGTTGTGTGATAAATCCAGAAGGCTAATGATGCTCATGTTACAAATGGATGAAGGTAGTGGACCCTGAAGGAAGTTAAATTTAAGATCAAGAGACACTAGACTATAGAAATGAGATAGATCTATGTGACCATTGAGTGAATTATATGAAAGGTTTAGGTGAAACAACGAGTCCCACCTCATCCCGCTAAACCAGTTAGGGATTTGACCACGAATCTTATTGTTAGAAAGATTTATGACCCGAAGTGTCTTTAAATTTTTTAGAAACTGTGGAAAATCCTTCAGTTCACAAGATGATAACCGCAAAATTTCTAGTCTAGGAAAAGTGATTTGTGTTCCCTCATCAACGGTGATATTGTTTGATGAAAGGTCAAGGTTTACAAGGTTTGTGAGATTTTGAAGTGATCGAAGAACAGGACTACTGAGTTGATTATAACTCAAATCTAAACGCCCTACTGCTCGATTCACTTTGAGCTCATCAGATAGTCCATTGAATAGATTATGATGGAGCTCCAACATATATAAAGAAGGGAGGCTAAACACCCAAGATGGTATTGTTCCATTTAGCAAGTTGTGAGAAAAATCCAGGTCAACTAGCTTTTGAAGCATGCTGACATTGCTTGGCAATGGACCAGACAAGGAATTACTCGACAAGTCTAAGTTTTCAAGACGTGTCAATGTTAAAATCGAAGAGGGAAATGGACCGATGAAGTTGTTATAAGAAAGATACAATGTAACTAGCTCTTGGAGGTTAGAGAAAACATCGGGAATTTTACCTCCAAGTGAGTTAAACGAAAGATCTAGACGGGTGAGATGTTTCAATTTTGAGACTGTTGAAGGAATATGGCCAGTAAAATGATTGGAACCAAAATCCAACTCTCTAATTTGTGTGATGTTGCCAATGGAATCAGGAATGAGACCAGATAAGTTATTGTAAGCAAGGTTTAGCGTCTGAAGACGATGAAGTTGGAAGAGGCTGCTGTTAGGATGAATAGTTCCGCTAAGATTTGCATTACTAAGGTCTAGGCCAATAACATAACCAGTTAACATGTCACAAGTGATCCAGCCCCAAGTGCAGCAATCCGTACTCTCATTCCAAGACGATGCTTTTGGGAGAGAAGTACTATAATGTCTAGAGTACTTGTCGGACATTTGAAAGTGTTGCTTGAACTGAAGCAAAGATAAAGCTTCACTGGGAGAGCAAAGATGCTGCACAAAGGATGAAGAAAAGCTTTGACTTAGGAAGACAAAACAGAGAAGTGAATAAAAGAAAACTAGACGTCCCATTGTTTATTTTTAGCAGATAACAAAATGTTCTTACAAAATCAATCATAATCCACAGTATATATAGAGTTAAAGGGCTGACTTTCTCCACACTCTGATTAGGGGCGGAGACATAGAGGTGCAAGGGGTTCAATTAAATCTCCCTCGTTGAAAAATTATACTACGTAAATAGAGCGATAATTTTTGTTTGAGTTGTTTACAGCTAATTGAACTCTCTGCTATTATTGTCCCATCAACATCTCTTTTGTTGACTTCCAACTTATCAGCCATATTTTTCTAGTTTTCCCACAAGAATGTTCAAAAAGAGAAACTTTGATTGACTAAGTCAAATGACATGATGTGTCGAGTTGTATGAATGCAATAAATTTTTAGTGCAATTTTTTCATGGAATCTATACGATCATAATAAGTCCAGATGTGTTGTGCTGCTTTAAGTTGATAATAGAGTGTAGAATTTTGAAGTCATTGAACCAATTAGTGGTCCATGGATGAGATAGTAACAAGAGGGGACACTTTAATCAA
Organism: Solanum verrucosum; assembly: GCF_900185275.1. Classification (NCBI taxonomy): domain Eukaryota; kingdom Viridiplantae; phylum Streptophyta; class Magnoliopsida; order Solanales; family Solanaceae; genus Solanum; species Solanum verrucosum. Next base: position 2,724,860 of record NW_026020630.1, read on the forward strand.
GTGAAACCAAGTTGGACAAATGCAATAAATTTTTTGTGCAACTTTTCCGTGGAATCCATACAATCATAAAAGGTCAAGAAGTGTCAAGTTGCTTGAGTAAATGTATAGGAAGGTGTCCATCTAATATGTTTTAATCATCAGAAATGCTTTACTTGAACAACCATTGATGCTAAATTAACACATACAATTAAGTTGTTATCAAACATATACAAACAACAAACAGAAAATTAAAAAGCAAAAACAGTAATAGAAAAGTTCAATCTTCAATTATGTCCTTTGTCTTGGCCTTCTCTTCTTTGACCTTCTCATTTTCTTGGGGAAAATGCCTTCAAAAAATTCGACAAACCATTTTGGTTTACGATATTTAAAAATGAAGCCCCACACAACAGTTCCAACAACGAGTCCAAAACTGTAGCCTATGACTACTGATTCCCACGTAAATCCACTAAAAAGATATGAATCGCCTTCATCTTCTTCGGAGTCCAATGGTTGAGGAACATGTGATGAATCACTCGTTCCACATTGCTTTGATAAAGGATGACCACATAGATCAAGGTTGCAACCATACGATTCATTTTCAAATGTGTGAATTGTGGACCGTGAGGAATTGGTCCAACGAGATGATTTTGAGAGAGGTTTAAGACTGCTAGAAAGTTCATTCTTGTCAATTCCCTTGGAATCTTTCCAGTGAGCCGATTCCAGGAGAGATCTAATGCTTCAAGCATATTCAATTGTCCCAGTTCCATTGGAATATGACCTATGAGATTGTTACGGGATAAATTGAGTAGCCAAAGTGAGCTGAGATCCTTTAGTGATTTCGGAATGACACCTTCAAAATGGTTGCTTGAGAGATCTATGGTTGTCATAATTGTGCTGATTCTTTCTAGCTCAGTATTGTGCCCTTTGATTACCAACCTCACTGAATTCTCATACGATGTGTAAGAGAAATTCTCATATGGTTCCATGTACTTGAAGGAAACGAACCGATGAAACTGTTACTATAAAGATCTAAATAACGTAGCTCTTGGAGGTTAGAAAAAACATCTGGAATTTCTCTTGAAAAGGAATTGGACTCAAGAACTAAATGTGTGAGGTGCTTCAATTTAGAGATTGTGGAAGGAATATGGCCAGTGAAATGATTACCCCAAAACCGCAACTTCCTAATTTGTGTTAGGTTGCCAATGGAATCAGGAATGACACCAGAGAATTGACATCCATAGAGGTTCAAGATATTCAAGGAACTGAAGATCATTCCAACTCAAATAGAGCGTTTCCAAGCTGTTTGGAAGAAGAAAAAAGCTCTCCGTGAGAACACCTCGCAGATTAGTATTATGAAGATCCAGGTGCCTTAAGGAAGAAGAAATATTGGAAGGTATCGGAGATGAGATGTTGACATAAGAGAGAGAAAGTAGCTCCAGATTTGTGAAGTTGTGAAGCATTGTTTCAAATGTTCTCTCATCAAGTTGTAAATCATAACTATAAGAAAGATCAAGTGAAACCAAATTGGAAAGGTATGAGATTTCTGTTGGGATTTTCCCATCAAAGTAGGAATCGGTAAGTGTTTACTACATCCCTACTCTGTTCAAATAGGGCGAAACGTCGCGGTGACTCAAAAAATAATCAATTGATTCAATTTTAAAAGAATTTTAAAGGAGTCGTCACCTAATTTTAGGAAAACTAGGAAACCAATTAATTAATCTACGAAACCAAGATATTCTAGGTAAGGGGTTCAAGTTATTCCGAAGGAAAGGGGTTAGGCATCCTTCGAAATCCACAAATGTGGGTCCCGACTGAATTCATTTTTTTCAAATTGAGGATGAGAATAAAATAATGTACAAATATGATAAACATGCAATATACACAAGTAATATGATAAAACAATAATATAGGAATCGGCCTAAATTTGCCTATCGTCAATAATATACAATATAAATAGGAGTATAATTCGAACATAATTCGAATAACTTCAATAGGAAGCACCTTCGGGTACCTGTAAAGACACTTAGTAAAAGTGTTAGTTATAAATAAATATGAATAAAAATAAATGAATCAAAAATTAATTTAAAAATAAAAATCCGTCTTATTAACATGGGAGGCCTTAGAAATCAACAGTAATTTCTTCATCGGCCATTTTGAACAAACAAAATATATGAAATTAAACTAAATTTCCGTCTTTTACAATGTAAAGGCCTCCAAAATCGACGGAGAGATTTTCTCATTGACCAATTAACTTAACACTTTTTAAAATACAAAAAGAGAAACAAAATCAAATAAAAAAAGATAACATAAAGTAGAAACAATGACCAAACATTAACAATATAACTCACTCAGAATTCTTATAAAAATAAAAATGTGTGACATCCATTCTAACCAAATTAACAGTAGCCAAACATAAATAAAAATGAAATAACAATAAATAAATAAACTAATGAGACAGGTAGTGAGCATACATAGTGAAATATTACGGAGAAGATGAACTTTCAATAGAAAATACTACAACCTCATAAACAAAGTCAAACCCACCCAACAAGCATATAACAAATTTAGAAACTAAAATACCAAATAATAATAGTAAAAATTTTAGGAATCCCATAATGTAAGGAGCAAATTACATTTTATCCCTACTTTTTTCCAATTTACAAAAATCCCTTAGAATTACTGCCATCCGGATACATCTCATTTTTTCGAATACATTACATTTGATACATTATACAACTATTTTGTTGAGATTAAAAAGGAAATTAAATATAAAATTAAATGTCAGTCCCCAAATCATGCAAATCAAATTGATGTCAATATCTCCCAAATAACATCTCCAAACAATTAAAATTTTAAATTTTTTTTTCTCAAATCTCTCTCCCAAATCGTAACAGAATAAAAAAAAGTCAGGTTAAAAAGTTTGCAGTATGATATTTTTCTGCTGGGTGCATTTTCATTTCATTTTTCCAGCAGCAATATGAAGAAATGGTGGCCCTAAAAAGTCACAAGTGACTCCATCCCAACTGCAGCAATCCCTACTCTCATTCCAAGACTTTGTTCTTGGGTAATCATAATCCCAACAACTAAAGTTGTTGGAAATTTGAAAGGATTGTTTGAACTGAAGCAAAGCATAAGCTTCCGTGGGAGAGCAAAGATGATGAACAGAGGATGAAGAAAAGCTTCGACCTAGAAAGACAAAAAAGACAAATGAATAGAAGAAAAAGAGACACTCCATCTGTCTTTTTCGTATCAAGCAAATAACAGAATGTTGTTACAAAATCAATCATCATAATCCATCTATATTTATATATTAGTTAATGCGTTAGTTAGTTAGTTCCATCAATATTAATGTTGAAGATTGCACCATGTGTAACACACTAAAAAAGATTTTTTCTATGTAACTGAAAACAAATTTCCATGATAGTGATGGATTTACGCGTATCCTCTGCCGTTTTCCATCTTGTTCTCCATGAGACTTATCAAATAATAAGGTCAAACTAGAAGTGTGAACTTGAGACAAATATCTCCTACATAAAATTTTCCTATCCACATATAAAGAGGACCAAATTTTCTGTCATAAAGACAGAACCATGTGTAACACATAACAAAGAAAGGTACTATCTTATAGTTGTTCACAACAACTAAAGGTTACTAACTTCCATTACCGAAAACTAGGAAACCAATTTAAAGATGTTTGGAATACCTTTATATAAAAGGCATAATACATAAATGTGCCCTTTAACTTGGCCTCATTTTACGTTTATGTCCTCCAACTTTGGGTATGCACAAATAGACACTTCAACTTGTATAAAGTTGAACAACTAGACACATGAGTCTTACATGGCACAATACACATAAGACACCACGTAGGATAAAAAATGACATGTAGGATGTCATGTAGGAGATGTGTGTCTATTTGTTCAACTTGTACACACCTAAAGTTGAAGGGCATAAATGTGATTTGAAGCCAAGTTAAAGGGTATATTTATGTATTATGCCTATTTAAAATCATAGTACGAAAATGATCAAGCACCTAAAAGAAATCCTCAAAATGCAGTCACTGGTGGATCAAAATATTTTAACTAACAATACTTTAAAAGGAGTCCTTATAAATTAAATACTATTTTGAAAAATGAATAAAATTTATTCATCACTTATTTTATTCTTTTTATTTGAAAAGGTAAAACAATTCGAATGCTTGAATGTCAAATTAATTTTACTCTTAATTCTGTTCATCCGGGCTAAGACCTTGAACTAAATGGTTAGCCCAAATCTAGATTATAACAATAATAATAATATATCATATCATATCATATATTATTATAAATGGGAAGAGTTTAACCTCAAAAGTTGAATTACGAAAATAACCTATATTAAATTAAAAAAGTAATAAAATTAATTAATTAAATAATAATCATATATCATATTATTATATTATTATACTAATGCTAATCATCATATACCTACTTGTTTGTTTTCTCCGTTTGTTGGCTTCTCATTTCCTTCCTAATCTTAATTATTCTCTCTCTACTTATAAATATTCACCTATTGTTATAATAATTATAATAAAGAAGGGGAATGAAGAGTTGTAAGGTAATTAATTATGAGAGCTATAATAAAATATAAAGATAATGAAGAGTTGCAAGGGTAATAAATTTTGAGAGCTATAATATAAAATAAAGAGAATGAAGAGTTGCGAGGGTAATAAATTTGGAGGGCTATATATAATATTTGTGTAGCAAAGAGGTGGCCAGTCGATGGTCATTATTTTTGCAAAAATGCATGATCATTAAATAAAATTTTCATTTCCCTCTAAATACATTAGTTGATTACTTATTACTTTCATCGTATTTTTTTTGCTTTTTACAAAAGAAAAATGTGTATAAGTTCTAAAAGTTCATACGGAGTGTTTTATTTGGAAATAATAATTGGACTGGTTTAAGAGTCGCCACTTAATTTTTAAGAAAAATCAAGAAAACTATTATTTTCAAAAGACTAAAACAGTAAATCTATTGAAAACTATTAAGGGGGTTCGAGGTTCCCATTAATATTCTAGGAAGGTTTTAAAAGCACCTAGAATATACACTAATGTGGTTATCCGACAATTAATTTTTTGGCTAAAATACTTTAACTTATCTTGAATTGCAAAAGCGAATTACTTTATAGTTGAGACTATTTTAAATAAAAAAAAGTAATGAAATATTATCTAAGTAGGATCCTTAACGAAATTATCTTTTAAGTCTAGTGAAAAAAAAGAATAATTTAGTTAAGTAGTTGATTTGAAATGGGTGTCTTCTGGGGGTTTGAATATTTGAAACCTTAAAATCAATAGCAATTATTAACAAATAAACAAGCATAATAAAACAAAGAGAGAGACTTGGGCCCAAATCTGATTTTCCTGTCCGCCTGGGCCAGTATTTGGGCCCATTTTCGTTTTGGGTCTTTGGCCCAATTTTTCACCTGTCCTAAATTCTAGCAAGATAATAAACATAATGACTAAATGGGCTTAGGCCCAATAATAACAAAATACAATTTTTGTATAAGGAGTGGGCCTTTGGCCCAATCTTTTCAATTCTCCTCCGCTTTCGCATTCTTCCAACTTCAAGACCTGTTCATCGATTTTTATGTAGTTGACTCGATGGAGGAATTTGGAGCTTTTATGACTCTCGCGAAATGCAAAGGCGGAGAAAAGTGGGAGTTCATAGTAAACTCGGACAAATTCACATGCAACGAAAAGAAATAAAATTAGCATTCACACTTAAACTTGTTCACAAAAATAACATCTCTAGTAAAAAACAAATAAATAAAGTAATAAATAAAAAAGGTATGAGTTTGATTCCTAACGAGGTAAACTAGGAAATTCACAACAAAATAAGGCTACTACCAATGTATACTTGACAGATTTCAAGGGGACGCAAATTAAGAAGAGAAGAAGTCTAATTTTGACAGTAAGAAAGCACGTTTGAGTTGACCAAAGATAACATATCACTGCTTATCATACTTTTAAAAAAAACAATAAAAATGCCTCACACATGTTCATTCTAGAAGGTAATAGCACATTAATATTAATAATCAATAAAATGGGGCATATTAGATGATGCACTATAATCTAGCGTGGCTTGAATATGATGAAAATATATTAAATGTTCAAACTAATATAGCAATGATAATCAGGCCGCGGGAGAGGCAACCTTAATAATGATCATTGAATCAAGACAAGCTATTTGTTATTACCATTATTCATATACTTAGCCATCTATAGCTGAACAGTAAACAATTTAGACAAGAGCCAGATTCAAATAGAAAGGACAATGAATTTTAACAATATGATCCTACACCACGGTTCAAGAAATCTCAATTTTTGCACCTTGCTGGGATGTGGCCGAGCATAAATTAGCTCATTTGCTTCAAAAGGGGGGAGCTAAGGGATCGACATCAAGAGAAGTTTGCTACCAAAATAAATCATGCATCAAATAATCTTAGAGGCCAAGCTCCAACAAACTAAGCTCCGAAAAATAAAATAAGAAACTCAGACTTTATACCATTTTTTACTTACAAACAGTGAACCATTTCGAACTGGATTAGAGGGCAAAGAGATTCGAAAGACAATAGGCAAACTAGTACTAAACTTTGTATCATGGCTTAAGCAAATACGATGAACAAAGTACCAAAACCAAAGACCATAAACAATTTGATAATCATTTTTACACTCAACCTAGATCGAAATAAGAGAAATATGACGGAAAGAAATCAAGCTGCGAAGAGCTCACGACCAAACAAGAATGAGATCCGACATGCTAGCAAATAGTAGTAAACTGCTCCAAAACAAGATGCATACACAAATGATCTCAAATAGGAAGAAAAAGACAGTACTAGCCAATACTCATTTACCAAATCCTAACCTGTAGTGGCCGAAACAAAGCCATCACATATTTATAAGCTATGAAAAGAGGGGGAAGTCTTGGTAGATTTAGTAAGATACATCAACCTATCCCTTTTCAAAATAGCATGAAATTAAAGCAACAATGGCATGTAATACTTAAATTGATTTGTATCCTAGATGCTATACATTATACCATGAGAAAAAGGGAAAGAGACAGTAACTAGGGATAGGAAACAACAAATCATCGAATCGAATCACAAAGTGAATTAAAACTACTTAATATACATTTGAATTTAGTCGAAATGACAAAACGAATTTAAGAGGAAGAGGGGTTACCTTCCTCGGAGCAGCGTTCCGGAACGACGAAGCTTCCACCACCACGTGAAAGAAACTCCAATGGAAGTTTCCGGCGAAAAAGAACGGAGAGCTTAAGCCGAGACCTCAAAACTCGAAACTATTGAATTATAACTATAGAAGTTGGAATTCTTCTTATGACTCTGTACCAACAGTATTCTTTTTTGTCTCCTCTTTCTCCAACCTAAATTTTTCCAACTCAAATCCTCTCTCCCCTGGCAGCAAAGACAACAGAATATATATAGAAGAAGAACTAGGGCCGATTTTGGGGGGAAAGGGATGAAAAATTGATAGGAAAGGGTCCAATAATTCAAACTTCAAATTCATTTCACCATTAAAGGCAAAACACACTTTTCTTATCAAGTTTCGTCCCATTCCGGAAGAGGAAATGGGACAGGCGCGTGCTTGCTCTTCTGTTGGAATCGTACAGATTGAGAGAGACGTTGGAGGAAGATGACAAATGGATCGTACTGGCCTCTGCCCGAAACGTGAAATTGTCGTCGCTTTCTCATGTATTTGGACAGAAACTTGGAGCTGTGAGGATGTCGTGTAGGCTATTGTTAGCGTGAAGAATCTGGAATCCTCTGTTGAAGAAAAGGGATTTGGGCCGGGTTGCTGTTGGTATATTGCATTGCTGCTGAGTTATTTTGTGTGTTGTATGTATGTTGGTGTTTTATAGTAATGTTAGATTGGGCTGAGAATTGGGAGTGGGTCCGTTGATTGTTGTTGGGCTGGCTGGGAAATAAAAATGGTGGGCTGGAGGTTTGAATTGGAATTGGGAATAGGTGGAATAGATTATAGCCAATTGAATTAAGAAAATAGCCATTTGAATTTAATAAATAAAATTGGCTAAAACTCAAATGCAATAAATTAATATTAATTAATTAACGAGCTTCTTTATTTTAACAAGATAAAATAATTACCTTAATTATAAACTAAAGACTCGAAATATAGACTACTAAGGTAGACAAAATTAATTTAATAAAGTATTTAAGTGAAACTAAATTCTTTTTGAGGTGATTTTCGAATATTCATAAGATATACTAATTACATATATAATTATATGAAGTATATTTATTATTTATAAATTATGAAAATCGCCTAAGATCACTCAAAATGACTTTGAAAAGTATTTGAATTTTATAAAACTAATTATTCTAAATTGTTTGGGAATTAAGAAGCTCGTGAATTAATTCCTATCGGGGAGGGTCAAAATTGGGTGTCAACACGGAGCATGCAATGATGGAAATGGATATTGGAAATTTTCACGGATGTTGAAATCCATTTATTCACAAAGTTAGTTTTTAACATTATCTAATATATTTTCATATTTTGAGAAAATTCTCTTTTAATATTTAGTTTTTAGGTAATTGTCGGAGGAATTCAAATCGATGCTTTCACTGATTTACATACTTTGGGTAAGTGAATTGAACTCTCTTCTTCCTTTCTTTGTCATTTCACATAATATAATATATATATAGTCGTTGCTTTTCTTTCTTCCACATAATTTTTCACCTTATTTTGTTAGAGCTTAATTTTTCATGTTTCAGATCTGACCTAGCTATCATCTTTGGAAGAAAATTATTCTAGATAATAATTATGACCATATCTAACTATTATGTTGTTTACCTCATTTTGCTCCAATATTACTTTTTGGTTCCTTTACACTAGATCTTCTAGGTACAGAAGAAAAAGAATATCATTGTCTTTTTAGAACTGTCAGGGATAGTAGCATTAGTGTTGCATTTGGATCGAAGACGTCATCATATGTGATAATATTGATAGATAGAGAATGAATATTTGGAAGACAATAGATTTTATTACTATGTATGGATTAGAATGAAATAAAGATATGTACTCTTTTATACACTAATAATTTTTATTTTTTATTTTTTATTCTAATTGATGTAGATGAAGGATACATATCTCTCGAAGGTGTTTGGAAATGTTCCAAAAATTTAAATTTTGGTTTTATTTCATGTAAATTGGTTCCTTTGTAAGTGATTTTTATATTTATTCTTAAAATTTTCTTTTTATGTTTTCAAATTGGATATAGGATCTACGTGTAAAGTGCGTAATGAGAGATTATTGAGGATAAGTTATATCGACATATTCATACCATTACATGTTATATTATCTTAATTAGCTTCACATTTCTTGCTTGATGGCAAATACAACATTCCACTGTTATGATTAAAAAAAAAAAACATTCCACTATTATGAATTTTATTTAATGAATATGATGTAAATGATAAAGTTAATATTGTTAATTTCAATATTTTCTATATAATAATTCAATAATATGGGATAAACGTGCAACGCACGTTCCTAAGGACTAGTATTATTATAAGTGGGAAGCTCCTAACTTCAAAGTTAGATTACCATTTTGCCTTTTTTAGATTATTTTTTTTTTTTGGAATTTAAGTAAAAAGAAGTCCAAAGGTCAGAACTTTTTAATAAAGAACCATGTCTTCTCTAAGAATTCAATGACTATATTGATATATAACTATACTTCTTCCATAAGAGATAACCCACGTAAGGTTTTTTTTTTTTATTTTCAAAAATGAAAGATTTGTTCTTTAATATTGATCAACTTTTGCATTTGTTTATTATCAATATCATAAAATTGAAAGAATTTTTTATATTATGTATATTGCTCGCTGTTTTCTCTTGTTTTTTTGGTCTTCTTCGTGAACATCTGGTTATATTCTTTTCTTGTATTCAGATTATTTGGAATAATATTATGCCCACTTAACTTTGAAGCACCATGTGATTATTTTTTTTTATTTGTGCAGGTTCTATACAATTAAATTATTGACAATAAATAATTTCTTTCCTTTCTTTTGGTAATAATTTCTTTCCTTTCTCCTGGTAATCGTTATTTCATTATAGAATTATAGTTTTCATTTTTTTTTGGGTGAAATGTTTACACAACACCTTATTAACTAGCAAAACTTATTTTTTTTCTGGTTGCCTTTATTTTGTCTATTTTTTTACTTATCAATGGTTTTACATTTTAAAAGTCTCTAAAAAGAGTTATTATTATATTAATATTATTTTTAATAATAAATATTATCTATAGAATAATAATATAATAGTAAATTCATATTCATTGTACTTAAATCTATGAAACATAATTTTCATTTTTTGTTATATCAATTTTTGAATTTTCAATTGGTGGCATATATTATATTTCTATTCTAAAAGTGGAAAAATTATAAATTGAAAGTTCAATTATCAAAATGCCCATTAAAAATTGTAGGACGTTTTTATCCTTTAATCATAAACAATTTTCTTCATATTCATGTACAAAAGAATAAAAACATTCAAAAAATATACCATTTAATTATAATAATTATTTTTATCAAATTATAATGAATCACCAAAAGGCAAAATGAGTTTAGTTGTCTAACCATCACCATATTTAATAGCTATTAATTCTTTGTTTCTTATTTTTTATTTCTTATTTCTTGTAATTAAAGGGGTAGACAAAAACCTATATCGTTATGTATTCTTCTTAATTAAAATAATTAAGAGTTATTAATTTTGTGGTTTTTGTAGAAATTAACAATAAAAGTTCATCACAACTTTATCAAAAAAACATTACTGACAATTTAAACACTTAATACTTATTTATTACGGTATTTTATTATTTCTATGCAAGTTACAAATTGTACTACTTATTATAAATATTTCATGAGGCTTCATTGAATATTCAAGTTAATTTTCGTCAGTTTTGGTATTTTGGCCCAATTACACAATTCTTTTTTGCACTTCCGTCTTTAGCTCTTCTCTAACTAATCCAATGGTGAGATTTTTGACGTGCTAATTATAAGTTTGTTTTCTTGAATACAAATTTTATGTATTTTAAGATGTGGATAAAAATACATGTAGGTTGAGTCGGAGGCTAAATCACGTAACACTATGAAAAATTACAAAATAGAGGTAAGCATCTTTTGAGGTATTTTTTTAGGAATAATGTAGTTGAATCTCTTTTATTCTGCTTGAACTTTAATGATTTTGACTTTCTGATAGATGACGATAGCATCATACAGAGAGGAGTTTACCCTCAAAGATCTTGAAAAGAAAATGACATATGTATACATTGTTACTGATCTTTAATTTTAGTATATTGCAGGCTTTTAATTTTAGTGTGGATCCAAATATAATACTATTTTTTATAGATGTAAATTGACTATTTTAGATGGTAGGAGATAGTGTACTATATTACATTGAATTTCAGATACTTATGATATATATATATATATATATATATATATATATATATATATATATAGAGAGAGAGAGAGAGAGAGAGAGAGAGAGAGAGGAAGATCCTAGCCTCAAAATTGAATTATCATTTTACCCCTAATTTTCAAGTTGATGATGCATTATTTACTTTAAATGCAATAATGGCTAAATAATGGATTAGGAGAATAAGGAATGTCGGAGTGTATTTGATTTATTAATGTATTCTTAATAAATACTAACTAATGGTTATGATAATCAACCTTATAGTAGACTTTTCTGCTCCTATGTTTAAAAAATGAAAATTTGGCCATTCACATTCTTATGAATTATAAGGACTCACATTTAATATGGATTTTTATATAAAATTTTAGTTACAAAAGAGTGATAAATAGGATAATTATGCTACATTTTATCACACTCCCAAACTTCACAATAATCATAGAAATATGGCATATTTACATAAGAATACAATATCATCCTTTTCGCCTAGAATAGTAAGAATATGGTACTGAGGTTAATATTTATTTTCTTCCATATAAATAATTGCTTTTTAATTGTATGTTATGATGGTTTAAAATGCTGATTTAGGATACTAGCTTTATAAAATTATTCCTACAATTGTATTACTGAAAAAAAGAGTTAGTTATATCATATATGCTTACACTTTAAAATGTGTATACGTATTGTATTTGTGCTTAATTTGGGGTAACTTTCTTTAGAGCTATTTGTAGTAATATTAATTTTGGAAATTTTGGTACAACTTATATTTTATCTTGTCATGTTGTAGTTGTACAAACAGCCACATATTTATTATTTGATTACACATTGCACCTATATAACTAAATTTAATTGCTTTTTCTAAGTTTAGGCAATCCTTAATATTTTGTATTGAACAATTAAGTCATTTAAGTAGCTTAATTATTTGTCAAATTCAAATTGTACTTTCTTTCTTCAAATTTATATTACTCTTTCCACACATGTTTAATATTATCTTATTATTTTATTTTATTTTTAAAAAAGCTAGCAGAATTGGGACACACGTGCAACGCACATATAGGATGTAATAAGATGGAGAAGAGATAATATTGACTTGGGGCCGGAGGCCCAAATCTTGCTGCTTATGCAAATTTTCAGCCCAATCCCTTGATAGGATACACAAATTTAGGCCTTCCAAAGAAAAGAGAATTTACCATGTTCAGTTGTCAAGTAGTTGATTATACGAACTTGTCGATAGTATCTGAGAAAGATATGCTTAGTGTTGGTTAAAGAACATCTAATAAACTCCAAAAGAAGTTAAAATAAGAAGAAAAAACTCAATTAGAAGAAGATTAAGAAGTAAATTAGTTGAAACAGTAACACACCAGATAATCTGGTTCATTGATATCATCCATGGGGTAGACAATATGATCAAAGGCTTTTTCTAAACTAGTAAGACGTCTCGGTTGAGGCAAGTATCAACCTCCAAAGAGTTGAAGATGTTTCATTCTAATCAACCTTACTATTCCTAGTAAATGTAAATGCATCATTTGGTTTCCAAGCAAAACATTTTCCTACTACACTCAAAACACTAATTTTTCGTATTCTTGATCATGAAAAGATCAAAGGGGAATCAGGCAAAAGTAATGTGGAAACTCAGTTTACTTGTAGAGATCCATGTTGAAGAGAGAGATCTAGCTAATGGCTGTTCCAAATTTTGAGTTTTCAATTTTTCTTGTCTTCGCCTTATTAGGAGTACATTGTGGTTTCTCTAATCATTGTTGGTGTTGTTAGAACAACTTTCTCAATAGTATTACATTTTTGGAAGGTTAAGTTGTTACTTTCCTTCTAAAACATTTGACATAATTGTATTTGTTTAGATGGATCATTCTGCTAATTACTCAGTATCACTTGGAAATAAAATGAAACAGAGATAAAAACATTAATGCTACATAGAATTATATTGCTATATATCAAGCATATACAAACAATTAAAGGAAATGCTTTCAATCTTCCATTAAGTCCGTCGTCTCTGAGCTCTCTTCTTTGGCCTTCTTCTTTTGTGAGGCATGAGTCCATCAAAAAATTCCACAAACCATTTTGGCTTACGATATTTAAACATGAGACTCCACATGACAGTTCCAACAACAAGTCCAAAACTGTAGCCTATGACTACTGATTCCCACGTAAATCCACTAAAAAAATACGACTCTTCTTCTTCTTCTTCTTCTTCCTCCAATGGTTGAGGAACATGCGATGGATCACTCGTTCCACATTTCTTTGATAAAGGAGGTCCACATAAATCAAGGTTGCCACCATATGAGTCATTTTCAAATGTGTTGAATTGTGAACCTTGAGGAATGCGTCCAACAAGGAGATTTTGAGAGAGGTTTAAGAATGACAGAAAGTTCATTCTTGTGAATTCCTGTGGAATCTTTCCAGTGAGTCGATTCCAGGAGAGATCTAACGCTTCAAGCATATTCAATTTCACCAGTTCCATTGGAATATCTCCTTTGAGATTGTTATGAGATAAATTGAGTAGCCAAAGTGAGTTGAGATCCTTCAGTGTTTTCGGAATGAAACCTTCAAAATGGTTGCTTGAGAGATCTATGGTTGTCATAATTGTGGTGATTTTTTCTAGCTGAATTTCCTGGTTTTTTATCACCAACCTCACTGAAACCTCATACATTACATTACTAAATCCGATGTAAGACTGTGGTTGCATATATTCGATCTCACCTTTGTCTCTCTCATCTGTTTTGATCATTCCTTTGAAGTTTTCAAAAACTTCTGCAGGCAGTGAGCCACCAAACTCATTATGAGAGAGATCAAAAATCCGTAACACAGGGAAACCAAACTTCAGCCTAGTACTTATAGATCCATAGAACTTGTTCGACTTTAATATAAGGACCTGCAGCTCTTGAAGAGTTCCAAGCCAAGTTGGAAACGTGTCATTCATAGCGTTGTTCCCCACATCAAGGACTTCTAGACCATCACACTTGAGCAACGACATCGGGACAGTTCCTTCAAAATGATTACCATTCAAGACAATGGTTCTCAATGAATTGCTCTGTGCACAAAACGGTGGAAGACTCCCAGTGAAATTATTTCTTCTGAAAGTCCAGCACAGATAGCACAATCATGGATGCTGCCCAAACAATGTGGAACAGAGTTGGGGACTTACATATCATAAGTGAACAACAACTGGAATGTTAGTGGCTTTTTAAGCATCCTTGAGGACTTTTTAAGTGAGAGGCGCCACAGGCTAGAACTCGATGGGTTAGCTATAGCTGGTGGGAGACCGTAGGTACCGGTGAAATAATCGAGGTGCAATGTTTAGTATCAGATGGCATTTTGCTATAGTGGCATCTAAGAGTTCTTCATTGTAAACAATATTAACCAAGCCAAAAAAATAGTGGTATCAATCTGCATAACAGTTATTCAAAAGAAACATACAATTTTTCTTTTTCTTAATTAAGAGATCATGTGTTTTACTAACAATGCTCAGATCCTTCCACCACAAACAAGTCTCCGAAAAAGATACATTAATGCTAAAAATAGCACATACAGTTAAGTTTCTATGAAGAATATACAAACAACAAAAACAGAAAATTAAAAAGCGAAAAAACAGAAACAGAAAAGTTCAATCTTTCAGTCTTCCATTATGTCCGCCATCTCAGCCTTCTCTTCTTTGGCCTTCTACTTTTGTGGGGGATGATGCCGTCAAAAAATTCCACCAATCATTTTGGCTTACGATAGTTAAACATGAGGCTCCACATTACAGTTCCAACAACTAGTCCAAAACTGTAGCCTATGACTACTGATTCCCACGTAAATCCACTAAAAAAATATGACTCGTCTTCTTCTTCTTCTTCCTCCAATGGTTGAGGAACATGTGATGGATCACTTGTTCCACATTGCTTTGATAAAGGAGGACCACATAAATCAAGGTTGCCACCATACGAGTCATTTTCAAATGTGCTGAATTGTGAACCTTGAGGAATGCGTCCAACGAGATGATTATGAGAGAGGTTTAAGAACGCCAAAAAGTTCATTCTTGTCAATTCCTGTGGAATCTTTCCAGTGAGCCGATTCCAAGAGAGATCTAAAGCTTCAAGTGAATTCAATTGCCCCAATTCCATTGGAATATCACCTTTGAGATTGTTATGGGATAAATTGAGTAGCCTAAGTGAGCTGAGATCCTTCAGTGATTTCGGAATGTCACCTTCAAAATGGTTGCTTGAGAGATCTATGGCTGTATCAATTGTGCTGATTCTTTCTAGATCCATATTGTTTCCTTTGATCATCAACCTCACCGAATCCTCGTACACTTCATTGCTGAATATTTGTATCTCAAGTTGTTGGACTTTCTTATGTCTAATGAAAATTGATGTTTTCATATATGTAATGTCACCTTTGTCTGTGCCATTTTTTATCATTGCCTTAGAGTTTCGAAAAACTTCTGCAGGCAGCGAGCCATTGAATGCATTATGAGAGAGGTCAAAAATCCGCAACCTGGGAAAGCAAAACTTCTTCCTAGCACTTATAGGTCCATGGAACTTGTTCAACTTTAATATAAGGACTTGCAGATCTTCAAGAGTTCCAAGCCAAGCTGGAAATGTGTCATTTATCGCGTTATTCCCCAAGTCAAGAACTTTTAAACCAACACAGTTGAGCAACGACACAGGGACAGATCCTTCTAATTGATTACTATTCAAGGCAATGGTCCTCAATGAAGTGCTTTGAGTACATAACAATGGAAGACTCCCACTGAAATTGTTCCTTCTCAAGTCCAATACCGTTAGCTTAGCCATGCTTCCCAAGCAATTTGGAATCGAGTTACTGAAGTTGTTGCGTGATATATCCAGAATATTAAGGCTGCTTAGGTTACATATAAATGAAGGTAGTGGACCTTGAAGGAAGTTAAATTTAAGATCAAGATACTTTAAATTATGATAATGAAATACCCCTAGATGGCCTGTCAAAAAATTATGTGAAACATTTAGGTGCTCTAAAGAGTCCCACCTCATGCTGCTAAACCAGTTGGGGATTCGACCATGTATCTTATTGTTAGAAATATCCAAGACCTGAAGTGTCTTTAAATTTCTCAAGAAGTGTGGAAAATCCTTCAGTTCACAAGATGATAAGAACAAAGCTGATAGTCTAGGAAAGGTGATATTTATTGCCACATCGCCGGTGATGTTATTTGATGAAAAGTCAAGGAAGGCTAGGTTAGTGAGATTCACAAGTGATCGAGGAAAAGGACCATTGAGTTGATTATGACTTAAATACAAAATCACTAATGTTGAGTTTGTTTTGAGCTCATCACCCACTCTACTGAATTGATTATGATGAAGCTGCAAATTACGCAAGGAAGGGAGGCTTAACACCCAAGAGTGTATTGTTCCATTCAGTGAGTTGTGAGAAAAATCTAAGTATCGAAGACTTGTCAAGCTTAACATTGAAAAGGGAAATGGACCGGTGAAGTTGTTATTAGAAAGATCCAAAAAAACTAGCTCTTGGAGGTTAGAGAAAACATCTGGAATTTCACCTGAAAAGGAGTTAGATGAAAGATCCAAACTTGTGAGATGCTCCAATTTAGAGATTGTGGAAGGAATATGGCCACTGAAATGATTACCACCAAAGAACAACTTCCTAATTTGTGTTAGGTTGCCAATGGAATCAGGAATTCGACCAGAGAATTGACATCCAAAGAGGTTCAAGCGATTCAATGAATTCAAGGTGCCAATTGAATCAGGCAGCTCACCGGAGATGCCTGTGTATGAAATATCCAACTCCATTAACAGACTGTTGCTCATCTTTGGAAGAACTCCTTTGAGAAGATCATTGAAACCCAAATACATCCTTTC
Source organism: Solanum verrucosum (assembly GCF_900185275.1). Lineage (NCBI taxonomy): Eukaryota > Viridiplantae > Streptophyta > Magnoliopsida > Solanales > Solanaceae > Solanum > Solanum verrucosum. The sequence goes on from NW_026020630.1 coordinate 2,742,173, forward strand.
CAAGTTTAGCAGAAGAAAGAATTTCTCTGTGAGAACACCTTGCAAATTGGTTGATTTAAGATCCACATACCTTATGGAGGAGGAAGACAAATTCATAGGTATCGGAGATGAGATGTTGACAGAAGAGAGAGAAAGTACCTCCAGATTTGTGAAGTTGTGAACCATTGTTTCAAATGTTCTCTCATCAAGTTCACAGTCATTACCAGAAAAGTCAAGTGAAACCAAAGTGGAAAGGTATGAGATTTCCATTGGGATTTTACAATAAGAGAAAGACCATGAGAAGTTGAGATGCGTCAAATACCTCAAGTGGCCAATGTCATTTGGGATTAAAGAAGGATTAAAGTTATTGTAAGCAAGGTTTAGTGTGTGGAGATGATGAAGTTGGAAGAGGCTGCTGTTGGGATGAATACTTCCACCAAGCTGACTGCAACTAAGGTCCAACGCGATAACATGACCGTTTAATAAGTCACAAGTGACTCCATCCCAAGTGCAGCAATCCCTACTCTCATTCCAAGACTTTGTTTTTGGGAAAGAAGTATCACAGAAAATAGAGTACTTTTTTGATATTTCAAAGGGTTGCTTAAACTGAAGCAAAGCAGAAGCTTCACTGGGAGCGCAAAGATGATGAACAACGGAAGAAGAAAAGCATCGACTTAGCAACATAAAACAGAGAAATGAATAAAAGAAAAAGATATACTCCATCTTTCTTTTATGAATTATCCAGCAAATAACAGAATGTTGTTACAAAATCAATCATCGGAATCCATATATATAGATAGATCGACATATAATTCCATCAATATTAGTTTTGAAGATTGCACCATGTGTAACACACTAAAACGATTTTTTTCTATGTAACTTCAAACAAATTTCCATGATAGTGATGGATTTACACGTATCTTCTGCCGTTTTCCATCTTGTTCTCCATGAGACTTCTCAAATGGTAGAGAAGAAGAAGTCAAACTAGGGAGATTCCAATCCAAACACTGATCATTCAATGGTCCCTCAATAAAGTAGAAATGTGAACTTGAGGCAAATATCTCCTACATAAAATTTTCCTATCCACATATACAGAAGACCAGCTTTGCTGTCTTAAGGACTGAGCCATGTGACACATAACAAAAAATGGTACAATCTTATAGTTGTTCACAACAACTAAAGGATACTAACTTCCGTTACGGAAAACTAGGAAACCAATTTAAAGGTGTTTGGAAAACCAGAGTCGGTAAGGGTTCAAATAATTTTTTAAGGAAAAGGATTAAGCACCTAAAAGAAATCCTCAAATGCAGTTACTGGTGGATTAAAATATTTTACTCTCACAATGCAACTTAAAAGGAGTCCTTATAAATTTTTAATACTATTTTGAAAAAATGAACAAAATTTATTCATCACTTATCTATTTTTTTTATTTCAAAAGATAAAACAATTTGAATGCTTGAATGTTAAATTAATTTTACTCTTGATTCTGTTCAGCCGAGTTAAGACCTTGAACTAAATGGTTAGCCCAATATCTATAGTATAACAATAATATATTAGGATGTGATACGATGGAGAAGAGATAAAATTGACTTCGGCCTGCCAGCCCAAATCTTGCTGCTTATGCAAATTTTCAGCCCAATCCCCCCTTGATAATGAAGTAAAATGACCAAAAACATGGACATTGACACTTTTCAATAGCTAAATGCTAAAATAACACATACAATTATATTGCATATATACAAATAGTAAAAGGAAATGCTTTCAATCTTCCAGTAAGTCCTTCGTCTTTGAGCTCTTTTCTTTGGCCTTCTTCTTTTGTGAGGCATGAGTCCATCAAAAAATTCCACAAACCATTTTGGCTTACGATATTTAAACATGAGACTCCACACGACAGTTCCAACAACGAGTCCAAAACTGTAGCCTATGACTACTGATTCCCACGTAAATCCACTAAAAAAATACGACTCATCTTCTTCTTCTTCTTCCTCCAATGGTTGAGGAACATGCGATGGATCACTCGCTCCACATTTCTTTGATAAAGGAAGACCACATAAATCAAGGTTGCCACCATACGAGTCATTTTCAAATGTGTTGAATTGTGAACCTTGAGGAATGCGTCCAACAAGGAGATTTTGAGAGAGGTTCAAGAATGACAGAAAGTTCATTCTTGTCAATGCCTGTGGAATCTTTCCAGTGAGTCGATTCCAAGAGAGATCTAACGCTTCAAGCATATTCAATTTCACCAGTTCCATTGGAATATCTCCTTTAAGATTGTTATGAGATAAATTGAGTAGCCAAAGTGAGTTGAGATCCTTTAGTGTAACACCCCGTATCCGAAAATAGACCAGATTGCAGATTTCTGGTGTTTCAGGTGGCACTCACGAGCACCATTGTAACACCCCAGAGAATTTTCGAACTAAGACTCGAGCCATCCTTCATGTGGAGTGGGATTTTACCGAGGAATAAAAAATTTCTTGAGTGTTAAGTTAAGGTCCCTAGGTGTAGCACATTGAGTTCCAAGAAGAGTTGAATTGGAAATAGTCATTTTGGAAAGAATCTGGAAAATTTGGCTATGGAAAAAAGGTGAGTTTTTGGTCAACTTTGAGCAGTCGTATCTCCTAGCTCAAAATGATTTAGGCGAATTTCCAGTTATTTCTGGAAAGCCCTTGGAATGATCTTTCCAACGCCGCCGAGTTTTCTTGATTCCGAGTTCGTATGAGTGACTTATGCCCTTTGGAAGTTGGGTTGTTGGCACAGTCGCACAGTCGCACAGTGCAGTTTGTTTAGTCCGAAAATTTTAAGGGTATTTTGGTCTTTTCCCTAATCTTTTCTTTGGGTTATATTGAGGTGTTAGACTGATGTTTGGATCATTTTTGTCCCATTTTAAAGAGTGAGAGTAAGAGTGAGAGTTAGGGCTTGGAAGATAAGAGAGAAAGAAGAGGAAAAGAAGAGGAGAAAGAGAAGAAGAAGCTAAGGATCGTCGTGGATTTTTGTCGGGGGTGATCCCTAATCAGGTATGTGAGTCTTTAGTGTGGGTTTATCCTTTCCCCCCACATACCAAGCTCGTTTTTATGATTTGAGAAGAGATTGGATTTGTTGTTGAAGTTGTTAGTTGTTGTTGATGTTGTTAGTTGTGTTGTTGAAGTTATTGTTGGTTGTGGGACAGGATTGGGCTGTGTATTTGAGTTGTGACCTATTGTATATTGAGGGATTTTATGATCCTTAGTGTTGGTTGGTTCATACCCCCACACACCAACTCGTTTTTAATTCCAAGAGAAGATTTATTGGTTGTTGAAGTTGTAGTGGTGTTGTGTTGAAGTTCTTGCTGATTTAGTACAGATTTCTGGCTGTGATTTTTGAGTTGAATCTATTGTATAATAAGGGTCTTTATGATTCTAAGTGTTGCTGCTGAAACCTTGAGGTTGAGAGGGTTTAGAATTGGAAAGAAACAAGGGGAAAAAGTCGGATTTTTGGGGAAAAAGGGGCTGGGCTGTTGCACCTCTCCTAGTGCCAAGGACACCAATCCTTCCCTTTCATTCACCATTTCTTTTTTTATACATGTTCCTAGGTATTATACCTATGTTTCCTAGTTGTTTCCAACACTCCAAGGTACTTCCAAAAGTCAAGTAAAACTACAAGTCAAGTGAAGTTAGTTTCCAAGTCAAGTGAAGTTAGTTTCAAAGTCAAATGAAGTTAGTTTCCAAGTCAAGTGAAGTTAGTTTCAAAGTCAAGTGAAGTTAGTTTCCAAGTCAAGTGAAGTCAAGCTTAGAAGTAAGTAAGTCAAAACAAGTCTTTAAGGTTTTCCAAGAGTCTTCATTGATCGTTTTAACTTCATTTTAAGGCTCAAGTTAAGTAAAGAATGAAGAGTTCCAAGTTAAGAGTTTCAAGTTGAGTAAAGAGTTTCAAGTTGAGTCAAAGTATCGAGTTTCAAGTAAAGTAAAGAGTAAAGAGTTGAGTTCATTTCTCAAAGTTATTAGGGAACTATGTATTCCCAAAGAAGTTTTAAAGAAATGTTTTTACATTTAAACAAGGTTGGAAACTGAGATTTCCAAAAGAGCCTTCGGGCTAGTTTTTGAGTAATTATCTCATATCAGCAGGAATAAATATGTTTTAAAAACATAAGAGCCAGTACATTTTTGGGAGTAGTATCGAGCACCGAATTGGGGGAGCGTTCAAAGAACCCACAGCCCCCATAGAACCATGTTAGCTACCATGGGTAGAAAAGGATCATACTTTTTAGATGAATCCTTTTCAGATTAGACTAGTGGATCCATTAGGCAGTTCAGGTCTTATACCTTTGGCCGGGTATAAGATGCTCTGGCAGCGTGAGGTCGATCGCTGTATCATCACTATAGCTCTTATGTGATGGTTGTCGGTTAGAGAAACTCCCACAACAGTTATTGTATTTTCATACACAGAAATTATTGTATTTTATATACATCAGTTCAATTGTATTTCTATATACATCTCAGGCTTATTGTATCCTTGTATACACTCAGAGTTTATAGCATGTTTTAAACAGTCTTTCTTTATATCGCACTTGTTTTAAATTGCCTTATATTGAAAGAAGTCAGTCAGGTTGAGTTCAGTTATTCAAGAGTCGAGTATCCTTGAGTTAAGTATCTTTGAGTTAAGTATATATCTTGAGTTAAGTATATATCCTTGAGTTGAGTATCTATCTTGAGTTGAGTATCTATCTTTGAGTTGAGTATCTATCTTTGAGTTGAGTATCTGTCTCTGAGTCCAGTATCTATCTTCTGAGTTGAGTAAGTTTGAGTAGTTTTGGGTATTCCTTGAGTTGAGAAAGTTTGAAAAGAGGTAAGTTATTCAATTTATTCCAGTTTTTCTTCTAGCCTATGTTGTTTAGCTTTCTAGCTTACATACTCGTACATTCCACGTACTGAGCCATTTGGCCTGCATCTTTTTATGATGCAGACACAGGTATTCAGGATCATCAACAGGAGATTCGTTGATACATCCGGGAGTTCCAGTTAGCTATGACAAGCCTCTTTGCTTCCGGAGGATTTCATTTACCTTTCAGTTGTATCAGTTGTTAGGAGGTCGTGGGTCTTGTCCCGGCTTCCATCTTTATCAGTTAGAGGCTTCATAGATAGACAATAGAGTTTCAGAAGTCTCTTCATTTATTTTGTTAAATGTTTTGAAGACTAAAGTTGCCTTTTATGGCGAGTTGTATATATATTCTATTATACAGAGTTTTCTTTTGAGTTAAAGATTTATAAAGTTGTGTTTATAAACTCTTATTCAGTTTTAAGCTCTTGTATGCTTAAGTTAGTATTCCGCTTGGAGTCAGCCAGGATGAGGGTTCGCTTGGGGACCAGAAATGGTCTTCGAGTGCCGGCCACGTCCAGGGTGTAGGCTCGGGGCGTGACAACCATCCACGGACCGTAGGAGGACTCACGGTCCGTTCTGTAGGTCCGTGGTTCGTGTCAGCAAACTCCCCCAGAAATCAGCCAGAAATTTGGCCAAGTGTTGACCCACGGCCGGACCTATGGTCCGTAGGTCAAGTCACGGACCGTGGTTCGTATCCATGGATCGATGCCCCTAAAGCCCAGCTTCAGTCTCGATTGATGGTTGACCAGCACGGACCGTCATTTGATCCACGGTCCGTAGGTCAAACCGTAGGTGAGGGTTAGCAGCCAGTTAGATGAAAATTGTGACTGGGTCAACTTCAGATGGTCATAAATCTTAGCACAAAATTAATTAGGTGTCCCATGACCTATGGTAAGATAGATAATTGAATCCTCTTTCCAAGGCCACTGAGTTTGCTAAAATCTGACCTCCGAGTGAAAAGTTATGCTCGTTTTAGTGAAAGCCTATCGAACAGGCTTGACCTACGGATCCAATCGACGGACTGTCGATTGAATGACGGCCCGTCAGTCACTCCGACAACAATTAAGTCAGGGGTCTTTTGGTCTTTTCCTATTTCATTTAACCCCTAAGATACGTTGTTTAAACCCTAAATCATGAGGTTTTAGTCAGTTTAAGCCTAGAAACATAACTAGAACTTACCTTAGCCAAAATCATTAATCAAAACTTAGAAAATTAGAATCAAGAAATGAGAAAAAGGGTCAAGAACCCTAATTCAAGAACGCAGCAAGGTTCCATCAGTTCCAGCCCCGAAATCAAAATATTTCTTCGTGGAATTCGTTACCAGGTATGTGGGATTTCACTAGTGGGTTCCTTTCGCCCATTATGTCCCTAGAATTCAGTCAGTTTCTTGATTCCCTTATTATGAATAGACCTAAGGTTTCTAGAATTTCAACAGATCATCATGAATTAGTTCTTTAGATGTTCCAAATCAGATTATCATGTTATTACATCGTTTCTCGCATGAATTTTAGAACCCTAGCTATGTATTTCTTTAGTTCTGGAATTACACATGCTAGGTCAGATATCTCAGTTATTCAGTTATACATGCCTCAGTTATTAATGCATCATTATCAGATTAATTGTTGCATTCTCAATTTGCATGTTCAGTTTTGAGCTATCCAGTACTTTACAGAACTTCAGTCATAACCAGTTAACCACTTAATTCATTGGGAGTAGCATAATACCGAGTTGGACTAGGGTTCAGCGTACACATATAGTCCCAAAACTACGAGCCGCGTAGGTGTAAGTCCCCTTTGTGGGCCACATCAGTTTAGTGATCACGCCAGCATGCCTCTATACCTCTGGCCGGGTATATTGGGTCCTCTCGATGGGGCTTATACATCGGACTCCACATTTAGCTCATGTGGTTTTATTGTCGGTTATTTGTAGCTTCCACAGTTCAGTCAGACTCTATTGCATTGACCACATTTACAGTTCATTCAGTATTCAGTTAGCATGTTATAAACTAGTCATTGCATTCAGTTAGCTCAATATTCAATATCTATATCATGTTCAAATTATTTCATTACTTTATTGCTTTGTTCAGTTATATGTTCTTTCAGCTTTACTCTATCTTGCATGCTCAATACCTTTCAAGTACTGACGTATACGTGCGCTACATCTTCTCGTGATATAGGTTCAGGTTCTCAGCATCCAGATCACGCTTAGATCAATTCCCGATCTTCAGTTCAGCAGCATCAGTGGTGAGTCCTCATTCTTCGAGGACTAGTGACATGTTTATCTTTATTGCTTTTTGTCTTTAGTTTCAGTTTTGCTAGACCTAGTTGGGGCATGTCCCAACATTTCTAGTCAGTTTAGAGGCTTATTTCAGACATAGATAGATTCAGCTTAGTATTGAGTTAATATCTCCCTTGTATTAAACTCATCAGTTTTCATTTATCTCAGTTATAGTATATGGGTATTCCCCATCTTTTCATCTTATTTATGATTTAGCTTCCGCATAAGTTTATTATCTTTAGTATGCTCATGATCATGCCAGCAGGGTTAGCTTGCGATCACTTGTGGTCCTAGGTCCCGTGTCCGCGTCTCGGGGGTAGCTTGGGGCGTGACATTTAGTGTTTTCGGAATGACACCTTCAAAATGGTTGCTTGAGAGATCTATGGTTGTCATAATTGTGGTGATTTTTTCTAGCTGAATTTCCTGGTTTTTGATCACCAACCTCACTGAAACCTCATACAATACATTACTAAATCCGATGTAAGACTGTGGTTGCATATATTCGATCTCACCTTTGTCTCTGTCATCTGTTTTGATAATTCCTTTGAAGTTTTCAAAAACTTCTACAGGCAGTAAGCCACCAAACTCATTATGAGAGAGATAAAAAATTCGTAACACATGGAAACCAAACTTCAGCCTAGTACTTATAGGTCCATGGAACTTGTTCGACTTTAATATAAGGACCTGCAGCTCTTGAAGAGTTCCGAGCCTAGCTGGAAACGTGTCATTTATAACATTGTTCCCCACACCAAGGACTTCTAGACCATCACACTTGAGCAACGCATCGGGACAGTTCCTTCAAAACGATTACCATTCAAGACAATGGTTCTCAATGAATTGCTCTGCGCACAAAATGGTGGAAGACTCCCAGTGAAATTATTTCTTCTTAAGTCTAGAACAGATAGCCCAACCATGCTGCTCAAGCAATGTGGAACCGAGTCACTGAAGTAGTTGTGTGATAAATCCAGAAGGCTAAGGCTGTTCATGGTACAAATGGATGAAGGTAGTGGCCTCTGAAGGAAGTTATATTTAAGATCAAGAGACTCTAGACTATTATAATGAAGTTGCTGTAGGTGGCATGTTAATGAGTTATGTGAAAGGTTTAGGTGCAACAAGGAGTCCCACCCCATGCCGCTAAACCAGTTAGGGATTTGACCACGAATCTTATTGTTAGAAATATCCAAGACCATAAGTGTCTTTACATTTCTCAAGAAGTGTGGAAAATCCTACAGTTCACAAGATGATAACTGCAAAACTTCTAGGCTAGGTAAAGTGATTTGTATTCCCATATCGAGGGTGATGTTATTTGATGAAAGGTCAAGGGTAGAAAGGTTTGTGAGATTCACAGGTGATTGAGGAAAAGAACCACTTAACCGGTTGTGATGGAGCGACACTGAAGATAACAAAGGTAGGGTAAACACCCAAGATGGTATGGTACCATTCAGTGAGTTGTAAGACAAATCCAGCTCGGCTAGCTTTTGAAGCATGCTTGCATTTCTAGGAAATAGTCCAGATAGGGAATTTCTCGACAAGTCTAAGGTTTCAAGTTGTGTCAAGCTTAAAAGTGGAGAAGGAAACGGACCGATGAAGCTGCAATTAGAAAGACTTAAATAACGTAGTTCTTGGAGGTTAGAGAAAAAATTAGGAATTTCACCTCCAAAGGAGTTAGATGAAAGAGCTAAAACTGCAAGGTGCTTCAATTTAGAGATTGTGGAAGGAATATTGCCGGTGAAATGATTATTACCGAAATTCGAATACCTAATTTGTGTAAGATTGCCAATGGAATCAGGAATGCGACCAGAGAATTGACATCCATAGAGGTACAAGCGAGTCAAGGAACTCAAGGTGCCAATTGAATCAGGCCAGCTCACCGGAGATTCCTGTGTATGAAATATCCAACTCCAACAGAGTGTTGCTCGAATGGATCTTTGGTAAAACTCCTTTGAGAAGATAGTTATTACTCAAATAGAGCGTTTCCAAGTTTGGCAGAAGGAATAAGCTCTCCCTAAGAACACCTTCCAAATTTGTTACCTTAAGATTGACATACCTTAAGGAGGAAGACAAATTCATAGGTATCGGAGATGAAACGTTGACACCAAAGAGAGAAAGTACCTCCAGATTTGTCAAGTTCTGAAGCACTGCTTCAAATGTTTTCTGATCAAATTGTAATCCATTCACATAAGAAGGAACAGAAAGATCAAGTGAAACCAAATTGGAAAGGTATGAGATTTCTGTTGGGATTTCCCCTTGAAAGTAAGCATCAGAAAGGTTGAGATGCCTTAAATTCCTCAACCGGCTAACGTCATTTGGAATCGTAGAAGGATAAAAGTAGTTCTTAGCAAGGTTTAGTGTCCGAAGATGATGAAGTTGGATGAGGCTGCTGTTGGGATAAATAGTTCCATTAAGCTGACTACAACTAAGATCCAATCCGATAACATGACCGTTTAACATGTCACAAGTGACCCCGTCCCAAGTGCAGCAATCGTTACTCTCATTCCATGAAACTGTTTTTGGGAAAGACGTATCACACCGGGAGAAGTCCAATATATCAAAGGATTGCTTAAACTGAAGCAAAGCAGAAGCTTCACTGGGAGAGAAAAGATGATGATCAAAGGATGAAGAAAAACTTAGACATAGAAATACACAACAGAAAAGTGAATAAATGAAAAAGAGAAGCCACATTTTCTTGTTTTCAACATATAACAGAATGTTCTGTTCTAACAAAATCTATATATATTTTTATAGATATTTGAACTCCTGTTTTAAGTCAACTTTGTCCAACTCTCCATCAACATCTCTTCTTCTGTTTTTCCACAATACCTGAGAAAATATAATAAATCAACAATAATGACATTAGTTCTGTTGTGCTGTTTTCAAACTTGTTAGGTACATTCTATAATTTTCCACAAGACTTTTCACATCAATTTTCTAGCTAGTTGTTGTAGAAAAAACTTAATGGGGACAAAGTTGATACTTGTCCCCTATTATATTGACTTTGATTAATGACAACTTGATGTTATTAGACACAGGCATGTGACAACTTGATGTTATTCTATTCCAATATGTAATGATCTTGTAACATCTGACAATTTGAAATAGCTATGAAGAGGCTTAGAATTGAAATTTATTATTTTTGGAAGGAATTCAAAAATCTGGAAATTTGGGTTAGTGTGGGAAAAAGTGAGTTTTTAGCCAACATTGAGCAGTCATAACTCCTATATCAGGATTATTTAGGAGTAGTTCCAGTTATGTTTGGAAATCCCTTGGAATGATCTTTCCAACGCCGTCGAGTTTGCTCGATTTCGAGTTCGTATGAGCGATTTATGCCCTTTGAAAGTTGGGCAGTTGACAGGGGATCCGTCCGGAAATTTTAAGGGCATTTTGGTCTTTTCCCTAGCTATTTCTTTTGGGGTTATATTGTTGTGTTAGGCTGATTTTTGGATCATTTTGTCCCATTTTAAAAGAGTGAGAGTTAGGGTTCTTGAGAGAAGAGAAGAGGAGGAGAAGAATAGGAGAAGAGAGAAGAAGAAGCAAAGATTCGTCAAGATCGTCGTGCATTTTCGTCGGGGCTGATCCCTATTAAGGTATGTGAGTTCATAGTGTTGGTTGGTTCTTTCCCCCACACGCCAAACTCATTTTTATTATTGAGAAAAGATTGGTTATGTTGTTGAAGTTGTTGGGTTGTGTTGTTGATTGTGTTGTTGAAGTCCCTTGTTGATTTGGGCATGTTTCCGGCTGTGTTTTGGGTTGAAATCTGTTGTATGTTGAGGGATTTATGATTCTAAGTGTTTGGGGTTGGAAACCTTGAAGTTTAGAAGGTTTAGAGTTGGAGAAAAGAAGGAGAAAAGTCGAAGTTGTCGGGGAAAAGGGGTGGCGCATCGCGCCTTGCAAAGCACCCCAAGAAGTGTTCTGAACTTCACCCCTTGGGGCGCCGCACCCAACAGAGTGCCTCAGCTGGCCTTCTGAGCTTCAAAGGCTGGCGCTCCGCGCCTTGCAGAGCGCCAAGGACGCCAAGTTCCCCCATTCTTTTCACACTTTTTCATACATGTTCCTAGGTATTGTACCTATGTTTCCTAGTTGTTTTCAACACTCCAAGGTACGTTTAAACATCAAGAACTCGTCCATAACATGTGATCAAACACCTTGAATTCATAATTCCAATTCAAGGAAAGTTAGTTTCCAAGTCAAGTGAAGTTAGAAGTCAAGCTTAGAAGTTAAGTAAGTCAAAACAAGTCTTTAAGGTACTCCAAGAGTCTTCATTGAACGTTATAACTTCTTTTTAAGGCTCAAGTTCCAAGTTAAGTATAGAGTTTCAAGTTGAGTAAAGAGCATAGAGTTTCAAGTTGAGTAAAGAGCATAGAGTTCCAAGTTGAGTATAGAGTTTCAAGTCGAGTAAAGGGTATCGAGTTTCCAGTTAAGTCAAGAGTTTTCAGTTAAGTCGAGTTTCAAGTTAAGTCAAGAGTCAAGAGTTGAATTCATTTCTCAAAAGTTATTAGGGAACTAAGTATTTCCCAAAGAAGTTTATAAATGTTTTCACATTTAAGATGAGAGGAAACTGAGATTTCCAAAAGAGTTTTTGAGAAGTTTGAGTACTATCTCTTTTGAGAAAAGATGAGTTTTGCAAAAGAGTTTCTAAAACATGATTAGTATGACAAATCGAGTATGTCATCAATGTTTAAACAGTATGGTCTCTAGATATACCATCAATGTTTAAGCAGTATGATTATCACGAGTCATCAATGATCATATTAAAAATATGGTTTTGAGATGTTCTTTTAAAAAGAGTTTTTCAAGAGCCTTTGGGCTAAGTTTTGAGTAATTATCTCAACTAAAGAAAGATGTGTTTAAAGACACTTATGAGTTAAAGTATTTTTGGGAGTAGTCTTGAGCACCGAATTGGGAACACGAGTTCATATTAACTCAACTCTCCATAAGAACCATGTAGCCAAACATGGGATTTCTCAGATCATACTTTTTAGATGATCACGAAAGTTAAGCTAGCGGATCCACTAAGCAATAGCGTTTTATATGACGGCAAAGTATAGGACAGTTCTGGCAGCGTGGACAAGACGCTGTATCACCACTTAGACATGTAGTGGTGGCTGTCGGTTAGAGAACTCCCACAGTAGAAAGAACTTGGTTCCTCGAGAAGTTCTGCTTAGTGTGGATGGGGGTATGGGACTTCATTCATGCATTGCACAAGTAGACTTTGAGAGGAAGCATGGTATTTTCATGATATTACAAATATGATTTTTTTGACGTCATGTTTTAAATAGTTTTGTAAGCTTTATATATATTGCATGTGTCTCATTGTTTTATATTGAGTTCAGTTATTCATGAGTTGAACAGAGCCAAGGTAAGTTCTCTTTTGTATCCCTTTCAAGCTTAAGTTGTTGTTTAGCGGTCCAGCTCGCATACTCGTACATTCCATGTACTGATGCCAGTTGGCCTGCATCTTGTTATGATGCAGACGCAGGTACCCAGGATCAACATCCAGCACGCCGTTGGTCCAGTGGAGCACTCCAGAGTCAGTGGTGAGCCTCTTTGCATTCCGGAGGACTCGGTCATTTTGGTTTTCTTAGTTTTGTTTGTTTAGGATGTTGCGGGGTCTGTCCCAACATCCATCTCAGTGTTATAGAGGCTTCATAGACAGTCAGTCAGTTAGTATTGAGTCTCTCATCTATGTATATATGTAAATATTCTATTTTGAGACTCGAGTTGCCGTTTTGGCCAGATTTTATCAGTTGGGTTGCTTTTAACCTTCCATTGCATTGAGTTATGCTGTTGAGTTAAGTTTTCGCTGAGTTAAGAAAGCCAGGCCAAGGGTTCGCTTGGGGGCCAGCAATGGTCTCCGAGTGCCGGTCCCGTCCAAGGTGTAGGCTCGGGGCGTGACAGATCTGACACCAAATAGTTTTTAAAAAAATCATTTAATATGAATTACATACAAAAGATTAACAATAAACTAATTGGAACAACTGGTTTGCAAGTGAAACAGTGTAATAACAACAACAATGTACCTAGTGTAATCCCACAAGTGGGGTCTGGGGAGGGTGGTATGTACTCAGCCTTACCTTTACCTTGTGAAGGTAGAGACACTATTTCCATATACCCTCGACTCAAGATAAATGAATGGAGTGATCAAACTTTTGCAACACGATTCGGTACTTTTGTCGACAATCAGTCCTACCACCCAGGACTTTTGTTCTTGGTCATTCTAGTTGCTTTCTTGAGTCTTTGTAGTTTTCATAGCTATTCAAAAGCATGAATTCACATCTCAATAATTTCATCACATAATTTCATCACATTTTTACACGATTCGAATTATAACTTGAGCAAGTCTTATTTATCAAGTCAAGTTATTGCAATATTGACCAAGTCATTAAAAAAATAAGTAAACAAAATACTATGATATGTACTATGTGGTTTTGACAAAATTGGATTCTTTTGACTTGTATATATTTCGAGCCATGCAATGGATTTATCCAATAATTTATTGTCGACACAATTAATAGCAAATTCATTGTACAGTTTCTTTATTGCTTGCATACCCCTTTCCCAATTGTAACAAAAATGGATTTTATAAAGTATATTGCAAAAAATATATATGTCAACAAGAGCCCCACGTTAGCATAACAAATTAACTACAAATTAAACTGTCTCAAATTTATGGTAATGATGCCAAAAAAAAAACGATTTCACTTTCAAATAAAATAGTACGAGTTGTAAAGAAAGCCCTGGTCTGGTATTTTATTTTGACCGGCAGAAACCGAACCAAACCCTAAGCAAAGAAGGGATGTGTCTTAGTTCAGTCTCGAGGACGGGATAATAGGGGCGTAGCATTCATGAATCATGACTTTGTTGTATAATTTGATCGATCGATATTAAAGTTATTTGAATTAGTTGATTAAAAATAGTCGATAAGTATTAAGTGCTAAGAGCTAATTTATTCAAGGAGAAGATTGAACGTATGAAGATGGAACTAAGAGGGGAGTATTTTAAGAATCAACAAAAAATATTATGAATAAAATAATAATGAAACAACAAAAAATTTTGGTCCCTAAATTATTGGTAAATTATGTTTTCGATCTTTGTAATGTATGATTCGATTTATTTAAAATGACAAAAACAGAACCAGAAAAGTTCACTAATTAGTCCACAAAATGAAACAAAGACAAGTTGGCCCTCTCAATCTTCCATTAAGTCCGTCGTCTCTGAGCTCTCTTCTTTGGCCTTCTTCTTTTCTGAGGCATGAGTCCATCGAAAAATTTGACAAACCATTTTAGCTTACTATATTTAAACATGAGACTCCACATGACAGTTCCAACAACTAGTCCAAAACTGTAGCCTAAGACTACTGATTCCCATGTAAATCCACTAAAGAAATATGACTCGTCTTCTTCTTCTTCAGACTCCAATGGTTGAGGAACATGTGATGAATCACTCTTTCCACATTGTTTTGATAAAGGAGCACCACATAAATCAAGGTTGCCACCATACGAGTCATTTCCAAATGTGTTGAATTGTAGACCTTGAGGAATTGGACCGACGAGATGATTTTGAGAGACGCTTAAGAAGGCCAGAAAGTTCATTCTTGTCAATTCCTGTGGAATCTTTCCAGTGAGCCGATTCTAGGAGAGATCTAAAGCTTCAAGCGTATTCAATTGCCCCAATTCCATTGGAATAGCACCAATGAGATTGTTATGGGATAAATTAAGTAGCCAAAGTGAGCTGAGATCCTTTAGTGTTTTTGGAATGACACCTTCAAAATGATTGCTTGAGAGATCTATGGTTGTCATAATTGTACTGATTCTTTCTAGCTCAATCTCGTGCCCTTTGATTACCAAACTCACTGAATCCTCATATGATGTGACAAATGATGAAATCGACACAGATCTCATGTACTTGATATTTCCTGTGTCTTCACCATCTAATTTGATCATTGCCTTGAAGTTTCCAAAAACTTTTGCAGCAAGTGAGCCACTGAAATCATTACGAGAAAGATCAAAAATTCGTAACTTGGGAAAGCAAAACTTAGTCTGACACGTAATTATAGGTCCATGGAACTTGTTCGATTTTAATATAAGGACCTGCAGCTCTTGAAGAGTTCTGAGCCAAGCTGGAAACGTGTCATTTATAGCATTGTTCCCCACATCAAGGACTTCTAGACCATTATAATTGAGCAACGACACAGGAACAGGTCCTTCAAATCGATTACCATTTACAACAATGGTACTCAACGAAGTGTTGTGTGCACATAATGGGGGAAGACTCCCTGTGAAATTGTTCCTTCTTAAGTCCAGCACTGTTAGTAAAGCCATGCTTCCCAAGCAACTTGGAATCAAGTTACTGAAGTTGTTGCGTGATAAATCTAATAAGATAAGCGAACTCATGTTACAAATGGATGAAGGTAGTGGACCCTGAAGGGAGTTAAATTTCAGATCAAGATACTCTAGACTATAGTAATGAAATTGTGGTAGGTGGCCTGTTAATGAATTATGAGAAAGGTTTAGGAACTGCAATGAGTCCCACCTCATGCCGCTAAACCAGTTCGGGATTTGACCACAAATGTTATTGTTAGAAATATCCAAGACCTGAAGTGTCTTTACATTTCTCAAGAAGTGTGGAAAATCCCTCAATTCACAAGATGATAAGAACACTTGTGCTAGGCTAGGAAAGGTGATATTTATTCCCGCATCAACCGTGATGTTATTTGATGAAAGGTCAAGGTATACAAGGTTTGTGAGATTCACAAGTGATTGAAGAAAAGAACCGCTGAGCTGATTATGGCTTAAATCCAGGTATGCTAATGCTGGGTTTGTTTTGAGCTCATCGGCTAGTCCACTAAATTGATTGTTTTGGAGCACCAATGATGGTAGCAAAGGGAGGCTAAACACCCAAGATGGTATGGTACCATTCAGTGAGTTGTAAGTCAAATCCAGTTCGGTTAGATTTTGAAGAATGCTCGCATTATTAGGTAGTGGGCCTGATAGGGAATTACTCGACAAGTCTAAGTATTGAAGATGTATCAAATTTAAAATTGTGGAAGGAAACGAACCGATGAAGTTGTTATTAGAAAGATCTAAACAAATTAGCTCTTGGAGGTTAGAGAAAACATCGGGAATTTCACCTGAAAAGGAGTTGGATTCAAGAACTAAACGTGTGAGGTGCTTCAATTTAGAGATTGTGGAAGGAATGTGGTCAGTGAAATGATTATGAGATAAATCCAACTCCGTAATTTGTGTTAGGTTGCCAATGGAATCAGGAATGGAACCAGAGAATTGACATCGTTGGAGGTTTAAGTATTTCAATGAACTAAAGGTGCCAATTGAATCAGGCAGCTCACCAGATTTGTCATGTTGGATACTACGCACACTTCCCTCTGCACGGTTGCTAAATCGCCTCCCGGATAGACTGTCACGGGCACATAATTGATGCCAGACCTATAAGAAGTATCGAAATAGTCAAATCCAGTTCTTGTTCTGGCCATAGATACCGATTATCCACATCATCCCCGCGGTAAACTATCAAGTTATTCATATACTTTCCCTTACATGGATCATACTTAACCATGTAAGACGACGGTTCTAATGCAGCATTTGTAAGTTCTACAAATGAATGTTGTTTATGTTGAACCTCTTTGGCGGCTGACAAAACCGGAACATATGAACAACCCGCAAAACTAATTATGCTATCACAAAAGGACCGTAAATTTTGATTAAATGTTGATCCTTCAAACCTCATTGAAACAGTTAAAGAGGAGATGGCCTAACCAAAACAAACAATAAGAAAATAAATTAGTTACATTATCCGTTTTATTAGACATCCCTTAAGAAACAAGACATGATGATCAAATATATATATACCTGAGAGACGAGTCAATTCATGTTAACATAGGTGGGGTTTTCAATATCAAGAGAGCGGCGAC
The DNA here is from genome assembly GCF_900185275.1 of Solanum verrucosum. Classification (NCBI taxonomy): domain Eukaryota; kingdom Viridiplantae; phylum Streptophyta; class Magnoliopsida; order Solanales; family Solanaceae; genus Solanum; species Solanum verrucosum. The sequence goes on from NW_026020630.1 coordinate 2,759,205, forward strand.
AAATGTCATAAACAGAGAATCAGATATTTTTCAAAAACTCCTTTGAGAAGATCATTCCCACTCAAATAAAGCGTTTCCAAGTTTGGCAGAAGGAAAAAGCTCTCTGTGAGAACACCTCGCAGATTAGTACCTTCAAGATCCAAGTACCTTAAGGAGGAAGAAACATTCACAGGTATCGGAGATGAGATGTTGACATAAGAGAGAGAAGGTACCTCCAGATTTGTCATGTTCTGAAGCATTGTTTCAAATGTTCTCTCGTCAAGTTCTAATCCATACTTATAGGAAAGGTCAAGTGAAATCAACTTGGAAAGGTATGAGATCTCTGTTGGGATTTTACCATCAGATAAAGAATAAGAAAGGTCTAGATGCCTCAAATTCGTCAATCGGCCAATGTCATTTGGGATTGAAGAAGTTGAGAAGTCATTGTAAGCAAGATTTAGTGTCTGGAGATGATGAAGTTGGAAGAGACTGCTGTTGGGATGAAAAGTGCCAACAAGGTGACTACAACTAAGGTCCAGGCCGATAACATGACCAGTCAACATGTCACAAGTGACCCCATCCCATGTACAACAATCCCTACTCTCATTCCAAGACTTTATTTTTGGGAAAGAACTACCACAGCTGTAACCAAAGTTGGATATTTGTAAGGATTGTTTGAACTGAAGCAAAGCAGAAGCTTCAGTGGGAGAGCAAAGATGATGATCAAAGGATGAACAAAAACTTCGACTTATTAGCAACATAAAACAAAGAAATGAATAAAAGAAAAAGAGACGTCCCATCTTTCTTTTTTGTATTCAGCAAATAACAGGATGTTCTGTTCTAACAAATCAATCAGCATTATCCATATATATATATATATATATGTTGAAGATTGCATCATGTGTAACACACACTGCAGAAAAAAAATTCTGCAAAGCCAGTGTGTTCAAACAAATTTCCGAGATAGTGATGGATTTACACGGTATCTTCTTCCGTTATCCACGAGTTTTTTCAAATAATAGAGAGAAAGGAGATTCCAATCCAAACATGACTGATCATTCAATGGTCCCACGATATACAAAGTAGAAATGTGAACTTGACACAAATATCTCCTACATAAAATTTTCCTATCTACATATACAAAGAACCAACTTTCCTGATGTGTAACACATAACAAAAAATGGTACTATCTTTATAGTTGTGCCCAACAACTAAATGACACAAACAACAGAATGTAAGCAGATCTTACCCTTACTGTGTGGAAGAAGAGAGATTGTTATTGATAGACCCTCTATTACAAATTTACAAAATTTGGCATTACAACATGGTAACACTACAAGTGCCATTTATTTTGTGAACTTCTTATTAATCTAAGATAATCATGGAAGGTCGAAAAATGTGTAATTCAGTTCCTTTAATAACAATGCTACTCTACCTTCTTTTTTAACGCATAAAAAGAGTCTAAACCAAATCTACTAGGTTCATATGAACTTAACTTTGTTCTATTGTCTAGTATATCATTTTGAAAGATAATTTCTGAACTCTTAACTCAATGTCCAATGCCCACTTTGAAGCCTGACTAATAATACGGTCCAATGTCGTATAAGGCCCATTAAAGGGGGCAAAACTCCTATGAAGATTTTTTTCATTCTCCGAGCTCTAACTCGAGGGATGGTATCCATCCTACCATAATCATTGTTTGTAAGATAATAAAAAAATGTTGAACTAGAAAGATGTGTTGTTTTGCGTTTGCCTAATTGATGTTGCAAATGGAGTACTCTTCCAACATTCTAATTCTTGACCATATATTATTGTAAGGCTGGGCACCGGACCGGAATGGGACCACCGGACCGGAACGAACCGGTACCGGACCGGAACGGGACAGTTTGACCGGGTTGTTGACCGGTACCGGGATGAACCGGATCGGAACTACCGAGATGGAGGCTCAGTTCCGTCCCGTCCCACTATATACCAGGATAGAACCGGGACGGACCGGAATGGACCGGAACGGAACGGGATGGGATAAACGGGACGGCACATATAGCTATTTCAAAAAATAATTATTTTTTTTGAGTTATTTTGAATTACGAAAATACGAATGTTTTTTTTATTTTTCTAAGTTATATTCGTTTATAGTAATTAAGTTTTAAAACTTATAATAATTTTACTTAAGTTTATTTTAAAGATATTTTTTTTAATTTTTACGTATATAAGTTTGTAAGTTAAGTTTAATAAAGTTTTTTTTTTTTGTTTTTGAGCTTATGTAGTTATGTTATAAGTTTTAAAGATTTGAATCTTTTGAAGTTTATAAGTTATTAAGTTATACTTATAACTTGTAAGTTAAATAACTTAAGTTTGTAATTTTTAAAAAATTAAATAAACAAAAAAGAAATGCTAATAAAAGTAAATAATAAAAAAAATATTATTTTTTATTTTAATTAAAAATGATTTACCGGGACCGGACCAGACCGGAACGGACCGGAACGGACCGGAACGGAACCGGAATGAACCGGGATGAACCGGTACCGGTATACCGGTACCAAATCATGGTACCATTCCGTTCCGTGTACCGGTTCAACGTATCCCATCCCGTCCCGAATACTACCGGACCGGAACGAACCGGAATGGTACCGGAATGGTACCGGTACAACCCGTTCCGGTGCCCAGCATTATTGTATGAAATGGCAAATCAAGTTGGCTAAATTTAATGGGCTTTTAGAAGCTGCATGAAGCAGCCCAGCCCATATTTAATTCAAAAAATTTCAAGTACTATAAACATTAAAAAAGAATCAAGAGCTCTCTAATATACAAGTTTTTTTTATTATAGTTTTCCACCTGGTTTTCGGAGCCTACATTGGAGTCCAGATCAAACTCGAGATTTCTGATTAAGGATAAAATTGTCTCACTATTACACAACTCAGGGTTTCTCATATTTTTTTAGTTGGGAAATCAAATAATTGTCTTAGTGATTGCCAACAAATTGTCTTAGTTGTTCACTCTCTAAATTGTCTTATATTGTTGCAATTGATAAATTCATTTTACTTCGAGACTCTTGCTTATGATAAGAGTCCTACAGTTGATAAATAAAATACTATATAAGTAAGCAAGTTTTATAACTTAGTGACCGTTTAAAACCTTGTGCATCTAGGATCAGAGTGGACAATATCATAAATGGGTTGGATTGTTACATTTTCAATGCCAAGTATACCTAGCACTACTTCGTATTTTTTTTCATTTTTGACATAATATGTATAACCCTTTTAAACTTATATTAGCAAATTCATTTAGACAATACTTGAATTATTAGTTATTTCATTAATTGAGCACGTGAACACATGATAAAATGTTTCAATTCGATACTTTCTATTGGAATTTTTTTTACACATATTTTGTCTCCTTTACTTTTATACATCAACCTCAATTAAAAAACATCTGAACTTATTTTCCCATGACATAAAAAAGTAATTGCATTTTTTATTACAAAAAAAATGATGAATATTACAGTGAGTCTGGTCTTGCAAATGTCCTAATTCAACTACCCCACTACATATGCCTGGTCTTTTTTCCTATCTACATTTTGTTCTATTATATTTTTATATTATTATCTTCAGAATATTTTGAAAATAATCCTTGGTAATATTAAAATGAGCTTAATTATGAGTATTTTAATACTATATAATTGAATTAACTATTTGTATTAAACACTAGGTAAGTCTTGCCCGTGCCTGCACGGGCCCAACAAATTTATGGAGTGATTTTATTTGTTGTCAAGTTTCTACACTATATCTATCTGAGATAAATAGTTGAACCTTCAAAATACTAACAAGAATGTCTTGTATAATTCTATGATTTTACAAAAAATATAAGTGAAAATAGTCCTCCCCTTCTTAAGTTCTATATGAGAGTACAAGGAGATTTCACATTTAAACTGCACCTTTTTAGGCTCCTTATTAAACAACATTTTTTTCTTATACTTTTAACTCCTTTAAAAACTTCCAAACTGCTCCGTGATCAATGAAAGATTACAATCAATGAGCAAATATACATGATAAGCTTGGCTGTTACAACTCAACAAACTCTTTAATACCAAGGTTAATATCAAGAAGGTTGAAGAAACTTGTCAATTCAAAAGCGGTAAAAAAGAACATAACAAAAGAAAAACAAATTGAGCTCACTACAAAGTAGAATTAGAAAGCGTTCTCAATAAATATAAGTTCGCTGTCATTTTGTCAAAATCATCGTGGTAGAAGCAAACAATATAGACCCTGTCTAGAGGAAATATTCATCTCCAATTTGTGAAGGAGAAAATGCAAGCGAGTAATTCACCCACATCATGTTTTTAAGATAAAAGTGAATCCTATAATTAGTAGATCCCAACTGAATTACTATCCTTACTAACAAAGTAATATTTACATTCATCCCAATTGTAACCCGTTCTTAGTTATGATGGAATAATGATCCCAACAACAAATAAAAGTTCACTATAACGCGCACCAAGAGTGACTCAAAATAGCAGTCTCCTCCCAAGCTTGTGCATGGGGAAAAGATAAATTTTCACGGCTATCTGCAATATTTGATGCAAGACTTTGTAGCTTATATCAATGGTATAGCTGCAACATTTTTACCGTGTGTCATTCAAACAGTTAGCCTCTTGTATCAATAGTATAGCTGCAAGATTTTACCTTGTGTCGTCGAAATAGTTAGTCCGAAGCAACTGGGCTAACTCAAGCTAACAACTTGATAGAATATCAATACCTAATGAATATTGTAGAAGGAATAATCACTGATCAATGTAATCAAGAACTCAAGACGAAAAAAGAATGTGCATGTAGACTGGATAGTCTTTGATTATCAGTAGGGGCTTGGCATGAGGTTTCCTAACCTACCTAAGACACAATGATTAAGCAACTCACAACAATGAAACTCAACTTAATTAAACTCCACAAAATCATACAACTAATAGGAATACTTGAGGAGATAACAAACCTTCAAGAATTATTCAGCTAAAAGTGTATAGGTTCATCAAAGTTTTAGCTTATTCAACGGCCCTTCTTAAAGTGCTCCAGTTGAATTATTTTTAGTATTGAGAATAAGCTAAGAAGGAAGACAAAGTATTTAAGGCAACAAAGTTACTGATCTCAATAGAAAATTAGTGATTGAAAATGACAAGTTCAACTAATAAAAAACTACCGAGCTGAATATCTAACATGAGATTTGCCTTATATATACATATGTAGGAAAGGTAAAAAATAAATAAAAGACAAACATACCTGCTGAAAATGTTCAGAATCATAACAACAGTATTTCAAGCATTCTCCCATGTTCTTCTTCCGAATGAAGCTGTCTAAAAGATAACAAAAAGCCAGAGGATCATTTCTCCACACATCATCTATTTTCACATTTTACTCATTTTAATTTTGAAGTACAAACATCACAGAACAGAGTTGCTTTCAATTGCTTTTGTAGGCAAAGGAAAAACATATTAAGACGACATAAGACAAGATCATGAGAGAAAATGTATGAAATCGGAACTCTCAAACAAATATTCATTCATCACAACGGAAAAACTAACATCTATTATAATCTCTGTTCTTTTCCCAATGGATTGGTACGTATTACTCTTTTCTCTTTCAGTCGTACAAGATATTATTTCTGCAATGTACAAACACATAAGCAATATATCTTTAACAAATATAAGTAAAGAACATTTATGTTCAGTCACAAGTTGCACTGAGCAAATTGCTGACCGTTAAACCATTTCAATAGACATTTAGGTTATCTCAACTCTACTTTGTGGAGGTGAAGATGGGATTTTCAATAGACCCAAAGCAAATTAAACATTGAGGTTAATATTTGTAATACTTGTGCTACGGCAAGAGAGTCTGGGATCGCCTGCTATGGCTGCAAGCACAGATTGCAGGGTAATCTGCCATCCGGGTTGCCCGACCAAGATAAGGATCCGAATTTTTTCCTGCACTATTGATTTGCTCAGAAAAAAGAAAATCATCATTATTGCCTCAGAATTTTCGCACCAATTATTATTAGTAATTACTACTACTGCTATTGATTCTCACTTTGGGTTGAGAATTTTTTGAGAGAGCAGGCAAAGATTAAGGGACCGTTTGGTAGTTGAAGAACTTAAAATGGCTGTTGAATTTATATTTTTCACAGCAAATATTGAAATCACGGGCATTGCAGAGAGAGGAGCAACATACCTTTGAAGTGCTCCCCTTTACTCTCTACAACCCTCATTCTTTGGCTCTAAATTTAAGATAAGTCTTTTTCCTTTAACGGAAAAATTCTCATGTGTTTATCGACCTGTGAATTCAACAGCTGTAATGTTCAAAGAAATTTATATCAGCAAATGAAACACTGAGGCTCAGATCTGTAATACTTATAACTCGGCAAGAGTGATTGGAATCACCTCAATGGCTACAAGCACCAATTGCAGGGTCACTTCCATCCAAGTTAACCAACCAAGATACGTGTCAAATTTCTGTCCTGCACTATCAATTTGGTCAGAGAAAGAAGAAATCATCATCATAGCATTAAAGTTTTTGCAACAATTATTATTATTAGTAGTAATACTACTACTAATGTTCCGCACTTTAGGATTGAAAATTCTATAGAATAATCAATGATTAAGGGGTCGCTCGCTAAGATATTTAAATGTAAAAGGGCTATCAATTTTTTATTTATTTTTCACAAAAAAGAAGAAGGAATTACACACACCAAACGAAAAATTAAGTCTGTCTTCTTTGAGCTCTCTTCTTTGGCCTTCTTTTTCTGTGGGGAATAATGCCTTCGAAAAATTCCACAAACCATTTTTGCTTACCAGCTTTAAACATGAGGTTCCGCGCAATAGTTCCAACAACAAGTCCAAAACTGTAGCCCATGACTACTGATTCCCATGTAAATCCACTAAAAAAATGTCTCGTCATCTTCTTCTTCCTCCAATGGTTGAGGAATATGCAATGGATCACCCGTTCCACATTGCTTTGATAAAGGAGGACCACATAAATCAAGGTTTCCACCATATGAGTCATTTTCAAATGTGTTGAACTGTGAACCTTGAGGAATGCGTCCAGCTAGGTGATTTTGAGAGAGGTTTAAGAATGCCAGAAAGGTTAGCCTTGTCAATTGTTGCGGAATCTTTCCAGTGAGTCGATTCCAAGAGAGATCTAACGCTTCAAGCATATTCAATCGTCCTAGTTCCATTGGAATATCACCTCTGAGATTGTTATGAGATAAATTGAGTAGCCAAAGTGAGCTGAGATCCTTTAGTGTTTTCGGAATCACACCTTCAAAATGATTGCTTGAGAGATCTATGGCAGTCATAATTGTAGTGATTCTTTCTAGCTCTATATCGTTTCCTTTGATCACCAACCTCACTGAATCATCGTACATAACAAAAAATGAGTCAGATGTTTTCATATATTCGATCTTACCTTTGTCACTGTCATCTATTTTGATCATTCCTTCGAAGTTTTGAAAAACTTCTGCAGGCAGTGAGCCACTGAACTCATTATGAGAGAGATCTAAAATCCGCAACCTGGGAAACCCAAACTTCAGCCTAGATCTTATAGGTCCATGGAACTTGTTCGACTTTAATATAAGGACTTGCAGCTCTTGAAGAGTTCCTAGCCAAGCTGGAAATGAGTCATTTACAGCGTTGTTCCCGATATCAAGAACTTCTAAACCAACACAGTTGAGTAACGACACAGGGACATGTCCTTCAAAATGATTACCATTCAAGATAATGGTTGTCAATTGATTACCATCACCATTCAGGATACTGGTAGTCGATGAAGTGTGTTGACTACATAACGGTGGAAGACTCCCAGTGAAATTGTTCCTTCTTAAGTCCAACACCCTTAGCTGAGTCATGTTACCCAAGCAACTTGGAATCGAGTTACTGAAGTAGTTGTGTGATAAATCCAGAAGGCTAATGATGCTCATGTTACAAATGGATAAAGGTAGTGGACCCTGAAGGAAGTTAAATTTAAGATCAAGAGACACTAGACTATAGAAATGAGATAGATCTATGTGACCATTGAGTGAATTATATGAAAGGTTTAGGTGAAACAACGAGTCCCACCTCATCCCGCTAAACCAGTTAGGGATTTGACCTTATTGTTAGAAAGATTTATGACCCGAAGTGTCTTTAAATTTCTTAGAAACTGTGGAAAATCCTTCAGTTCACAAGATGATAACCGCAAAATTTCTAGTCTAGGAAAAGTGATTTGTGTTCCCCCATCAACGGTGATGTTGTTTGATGAAAGGTCAAGGTTTACAAGGTTTGTGAGATTTTGAAGTGATCGAAGAATAGGACTACTGAGTTGATTATAACTTATATCCAAACGCCCTACTGCTCGATTCACTTTGAGCTCATCGGATAGTCCATTGAATAGATTATGATGGAGCTCCAACATATATAAAGAAGGGAGGCTAAACACCCAAGATGGTATTGTTCCATTTAGCAAGTTGTGAGAAAAATCCAGGTCAACTAGCTTTAGAAGCATGCCGACATTGCTTGGCAATGGACCAGACAAGGAATTACTCGACAAGTCTAAGTTTTCAAGACATGTCAAGTTTAAAATCGAAGAGGGAAATGGACCAATGAAGCTGTTGTAAGAAAGATACAATGTAACTAGCTCTTGGAGGTTAGAGAAAACATCAGGAATTTTACCTCCAAGTGAGTTAAACGAAAGATCTAGACGTGTGAGATGTTTCAATTTTGAGATTGCTGAAGGAATACGGCCAGTAAAATGATTGGAACCAAAATCCAACTCTCTAATTTGTGTGATGTTGCCAATGGAATCAGGAATGAGACCAGATAAGTTATTGTAAGCAAGGTTTAGCGTCTGAAGACGATGAAGTTGGAAGAGGCTGCTGTTGGGATGAATAGTTCCGCTAATATTTGCATTACTAAGGTCTAGGCCAATAACATAACCTGTTAACATGTCACAAGTGATCCAGCCCCAAGTGCAGCAATCCGTACTCTCATTCCAAGACGATGCTTTTGGGAGAGAAGTACTATAATGTCTAGAGTACTTGTCGGACATTTGAAAGTGTTGCTTGAACTGAAGCAAAGATAAAGCTTCACTGGGAGAGCAAAGATGCTGCACAAAGGATGAAGAAAAGCTTTGACTTAGGAAGACAAAACAGAGAAGTGAATAAAAGAAAACTAGACGTCCCATTGTTTATTTTTAGCAGATAACAAAATGTTTTTACAAAATCAATCATAATCCACAGTATATATAGAGTTAAAGGGCTGACTTTCTCCACTCTCTGATTAGGGGCGGAGACATAGAGGTGCAAGGGGTTCAATTAAATCTCCCTCGTTGAAAAATTATACTACGTAAATAGAGCGATAATTTTTGTTTGAGTTGTTTACAGCTAATTGAACTCTCTGCTATTATTGTCCCATCAACATCTCTTTTGTTGACTTCCAACTTATCAGCCATATTTTTCTAGTTTTCCCACAAGAATGTTCAAAAAGAGAAACTTTGATTGACTAAGTCAAATGACATGATGTGTCGAGTTGTATGAATGCAATAAATTTTTAGTGCAATTTTTTCATGGAATCTATACGATCATAATAAGTCAAGATGTGTTGTGCTGCTTTAAGTTGATAATAGAGTGTAGAATTTTGAAGTCATTGAACCAATTAGTGGTCCATGGATGAGATGGTAACAAGAGGGGACACTTTAATCAAGTGAAACCAAGTTGGACGAATGCAATAAATTTTTTGTGCAATTTTTTCGTGGAATCTATACAATCATAAAAGGTCAAGATGTTTCGAGCTGCTTGAGTAAATGTACAGGAAGGTGTCCATCTAGTATGTTTGGGATTAAGCATAAAAAATGCTTTACTTGAATAACCATTGATGCTAAAATAACACATAACAATTAAGTTGATATCAAACATATACAAACAGCAAACAGAAAATTAAAAAGTAAAAACAGTAATAGAAAAGCTCAATCTTCCATTATGTCCTTTGTCTTGGCCTTCTCTTCTTTGACCTTCTCATTTTCTTGAGAAAAATGCCTTCAAAAAATTCGACAAACCATTTTGGTTTACGATATTTAAAAATGAGGCTCCACACAACCGTTCCAGCAACGAGTCCAAAACTGTAGCCTAAGACTACTGATTCCCACGTAAATCCACTAAAAAAATATGGCTCGTCTTCATCTTCTTCGAACTCCAATGGTTGAGGAACATGTGATGAATCACTCGTTCCACATTGCTTTGATAAAGGATGACCACATAAATCAAGGTTGCCACCATACGAGTCATTTTCAAATGTGTTGAATTGTGGACTGTGAGGAATTGGTCCAACGAGATGATTTTCAGAGAGGTTTAAGACTGCTAGAAAGTTCATTCTTGTCATTTCCTGTGGTATCTTTCCAGTGAGCCGATTCCAGGAGAGATCTAATGCTTCAAGCATATTCAATTTCCCCAGTTCCATTGGAATATCACCTATGAGATTGTTACGGGATAAATTGAGTAGCCAAAGTGAGCTGAGATCCTTTAGTGATTTCGGAATGACACCTTCAAAATGGTTGCTTGAGAAATCTATGGTTGTCATAATTGTGCTGATTCTTTCTAGCTCAGTATCGTGCCCTTTGATTACCAACCTCACTGAATTCTCATACGATGTGTGAGAGAAATTCTCATATGGTTCCATGTACTTGATCTCTCCTGTGTCTTCACCATCTAATTTGATCATTGCCTTGAAGTTTCCAAAAACTTTTGCAGGAAGTGAGCCACTGAATTCATTACGAGAAAGATCAAAAATTCGCAATTTGGGAAAGCAAAACTCAGTCTGACAAGTACTTATAGGTCCATGGAACAGATTGAACTTTAATATTAGGACCTGCAGTTCTTGAAGTGTTCCTAGCCAAGTTGGAAATGTGTCATTTATAGCGTTATTCCCCAAATCAAGAACTTCTAAACCAATACAATTGAGCAACGACACAGGGACAGGTCCTTTAAATAGATTACCATTCAAGACAATGGTTCTCAATGAATTGGTCTGTGCACAAAATGGCGGAAGACTCCCTGTGAAATTATTTCTTCTAAAGTCTAACACAGATAGCTCAACCATGCTTCCGAAGCAATGTGGAACAGAGCCACTGAAGTTGTTGTGTGATAGATCCAGAAGGCTAAGGCTACTCATGTTACAAATGGATAAAGGTAGTGACCCCTGAAGGAAGTTAAATTTAAGATCAAGATACTTTAGACTATGATAATGAAAATGTTGTAGGTGGCCTATTAATGAATTATGTGAAAGATTTAGGAACCACAACAAGTCCCACCTCATGCCGCTAAACCAGTTAGGGATTTGACCACGAATCTTATTGTTAGAAATATCCAAGACCTGAAGTGTCTTTACATTTCCCAAGAAGTGTGGAAAATCTCTCAATTCACAAGATGATAAGAACACTTTTTCTAGGCTAGGAAAGGTGATATTTATTCCCGGATCACCCGTGATGTTATTTGATGAAATGTCAAGGGTAAAAAGGTTTGTGAGATTCGCAAGTGATTGAGGAAAAGAACCACTGAGTTGATTATTGCTTAAATACAGGTCTTCTAATGCTGGGTTATTTTTGAGCTCATCGGCTAGTCCACTAAATTGATTATTTTGGAGCGACAATGATGTTAGAAAAGGGAGGCTAAACATCCAAGATGGTATGGTACCATTCAGTGAGTTGTATGACAAATCCAGCTCGGTTAGCTTTGGAAACATGCTTGCGTTGCTGGGCAGTGAGCCAGATAGGGAATTACTCGACAAGTCTAAGTATTGAAGATGTATTAAGTTTAAAATTGTAGAAGGAAACGAACCGATGAAACTGTTACTATAAAGATCTAAATAAAGTAGCTCTTGGAGGTTAGAGAAAACATCTGGAAATTCACCTGATAAGGAATTGGACTCAAGAACTAAATGTGTGAGGTGCTTCAATTTAGAGATTGTGGAAGGAATGCGGCCAGTGAAATGATTATCAGATAAAATCAACTTCCTAATTTGTGTAAGATTGCCAATGGAATCAGGAATTGAACCAGAGAATTGACATCCTTGGAGGTACAAGATATTCAAGGAACTCAAGGTGCCAATTGAATCAGGCAGCTCACCGGAGATTCCTGTGTATGAAATATCCAACTCCAACAGAGTATTGCTCGGGTGGATCTTTGGTAAAACTCCTTTGAGAAGAGCATTGAAACCCAATTTGAGACTTTCCAAGTTTGGCAGAAGAAAAAAGCTCTCTGTGAGAACACCTCGCAGATTAGTATATTCAAGATCCACGTACCTTAAGGAGGAAGAAATATTCACAGGTAATGGAGATGAGATGTTGACAAAAGAGAGAGATAGTACCTCCAGATTTGTCAAGTTGTGAAGCATTGCCTCAAATGTTCTCTGATCAAGTTGTAATCCATACTTATACGGAGGAGAAAGTTCAAGTGAAACCAAATTGGAAAGGTATGAGATTTCTGTTGGGATTTTTCCATCAAAGTAAGAATAAGAAAGGTTGAGATGCCTCAAATTCGTCAATCGGCCAATGTTATGTGGGATTGAAGAAGTTGAAAAGTTATTGTAAGCAAGGTTTAGTGTTTGAAGATGATGAAGTTGGAAGAGGCTGCTGTTCGGATGAATAGTTCCTTTTAGCAGACTGCAACTAAGGTCCAACCCAATAACATGACCGTTTAACATGTCACAAGTGACTCCGTCCCAAGTACAACAATCCCTACTCTCATTCCAAGACTTTGTTTTTGGGAAAGAAACTTGCCCTCGGAAATGACAAGAGTACTCGGATGTAATCTCAAAGGGTTGCTTAAACTGAAGCAAAGCAGAAGCTTCAGTGGGAGAGCAAAGATGATGATCAAAGGAAGAAGAAAAGCATTCACTTATTAGCAACACAAAACACAGAAATGAATAAAAGAAAAAGAAACATCCCATCCTTTTTGTTTGTTTGTATTCAGCAAATAACAGGATGGATGTTCTCTTCTTACAAAGAACATCAAAGTGGAAGACCTTTACTTTTCACCAAAAAAATATATAACAAAGACTTTCATATGCTTTTAACTTTCATAAAATGTCACTTTACTTTTGCATATTTTTTTTAGTATTTTGTCTATTTGGTCAAAGATCTAATCCATGACCTAAATTCTTAACTTTTTTCCCAATAATACAATGTTTTTTTATTCTTCTTATTTGACGTGCAATTTATGTTTATGGCATAATACATAAACGTACCCTTTAACTTGGTCTCAGATGATATTTATGTCCTTCAACGTTGATTGTACACAAGTAGACACATAAATCTTTATAAAGCTGAACAAATAGACACATGTGTCCTACCTAGCGTTCCACAACAGGTACCGGTGAAATAATTGAGGTGCAACGTTTAGTATCCAAATGGCATTTCTGCTATAGTAGCATCTACGAGTTCTTCAGTGTTAACCAAGCCACAAAAATAGTTATCAATCTGCATAACAGTTATTCAAAAGAAACATACAATTTTTCTTTATTCTAAATAAGAGATCATGTGTTTTGAATGGATCAACTTCAGTTTCGAACTAAGTTTTGGGAAGTTTACTAACATTGCTTAGATCCTTCCACCACAAACAAGTCTCTGAAAAAGATACATTGATGCTAAAATAAACACATATAGTTAAGTTTCTATCAAGAATCTACAAACAACAAATAGAAAATTAAAAAGCGAAAAAACAGAAACAGAAAAGTTCAATCTTCCATTATGTCCGTCGTCTCTGAGCTCTCTTCTTTGGCCTTATCGTTTTCTTGGGGAAATTCCTTCAAAAAATTCGACAAACCATTTTGGCTTACGATATTTAAACATGAGACTCCACATGACAGTTCCAACAACTAGTCCAAAACTGTAGCCTATGACTACTGATTCCCACGTAAATCCACTTAAGAAATATGACTCATCTTCCTCTTGTTCATCCAATGGTTGAGGAACATGCGATGAATCACTCGTTCCACATTGCTTTGATAAAGGAGGACCACATAAATCAAGGTTGCCACCATACGAGTCATTTTCAAATGTGTAGAATTGTGAACCTTGAGGAATGCGTCCAACGAGATGATTTTGAGAGAGGTTTAAGAACGCCAGGAAGTTCATTGTTGTCAATTCCTGTGGAATCTTTCCAGTGAGCCGATTCCAAGAGATCTAAAGCTTCAAGTGTATTCAATTGCCCCAATTCCATTGGAATATCACCTTTGAGATTGTTATGGGATAAAGTGAGTAGCCTAAGTGAGCTGAGATCCTTGAGTGATTTCGGAATGTCACCTTCAAAATGGTTGCTTGAGAGATCTATGGCTGTATCAATTGTGCTGATTCTTTCTAGATCCATATTGTTTCCTTTGATCACCAACCTCACTGAATCCTCGTACACTTCATTGCTGATTATTTCTATCTCAAATTGTCGGACTTTCTTATATCTAATGAAAACTGGTGTTTTCATATATGTAATGCCACCTCTGTTTGTCCTATTTTTTATCATTGCCTTAAAGTTTCGAAAAACTTCCGCAGGCAGTGAGCCATTGAATGCATTATGAGAGAGATCAAAAATCCGCAACCTGGGAAAGCAAAACTTCTTCCTAGCACTTATAGGTCCATGGAACTTGTTCGACTTTAATATAAGGACTTGCAGCTCTTCAAGAGTTCCAAGCCAAGCTGGAAATGCGTCATTTATCGCGTTGTTCCCCAAGTCAAGAACTTTTAAGCCAACACAGTTGAGCAACGACACTGGGACAGATCCTTCTAATTGATTACTGTTCAAGTCAATGGTCGTCAATGAAGTGCTTTGAGTACATAACAATGGAAGACTCCCACTGAAATTATTCCTTCTCAAATCCAACACCGTTAGCTTAGCCATGCTTCCCAAGCAATTTGGAATCGAGTTATTGAAGTTGTTGCGTGATAAATCCAGTATACTGAGGCTTCTTAGGTTACATATGGATGAAGGTAGCGGACCCTGAAGGAAGTTAAATTTAAGATCAAGAGACTCTAGACTATAATAAAGAAATTGTTCTAGATGGCCTGTCAAAAAATTACGTGAAAGGTTTAGTTGTTCCAAAGAGTCCCACCTCATGCCTCTAAACCAGTTAGGGATTTGACCACGAATCTTATTGTTAGAAAGATCCAAATTTGAAAGATTCTTTACATTTCTCAAGAAGTGTGGAAAATCCTTCAGTTCACAAGATGATAAGAACAAAGATGATAGGCTAGGAAAGGTGATATTTATTCCCACATCGCCAGTAATGTTATTTGATGAAAAGTCAAGCAAGGCTAGGCTAGTGAGATTCACAAGTGATCGAGGAAAAGGACCATTGAGTTGATTATGACTTAAATACAAAGTCACTAATGTTGGGTTTGTTTTGATCTCATCAGCCACTCTACTGAATTGGTTATGATTGAGAAACAAATCACGTAAGGAAGGGAGGCTAAACACCCAAGAGTGTATTGTGCCATTCAGTGAGTTGTGAGACAAATCTAAGTAATCAAGATGTGTCAAGCTAAAAATTGAAGAGGGAAATGGACCAGTGAAGTTGTTATTAGAAAGATCCAAGAAAACTAGCTCTTGGAGGTTAGAGAACACATGGGGAATTGTGCCTCCAAGGGAGTTATCAAAAAGTTCTAAATCTATGAGGTGCTTCAATTTAGAGATTGTGGAAGGAATATGGCCAGTGAAATGATTATTAGATAAAATCAACTCCGTAATTTGTGTTAGGTTGCCAATGGAATCAGGAATTGAACCAGAGAATTGACATCCATAGAGGTACAAGATATTCAAGGAACTCAAGGTGCCAATTGAATCAGGAAGCTCACCAGAGATTCCTGTGTATGAAATATCCAACTCCATTAACAGAGTGTTGCTCCGGTGGGTCTTTGGAAAAACTCCTTTGAGAAGATCATTACCACTCAATTTGAGCGTTTCCAACCTATTTGGCAGAAGGAAAAAGCTCTCTGGGAGAACACCTTGCAGATTAGTATAACCAAGATCCAGGTACCTTAAGGAAGAAGAAATATTGACAGGTAGCGGAGATGAGATGTTGACATAAGAGAGAGAAAGTACCTCTAGATTTGTGAAGTTGTGAAGCATTGTTTCAAATGTTCTCTCATCAAGTTGTAATTCATAACCATAAAAAGTAGGAGAAATATCAAGTGAAACCAAATTGGAAAGGAATGAGATTTCTGTTGGGATTTTCCCACTAAAGAAAGAATTAGAAAGGTTGAGATGCCTCAAATTCCTCAATCGGCCAATGTTATGTGGGATTGAAGAATAATTGAAGTCATTGTAAGCAAGGTTTAGTGTGTGGAGATGATGAAGGTGGAAGAGGCTGCTATTGGGATGAAAAGTGCCAAAAAACTGACTACAACTAAGGTCTAACCCGATAACATGACCGTTTAATAAGTCACAAGTGACTCCATCCCAACTGCAGCAATCCCTACTCTCATTCCAAGACTTTGTTTTTGGGAGAGCAAAGATGATGAACAGAGGATGAAGAAAAGCTTCGACCTAGAAAGACAAAAAAGACAAATGAATAAAAGAAAAAGAGACACTCCATCTTTCTTTTTCGTATCAAGCAAATAACAGAATGTTGTTACAAAATCAATCATCATAATCCATCTATATTTATATATTAGTTAATGAGTAAGTTAGTTCCATCAATATTAATGTTGAAGATTGCACCATGTGTAACACACTAAAAAGATTTTTTCTATGTAACTTCAAACAAATTTCCATGATAGTGATGGATTTACGTGTATCTTCTGCCGTTTTCCATCTTGTTTTCCATGAGACTTCTCAAATAATAAAGAAGGTCAAACTAGGGAGATTCCAATCCAAACACTGATCATTCAATAAAGTAGAAATGTGAACTTGAGACAAATATCTCCTACATGAAATTTTCCTATCCACATATACAGAAAACCAGCTTTGCTGTCTTAAGGACTGACCCATGTGACACATAACAAAAAATGGTACTATCTTATAGTTGTTCACAACAACAAATGGATACTAACTTCCGTTACCGAAAACTAAGAAACCAATTTAAAGGTGTTTGGAATACCTTTATTTAAAAGGCATAATACATAAATGTGCCCTTTAACTTGGCCTCATTTTACGTTTATGTCCTCCAACTTTGGGTATGCACAAATAGACACTTAAACTTGTATAAAGTTGAACAACTAGATACATGAGTCCTACATGGCACAATACACATAGGACACCACGTAAGATAAAAAATGACATGTAGGATGCCATGTAGGACATGTGTGTCTATTTGTTCAACTTTATACAAATTTAAGTGTCTACTTGTGCACACCTAAAGTTGAAGGGCATAAATGTGATTTGAAGCCAAGTTAAAGGGTATATTTATGTATTATGCCTATTTAAAATCAGAGTACGAAAATGATCAAGCACGTAAAAGAAATCCTCAAAATGCAGTTACTGGTGGATCAAAATATTTTAACTAACAATACCTTAAAAGGAGTCCTTATAAATTAAATACTATTTTGAAAAATGAATAAAATTTATTCATCACTTATTTATTCTTTTTATTTCAAAAGATAAAACAATTCGAATGCTTGAATGGCAAATTAATTCTACTCTTGATTCTGTTCATCCGAGTTAAGACCTTGAACTAAATGGTTAGCCCAATCTCTAGAGTATAACAATAATATATGTAGGATGTAATAAGATGGAGAAGAGATGATATTGACTTGGGCCTGCCAGCCCAAATCTTGCTACTTATGCAAATTTTCAGCCCAATCCCTTGATAATGAAGTAAAAAATGACCAAAAAATGGACATTGACACTTTTCAATTGCTAAATGCTAAAACAACACATACAATTATATACAAACAGTTAAAGGAACTGCTTTCAATCTTCCATTAAGTCCGTCGTCTCTGAGCTCTCTTCTTTGGCCTTCTTCTTTTGTGAGGCATGATGCCATCAAAAAATTCCACAAACCATTTTGGCTTACGATATTTAAACATGAGACTCCACATGACAGTTCCAACAATGAGTCCAAAACTGTAGCCTATGACTACTGATTCCCATGTAAATCCACTAAAAAAATAGGACTCATCATCTTCTTCTTCTTCCTCCAATGGTTGAGGAACATGTGATGGATCTCTCGTTCCACATTTCTTTGATAAAGGAGTACCACATAAATCAAGGTTGCCACCATACGAGTCATTTTCAAATGTGTTGAATTGTGAACCTTGAGGAATGCGTCCAACAAGGAGATTTTGAGAGAGGTTTAAGAATGACAGAAAGTTCATTCTTGTGAATTCCTGTGGAATTTTTCCAGTGAGCCGATTCCAAGAGAGATCTAACGCTTCAAGCATATTCAATTTCACCAGTTCCATTGGAATATCTCCTTTAAGATTGTTATGAGATAAATTTAGTAGCCAAAGTGAGTTGAGATCCTTTAGTGTTTTCGGAATGACACCTTCAAAATGGTTGCTTGAGAGATCTATGGTTGTCATAATTGTGGTGATTTTTTCTAGCTGAATTTCCTGGTTTTTGATCACCAACCTCACTGAAACCTCATACATTACATTACTAAATCCGATGTAAGACTGTGGTTGCATATATTCGATCTCACCTTTGTCTCTGTCATCTGTTTTGATCATTCCTTTGAAGTTTTCAAAAACTTCTGCAGGCAGTGAGCCACTGAACTCATTTTGAGAGAGATCAAATATCCGCAACCTGGGAAAGTAAAACTTCTTCCTAGTACTTATAGGTCCATGGAACTTGTTCGACTTTAATATAAGGACCTGCAGCTCTTGAAGAGTTCTGAGCCAAGCTGGAAACGTGTCATTTATAGCGTTGTTCCCCACATCAAGGACTTCTAGACCATCACACTTGAGCAACGACATCGGGACAGTTCCTTCAAAACGATTACCATTCAAGACAATGGTTCTCAATGAATTGCTCTGTGCACAAAACAGTGGAAGACTCCCAGTGAAACTATTTCTTCTCAAGTCTAGCACAGATAGCCCAACCATGCTGCCCAAGCAATGTGGAACCGAGTCACTGAAGTAGTTGTTTGACAAATCCAAAAGGCTAAGGCTGCTCATGTTACAAATGGATGAAGGTAGTGCACCCTCAAGGAAGTTAAATTTAAGATCAAGAGACTCTAGACTATAATAATGAAATTGCTGTAGGTGGCCTGTTAATGAGTTATGTGAAAGGTTTAGGTGCAACAAGGAGTCCCACCTCATGCCGCTAAACCAGTTAGGGATTTGACCACGAATCTTGTTGTTAGAAATATCCAACACCATAAGTGTCTTTACATTTCTCAAGAAGTGTGGAAAATCCTTCAGTCTACAAGATGATAACTGCAAAATTTCTAGGCTAGGTAAAGTGATTTGTATTCCCGCATCAAGGGTGATGTTATTTGATGAAAGGTCAAGGGTAGAAAGGTTTGTGAGATTCACAGGTGATTGAGGAAAAGAACCACTTAACCGGTTATGATGGAGCGACACTGAAGATAACAAAGGTAGGGTAAACACCCAAGATGGTATGGTACCATTCAGTGAGTTGTAAGACAAATCCAGCTCGGCTAGCTTTTGAAGCATGCTTGCATTTCTAGGAAATAGTCCAGATAGGGAATTTCTCGACAAGTCTAAGGTTTCAAGTTGTGTCAAGCTTAAAAGTGGAGAAGGAAACGGACCGATGAAGCTGCAATTAGAAAGACTTAAATAACGTAGTTCACGGAGGTTAGAGAAAAAATTGGGAATTTCACCTCCAAAGGAGTTAGATGAAAGAGCTAAAACTGCGAGGTGCTTCAATTTAGAGATTGTGGAAGGAATATTGCCAGTGAAATGATTATTACCAAAATTCAAATACCTAATTTGTGTAAGATTGCCAATAGAATCAGGAACGCGACCAGAGAATTGACATCCATAGAGATACAAGCGAGTCAGGGAACTCAAGGTGCCAATTGAATCAGGCAGCTCACCGGAGATTCCTGTGTATGAAATATCCAACTCCAACAGAGTGTTGCTCGGGTGGATCTTTGGTAAAACTCCTTTGAGAAGATAGTTATTACTCAAATAGAGTGTTTCCAAGTTTGGCAGAAGGAATAAGCTCTCCGTGAGAACACCTTCCAAATTGGTTACCTTAAGATCGATGTACCGTAAGGAGGAAGACAAATTCATAGGTATCGGAGATGAGACGTTGACACCAAAGAGAGAAAGTACCTCCAGATTTGTCAAGTTCTGAAGCACTACGTTAAATGCTCTCTGATCAAATTGTAATCCGTTCACATAAGAAGGAACAGAAAGATCAAGCGAAACCAAATTGGAAAGGTATGAGATTTCTGATGGGATTTCCCCTTGAAAGTAAGCATCAGAAAGATTGAGATGCTTCAAATTCCTCAACCGGCTAAAGTCATTTGGAATCGTAGAAGGATAAAAGTAGTTCTTAGCAAGGTTTAGTGTCTGCAGATGATGAAGTTGGATGAGGCTGCTGTTGGGATAAATAGTTCCATTAAGCTGACTACAACTAAGATCCAATCCGATAACATGACCGTTTAACATGTCACAAGTGACCCCGTCCCAAGTGCAGCAATCGTTACTCTCATTCCATGAAACTGTTTTTGGGAAAGACGTATCACACGGGGAGAAGTCCAATATATCAAAGGATTGCTTAAACTGAAACAAAGCAGAAGCTTCACTGGGAGAGCAAAGATGATGATCAAAGGATGAAGAAAAACTTAGACTTAGAAATACACAACAGAAAAGTGAATAAATGAAAAGGAGAGGCCACATTTTTTTGCTTTCAGCATATAACAAAATGTTATGTTCTAACAAAATCTATATATATTTTTATAGATATTTGAACTCCTGTTTTAAGTCAACTTTGTCCAACTCTCCATCAACATATCTTCTTCTGTTTATCCACAATAATTGAGAAAATATAATAAATGAACATTAATGACATTAGTTGTCTGTTGTGCTGTTTTCAAACTTGTTAGGTACATTCTATAAATTTCAACTAGCCTTTTCACATCAATTTTCTGCCTAGTTGTAGTAAAAAAAACTTAATGGGGCCAAAGTTGATACTTGTCCCCTATTATATTGACAAGTTGATGTTATTGGGCACAGCCATGTAACAACTTGATGTTATTCTATTCCAATATGTAATAATCTGACATCAAATAGTTTTTAAAAAAATCATTTAATATGAATTTCGTACAGAAGATTAACAATAAACTAATTGGAACAACTGGTTTGCTCCTTATTCTTTAGGTTTAATTTGTCATCTTAACAAAAGTGTTTTGCAAGTGAACAGTGTAATAACAACATCAACGTACCTAATGTAATCCCACAAGTGGAGTCTGGGGAGGGTGATGTGTACGCAGCTTTTACCTTTACATTAAGAAAGTAGAGAGCTTGTTTGCGTATACAAATTGACGTAACATAAGGTGTAGCAAATGGAGTGATCAAACGTTGGCAACACGATTCGGTATTTTTCTTTTCAACTACCAATATGAAACTTTGTTTGCTCATTAACAGAACAAAATGCAGAAAGAGGTGATTTCCCCCTAAAACAACACATATAAGTTGCTATCAAAACATATACATACAACAAACAGAAATAGAAAAGTTCATAGAAAACAAACTCAAATAAATACTAAAGCATAGTATTCATGGGATAATTCCAACATTACTCATTATACAAAGACAACTGGCTCTTTCAATCTTCAATTAAATCCACCATCTTAGCCTTCTCTTCTTTGACCTTCTCATTTTCTTGGGGAAAATGCCTTCAAAAAATTCGACAAACCATTTTGGCTTACGATATTTAAACATGAGACTCCACATGACAGTTCCAACAACGAGTCCAAAACTGTAGCCTATGACTACTGATTCCCATGTAAATCCACTAAAAAAATATGACTCATCATCTTCTTCTTCTTCCTCCAATTGTTGAGGAACATGCGATGGATCACTCGTTCCACATTTCTTTGATAAAGGAGGACCGCATAAATCAAGGTTGCCACCATACGAGTCATTTTCAAATGTGTTGAATTGTGAACCTTGAGGAATGCGTCCAACAAGGAGATTTTGAGAGAGGTTTAAGAATGACAGAAAGTTCATTCTTGTGAATTCCTGTGGAATCTTTCCAGTGAGCCGATTCCAAGAGAGATCTAACGCTTCAAGCATATTCAATTGCCCCAATTCCATTGGAATAGTACCAATGAGATTGTTATGGGATAAATTAAGTAGCCAAAGTGAGCTGAGATCCTTTAGTGTTTTTGGAATGACACCTTCAAAATGATTGCTTGAGAGATCTATGGTTGTCATAATTGTGCTGATTCTTTCTAGCTCAATATCGTGCCCTTTGATTACCAAACTCACTGAATCCTCATATATTGAATCTGTATACAAATATTGACTCATATATTTGATCTCACCTTCCTTTCTGTCATCTAATTTGATCATCGCTTTGAAGTTTCGAAAAACTTCTGCAGGCAGTGAGCCACTGAACTCATTTTGAGAGAGATCAAATATCCGCAACCTGGGAAAGTAAAACTTCTTCCTAGTACTTATAGGTCCATGGAACTTGTTCGACTTTAATATAAGGACCTGCAACTCTTGAAGAGTTCCGAGCCAAGCTGGAAACGTGTCATTTATAACATTGTTCCCCACATCAAGGACTTCTAGACCATCACACTTGAGCAACGACACCGGGACAGTTCCTTCAAAACGATTACCATTCAAGACAATGGTTCTCAATAAAAAGCTCTGCGCACATAATGAGGGAAGACTCCCTGTGAAATCGTTCCTTCTTAAGTCCAGCACTGTTAGATTAGCCATGTTTCCCAAGCAACTTGGAATCGAATTACTGAAGTTGTTGCGTGATAAATCTAGAAATTCAAGCCTGCTCATGTTACAAATGGATGAAGGTAGTGGACCCTGAAGGGAGTTAAATTTAAGATCAAGATACTCTAGACTATGGTAATGAAATTGTGGTAGGTGGCCTGTTAATGAATTATGTGAAAGATTTAGGAACTCCAACGAGTCCCACCTCATGCCACTAAACCAGTTAGGGATTGGACCACGAATCTTATTCTTAGACACATCCAAGACCGAAAGTGTCTTTACATTTCTCAAGAAATATGGAAAATCCTTCAGTTCACAACATGATAACTGCAGAACTTGTAGGCGAGGAAAGGTGATATTTGTTCCTGCATCACCGGTGATGTTGTTTGTTGAAAGGTCAAGGGTAGAAAGGTTTGTGAGATTCGCAAGTGATTGGTGTAAAGAACCACTGAGTTGATTATTGCTTAAATACAGGTATTCTAATGTTGGGTTTGTTTTGATCTCATGGGGTAGTCCACTAAATTGATTATTATGGAGCCACAATGAAGATGCTAAAGGGAGGTTAAACACCCAAGACGGTATGGTACCATTCAGTGAGTTGTTATTTAATTCCAGTCGGGTTAGCTTTTGAAGAATGTTCGCATTATTAGGCAGTGGGCCAGATAGGGAATTACTCGTCAAGGCTAAGCTTTCAAGATGTGTCAAGTTTGAAATTGTAGAAGGAAATGAACCGATGAGGCTGTTATCATAAAGATGTAAATAACGCAGCTCTTGGAGGTTAGAGAAAACGTCTGGAATTTCACCTGAAAAGGAGTTAGATGAATGTTCCAAATGTGTGAGGTGCTTCAATTTAGAGATTGTTGAAGGAATATGGCCAGTGAAATGATTATAAGATAATATCAACTCCGTAATTTGTGTTAGGTTGCCTATGGAATCAGGAATGGAACCCGAGAATTGACATTGTTCGAGGTTCAAGATATTCAAGGAACTGAAGGTGCCAATTGAATCAGGAATGGAACCAGAGATGCCTGTGGATGAAATATCTAACTCCAACAGAGTACTGTTGATCTTTGGTAAAACTCCTTTGAGAAGATAGTTATAACTCAAATAGAGCGTTTCCAAGTTTGGCAGAAGGAATAAGCTCTCCGTGAGAACACCTTCCAAATTGGTTGCCTTAAGATTGACATACCTTAAGGAGGAAGACATATTCGTAGGTATGGGAGATGAGATGTTGACATAAAAGAGAGAAAGTAGCTCCAGATTTGTCAAGTTGTGAAGCATTGTTTCAAATGTTCTCTCATCAAGTTGTAATTCATTACCAGAAAGATCAAGTGAAACCAAATTGGAAAGGTATGAGATTTCTGTTGGGATTTTTCCACTAAAGTGAGACCATGAAAGGTTGAGATGCCTCAAATTCGTCAATTGGCCAATGTTATGTGGGATTGAAGAAGAAGTATCGAAGTAATTGTTAGCAAGGTTTAGTGTTTGGAGATGATGAAGTTGGAAGAGGGTGCTATTGGGATGAATACTTCCACTAAGCAGACTACAACTAAGGTCTAACCCGATAACATGACCGTTTAATAAGTCACAAGTGACTCCATCCCACCTGCAGCAATCCCTACTCTCGTTCCAAGACATTGTTCTTGGGAAATGAATAGGACATAGGGAATCAGTGTCGGATGTAATCTCAAAGTGTTGCTTAAACTGAAGCAAAGCAGAAGATTCAGTGGGAGAGCAAAGATGATGATCAAAGGAAGAAGAAAAACTTCGACTTATTAGCAACACAAAACAGAGAAATGAATAAAAGAAAAAGAAACGTCCCATCTTTCTTTTTCGTATTCAGCCAAAAACAGGATGGATGTTCTCTTCTTACAAATCAATCATCAGTATATATATATATATATATATATATATATATATTTATTGATGTTGAAGATTGCACCATGTGTAACACACTGCAGAAAAAAATAATATTATATATATTGATGTTGAAGAAAAAAAATCTGCAAAGCCAGTGTGTTCATAAATGATATGGATTTACGCGTATTCTTCCGTTTCCCGTCTTGTTATCCACGCGTAAATGATAGAGAAGAAGAAATCAAACAAAGGAGATTCCAATCCAAACACTGATCATTCAATAAAGTAGAAATGTGAACTTGAGACAAATATCTCCTACAAAGTAATATGTACGTATACTTTATTGTAACTTGTGGAGGTAGAAAAGATGACTCTGATAGATCCTCTATTACAAATTTACAAAATTTGGCATAAGCATTATACTCAGGTACAACATGGTAACACTACAAGTACAATTTATTTTGGGAACTTCTTATTAATCTAAGATAATCATGGAAGGTCAAAAAATGTGTAATTCATTTGTTCCTTTAAAAAACAATGCTACTCTACCTTCTTCTTTTTAACACATATAAAGAGTCTAAACCAAACCTATTGGATTCAGATGAACTCGTAACTTTGTTTAAATGCACTTTACACGGTCTTGGATGTCATTTGGAAAGATAATTTCTGAACTCTTAACTTAATGTTTGATGTCCACCTTGCAGCCTGACTGATACGGTCCAATGTGGTATAAAGCCCGTTAAAGCGGGAAAAACTCCTATCAAGATTTTTTTCATTCTCTGGGCTCTAACTCGAAGGGAATTATCCATCCTACCATAACCGTTGTTTGTAAGATTAAAAAAAATGTTGAACTAGAAAGATGTGTTGTTTTGCATATGCCTAATTGATGTTGCAAATGGACTCTTCCAACATTCTAAACTTAATGGGCTTTTAAAAGCTGCATGAAGCAGCCCAGCCCATATTTAATCTTAAGAAATTCAAGAACTAAAGACATTAAAAAGGAATCAAGAGCTCTCTAATATACAATTTTATTTTATTTTTAGTTTTCTTCCTGGTTTTCATTGCCTACATTGGAGTCCAGATCGAACTCGAGAGTTCTGATTAAGAATAAAATAGTCTCACTATTACACCACAACCCAGAGTTTCTCAAATTTTTTTAGTTGGGAAATCCAATAATTGTCTTAGTGATTGCCAACAAAATTGTCTTAGTTGTTCACTCTTCAAATTGTATTATATTGTTGCAATTGATAAATTCATTTTACTTTGAGACTCTTGCTTAGGATAAGCGTCCTACAATTGATAAAATATTATATAGGTAAACAAACTTTATAACTTAGTAACGCGTTTAAAGTCGTGTGCATCTAGGGTCAGAGTGGACAATATCATTAATAGGTTGGATCGTTACATTATTAATGCTAAGTATATCTAGCATTTACTATATTTGATGTATCAAAACTACTTCGTATGTGTTTCATTTTTGACGTAATACATAACAACCCTTTTAAACTTATATTAGCAAATTTCATTTAGAAAATACTTGAATTATTATTTTTTCATAAATTGAGTACATGAACACATGATAAAGTGTTTCAATTAGATACTTTTGATTCAAATTTTGAAAAAAAAAATTACGCATCAACCTCAATTTGGAAACTTCTGAACTATTACAGCTTATTTCCATACCATAAAAAAAATTACATTTTTTATTTCAAAAAATTGATGAAGATTACAGTGAATCTGGTCTTGCGAATGTCCTAATTCAACTACCCCACCACATATGCCTGGTCTTTTTTCCTATCTACATTTTGTTGTATTATATTTTTATATTATTATCTTCAGAATATTTTAAAAATAAATGCTTGGTAATATTAAAATGAGCTTAATTATGAGTATTTTAATACTATATAATTAGATCAACTATTTGTATTAAACAAATGCAAAACCGTGTGGCTTCAATTTCTTGATTACTTAAGTCTTACTCTTTTATCACTAAGCACCATAATTTTATTAATAATTTCTAAGCAAAAACTTTATCTGGAATTAATTATTAATTTCCATGGTAATGGAAAAATTCTCGAGGGTCAATGGTACGCGATCTAAAGTTAGTGGACAATGGACACACTCTGTCCTTTAATTTTTTTCACTTAAATATCATATTTTGCGATATGATTTGAATTCGTAATATATACCTAATCTACATATCAGATATTACGCTTTGATTATCCCAGACCATAATCCTAAGGTTAATTATTTTCATTTATTTTTGATTGCTTGAGAATTAATTAAAATATATTTTTAGCATATTATTATATGGTTAAAGTACCGTCCAACCCAGTTTTTGTCTTCTTCATCATTTAATTTTGAATTAATTAGTGTGTTAATTAGTTGATGTTGAGCTGGCATTGTTTGGGTTTAAAAATTATTAATATCTCCAATTTGGCAAATCATTCTTAATTACAGGCAAATGACTTTGTATTCCATGCACTATTCCCACTACCAAATTTTATTTTATTTTATTACTCCCTCCGTCCCATTTTATGTGGCAACATTTGACCGGGCACGGAGTTTAAGAAATAAATGAAGACTTTGAAATGTTTACCAAATTACCCTTTAAAAAGTACACTCACTTTTCTCTCTCCTCATAAATGTATTGGAGTATTATTTTAAGATTAAGTGGGACCAACAAGGGTAAAAGAAGAATTGCATCTTTAAATACTTACCATATAAGGAAAGTGACATTCTTTTTAAGACTGACCAAAAAGGAAATGTTGCCACATAAAATGGGACGGAGGGAGTACTATTTAATCATATATCCCAATAGATTGAGGGAATATTTTTTTAAAGGCTTAAGTCATCGATAGCCACTTAAAGTTGTCCGCATATTTCACTTGAACCTTTTTTGTTGACATGGCAAAGTGTTTGTAGTACAAACAAAGAGAGGAGCGTGAAAGCATAATATTTTAGCAAAAAAAAAGAAAAGATTTTATATCTTCTTCTTCTTTGAGAAAGCTCCCATCACCATTTTTCCATTGCAAGTTGCAGCCATCACCACTCACCATTCTTTCTCCTTCCTTTTCGATCTTCAGCCATTTTCTTTCTCCAATACACCAGCTTACCAAATAGGTTGTTACCATCCACAAGTCTACCATCGTCAAACGACCTTAGCCTTTCAAACAGCCAACCACACATTCAAATCGGCCACCTTAAGTTTTTCGTCGGAAAAAATGTTATCTCTGCTGCCACCAAAAATATTTATCTCTTGTTCATCTCTTTTGTCAAATTAAACCCAAATATAAATCTTAAAACAAAAGAAATACAAAAAAAGAAAAAGATGAAGTGGAGATTCCATTTCATTGACATGGGATGTTAAGCAAATGTCATTACATAAAGACACACAAAAAAAAAATAACAAGCAATCAGTGATCGATCGTCTTCTTACTTTAGTGTTCATTATTTCCGGCGAAACTTCATTTTTTCCGGCAAGAATAATACGAATTTGAAATTATTCTTTGACATTGTTAATGTAATTCAAATTCTAAAAAACTAACAACACAAGAAGAAGAAAGAATATCAATAAATCTAAATTGACGTTTGAGGATAAGAGTAAGATTAAAGAATGGCAACGAATGGTGTTTTGGGGAAGGGTTCTGGCGAAAGAGGAAAAGGGTAAGGGTGATTTTCTTTTTTCTTTTCTTTCTAAAAAATATTATAACTTTTCCTTATAATTTATTTTTTATTAGTTATTCTATGCCCAATACCATGTGTCTTCTTTTGATTAGTTACTATGCCACATCATTCGCGAGCGTATAACATACACACTCTCTTATTTTAGCTGATTGTCTATAAAGTGTTCGATGGGTAAATTTTTTGATTAGTCGAGGTGTTCAATTGGAACAAGCCTAAGATGAGGTGTACAAGTGAAATTTGCGGACAACTTTAAGTGGTTATTGATGACTTAAGCCTTTTTTAAAATATAAAATGGGGCTAACCCATCGGTGGCCCCTTAAATTTGGCACGAAATTTCACTTAGGCACCTCAAGTGGATGATGTTCATTTTAGACACCTCATGTAGGGTTTCGCTGTGTCATTTTAACACTTTTTGCTTACATGGCATAGTGAGTGTAATACACTTGTTGAGCGCGCGTGAAAAGCCTATTTAGTCGATTTTTTAATTATTTTTTTCTTCTTCTTTCCCATTTTCAGCCACCATTTTTCAAACTTAAATATCCAACATGGTGAATAAAAATAGATACAATAAAATAATGAAAAATGATGGAAACTATTTTAGAAATTTAGGAATAGACCCATTTCAAGATTAAATATTAAATTATTCAAATGGGGGTTATTGGAGAAGACGGGGGGGGGGGGGGTGTTTCTACAAATGGGGGTTATTGGAGAAGACGGGGGGACGGGGGGGGGGAGGGGGGGGTGTTTCTGCAAATGGGAGTTATTGGAGAAGACGGGGGGGGGGGGTGTTTCTACAAATGGGGGTTATTGGAGAAGACGGGGGGACGGGGGGGGGGGGTGTTTCTACAAATGGGGGTTATTGGAGAAGACGGGGGGACGGGGGGGGGGGGGGTGTTTCTGCAAATGGGGGTTATTGGAGAAGACAACTGCGGGGGTGGGGGGGGGAGGGGGTCATGGGGATTTTATTGATTTAATTTGTTTTTAAAAAATTATTTGGGCAAAAATACACGTGTCATTGAGTCATTGGTTACTTTATTTTTTTATTCAAAATTCATTATCTACAAATTATTTTTTGACAAATGTCGTCATTTAATTTGCCACTTTACACGTCATCGCGAGTGTAAACACACACCTCATATATTTTCGTTGATTGACAAAAAAGTGTTAAAATGACACAGCAAAACCCTACATGAGGTGTCTAAAATGAACATCATCCACTTGAGGTGCCTAAGTGAAATTTCGTGCCAAATTTAAGGGGCCACCGATGGGTTAGCCCTATAAAATGCATGCACCTCTTACTACTTTTTTTTATCCTTTCTCCTTCCCTCCTATATAATCGAAAGAGTTTCGAGAGTCATTACAAGGGGCAGAGCTACGTGAGAGTTTATGAGTTCGGAAAAATCCAATAATTTTTTTTGTAGACCGTATATTTGTATTACAAAATTAAGTAATAACTTGTGAATCTTGACAAAACTGGTTGACAGCTCAATGATAAAAAAGGGAAAGAAAATTTAGAACCTCAAATTCCTAATACTAATTCCGCTCTGAGAGTCAATAACACATAGTTTTATATTCAATTAATAATAAAAATGGCTTTCTATCTTTTTTATTAAAATATTAATATTTTTTATTTGTAATAAAACAATTTAATTTCATACCATGTGTGTGTATGCACAACTAATTAGTATCACACATTTGATCCTTTTCTTTGAAACTTTTTTTAATGTGATTTTAACTCTTTATACCAAAACACTTTCATTGATCTCTAATAATTTTTCATGTTTTCACAAATTATAGTATAAAGAAAAATTAATATTATCAGGTCACTAAAGCAACTTATACAATAATTGCTTATAGTATATATAAAACCTACTACTTCAAAAGTAAGTCAGTGAATCATATTTATCGCACCTCATTATAATACAGTATGAAAAATTTGAAGTAAGTCAGAGAATCATATTTGTCGCACCTCATTATATTACAGTGAAAATTTATTATGATCTATCGATATATATAAATTAAATATGTACTAAAAATTAAAACAAAATTCATCATAAAAATCATTAGGTAAGTAGTCTCTATATACATTAGGTCTTGAATGCTCCAAGATCCCAATATATAATTTATATACATGCACATAGACATAAAAATTTTCAAAAAGTTTAATTACGTGAAGTACTAGCTAGGTCCCTAGAAATTAATTGGTAGCATCATGCATGGTGGCCTACATTTAATTTTTTTGTACAAATTTGAACCCAACATTTTTTCTTCATATACTACAATTGTTAGGTTCAATTTGGCTAATGTTAGAGAACAACTTTAGTAACTTTGATTTAGACCATACACATATATTTGAAAATTTTATTGAATAAATACTTACATATAATAAATTGTAATCAACTTAGTAGTATAAGATTACGTTCGGACAAGATTGATTTGAAGTTAAAGTTTTGTTTAAACATGTAATTTGAATTTCTTAAGTTGTATTTTTCCTTATGTGCCATAAAAAAATCAGAAGTTGTGAAAACTATCAAAATTATCCATGTTTTTATACAGTCTTATCGAATGAGCAAACTATAGTTCATAAATAAGATGTTAGAGTTTCCTTCTACTAGAAAATAAGGAATTAGCGACAAACAAAATTCTATAACTAAATAACAACGGATTAGCGAGAATTACCGACGAATCCAGTAGATAATTCCATAGTGTTTAACACTGATAGCTAAGGTATAACATTGATAAATTACATATTTCCAATTGCTCTTATAAATAAATATTTATAATTACAAATTTATGTGATTTTGAGCATTTTAATAATATTATTTTTATTAAGGTCATTCTTTTACTGGTGTATTGTGTTGTATTTGTCATTGAAGTTGGTGTCCACATGATGCTTATTATTGTCAATTAGGCATAAAGTGGTCTTTTATTTCTCTTATAACTCTTATAATCACTAACTCTTTGTGATTCTATCTTATTATATATTATAATTTATGTAATTTTAGACTTTAAGGTTATTTATCTACTTAATTTACTATCTTATTATTTTTAAATTCATTATAAATATAAAGAAGAATTTCTTACCTATATAAAGGATGGTTTCTTCATTGTGTAGTAGTACAAGAATATAAAGTGAAAGGAACATAAGAAGTGTTATATTGAGGTTAGTGTAGTGAAAGAGAAAGTTGATACAAAGAAAATATTTGAAGGCTTCGATTAATTTCTTATATAAAAGAGAGTAATTTTATATTGAAGGAAGGTGTATCCTTTTGGTGAAGCTTTGAATTCTTCAACTAATTCTAAATTATTTGAGTTGTATAACGTTGTTGGATTGTTATATCCTGGAGATGACAAAT
Organism: Solanum verrucosum; assembly: GCF_900185275.1. NCBI lineage: Eukaryota > Viridiplantae > Streptophyta > Magnoliopsida > Solanales > Solanaceae > Solanum > Solanum verrucosum. The sequence continues at coordinate 2,790,952 of NW_026020630.1, forward strand.
CAAAAGATATAATGTTGGATCAGTGTAGATTATACTGCATTGAGCTTGATTTTCTTTAAAGAGAGCGAGATATCCATGTTTCAGCCTAAATGATTTGTTTATTCATTTTATTTTTCAACTGTAATTTATTATAATTTGTGGTATATACACCAACACTTTCAAAGACACGCTATTTTATAAAGATCCACAAGTCAACAAAAATAATAACCAACTATTTTTTAACATATAATCATTTTACATGATACGGATAATCTTTTCACACCAAACATGCTTTTTCCTTTGCAAAATTAAAAATAGTGATGAAATTATGATTTTAAATCATATATCTAAACGCCTACTAGATAAATTACAAATTCATCAGTAACAACCAAAAGATCATTAAAACCAATAAACTTTAATTTTTGAATTCGTCTGTCGTCATAATTGCTTTGATTTTTAGTCTTTGGAATCAATATATAAAGCATGATATGTTAGCTTTTGTAATCTTCTTTCTCATAGATTATATAGGCATACTTCCACCATTTTCGTTCCCACACCCTAACCTACCCCTATGATTGATCATAATCTTTTTCTATAAGTATCTGATATTCGAAATTCACCGAAATTCAATTGTAAATTTAATCTTTGTAACTAAAAACGAGAGAATCACAATAATTTCATCACATTCTTATGCGATTCGAATTATAACTTGAGCAAGTCTTATTTATCAAGTCAAGATATTGTAATATTGACCAAGTCATTTTAAAAAAAATAAGTAAACAAAATACTATGATATGTACTGTGTGGTTTTGACAAAATTGGGTACTTCTGACTTATATATATTTCAAGCCATGCAATGGATTTATCCAATATTTTTTTGTCGACACAATTAATAGCAAATTCATTGTACATTTTCTTTATTACTTAAATACCCCTTTCCCCATTGTAACAAAAATGACTTTTATAAAGTATATTGCAAAAATAATATATGTCCACCAGAGCGCCACGTTAGCATAACAAATTAACTACAAAATTGTCTTAAATTTATGGTAATATTCATGAATCATGACTTTGTTGTATAATTTAATTGATCGATATTAAAGTCATTTGAATAAGCTGATTAAAAATAGTCGATAAATATTAAGTGCTAAGAGCTGATTTATTCAAGGAGAAGATCAAACATATGAAGATGGAACTAAGATGGGAGTATTTTGAGAATCAACAAAAAAATATTATGAATAAAATAGTGATGAAACAATAAAATTTTTGGTCCCCAAATTATTGGTAAATTCTATTTTCGATCTTTGTAATGTATGATTCGATCTATTTAATCTTTTATTAATTAACATGTATGTTTTGGTCCCTTCATATAGAAAAAATATTAGATTTAGGTATTGATAGAACAGTATATGTTGCCGTCAAATACGAAGTAACAAACTAACCATACAAACTTAACATGACGCATGAGTAATTAAGTCGGTTAATAATTATGGTAAATTTATGAAGGGAAAATGCTCAAATATGTCATCGAACTTTGAAAAAAGACTCATTTATGTTATCCATAAAAAAATTAACCTATCTCATTTAAAAAAAAACTAATATATATCATTATTTGTTAACTGAAATTAATTCATCAAGTTGAGACAAAGTTTTTTTTGGGTGCCCTACGTACAAGTCCAAAGATGAAAGCTATTTGAAGGTATCCAAATGTCAAAGCAACAAAAGTCCTAGGATTTCAGGTTATCTATTAATTGTTGCTATGTTTTTTTTTTTTTGGTATTTAATATTTGATATTTATATTTATATAGGGGAAAGCATTCTCTAACAAAAAGAATTTCACACACACAATTCGATCCCAAGACAAAATTCTAACTAAAAATAAAGAAATCTTATCAATTTTATAATCACGGCAATTATTGATGCTGATTGTTACTCCCTCCGTCTCATATTAGTTAGTTATCTTAATAAAAATAGTTGTCTAATATTAGTTGTTCACCTTACTAAATCAAGAAAGCATTAGTTAAATTTTTTCTATATTACCCTTGCAATTAATTCTTTTTGAAAGTTTTTACTGTAAAATTTCTAAGAAATTTTTTAAGGGATGAATTAATAATATTATCTTTTTATTTATAATATCTTAATATACGTGTAGAAAGGAAAATGATCAATTAATATAAAACGGGGGAGTGCTATTTTTTTTTTGAAGATTCAAACAAATTAAAGCAATTTCCAAATGAGGTTCACTTAACTGAGACGCATATATATCAAAATTGTACGTTCATTCATGCAAGTCATGATGATGACCCCCCAACCCCACCCCATTGAAATCATATACTATATAATAATAACTTTAAGCCACTTTTTTTTTTTATTATCATAATACAAGATAAGATAAACCATAATTTACAAGGTTGGTTAACTATTTTTTTTCGTGTTTGGTAGATGATAAACTTCTGATTATAGATAAAAGAAATATTTTTAGCTTAGATATCATACGATCAAATTTAGTCAGACCGTTGAGAATGAGAATGATTTTTTTTGTGCTAGGGAGCACTTTAGTTTCCTTTAAACACTATAACATATTATATTAAAAATAATTTTTAGTGATATTTAATTAACGGTAATTTTTTTATAAATATTTTTAAAGACTATAACGATATTGAATCCAATGATAATTAACTAATGTCGATAAAAGTTTTAGCACTCTTTATTAATGTGTATATTAGTTATCGCTAAAAATTATTTTTATTATGATAACGTATCATGAATTAATTAGTCGGACCAGTGAATATGTTGATTCACATTTTAAAATTACAAAAATAGTGTTGCAAATGTCTAAATTAACATGGTGCCAAATTGGACTTTCAATTATTCATCTTCCACACGTTCAAATGTGGTCATTTTCCTCTTTTCACTACATTAGCCATTATCGGTATTATTTTTGGATAGAATTTTGAACTCTTTAATAAATCTGAAGTTACTTAAATTATACGATATTATTGAGTTGTTATATGTTAAAGAGATATATTCGTTCCGATATAGTTATCATTAATACATATATGAAACAAAATCAGTACTAGACGTGAGTGACATTTCGTGATTAAAGTCTTGATTAATATATGTTTTGTTAATTAAAAATTAAAATGTATTTAAAAAGTAGCCATTTGCCAAGTTGCATTTTATCTTTCTGTCCTTTTCATTTTCCTTTTTTTTTAAAAAAAAAAAAACTTTTTATTTTAAAATTGGAAGGACAAGTTCATTGTACTGCAAAAAATGCAAGCTGTTCTTTTCAGACTATGTAGAAAACTGAATAATAATAATAATAAAAAAAAAACATGCCACATTTCAATTTTTTTTATAAAATATTAAAAAAATGTAACACTTCATCATGAGTCAATCCACGTGGTAATTCCTTTTTAATGAGCTGTACTTCCAATTATTCTTGTTCATGTGCAATTTTTGCTAAAATAAAAATGAAGTTTTATGCCAAATTTTTGTTGAGAAAATAATAAATGCAAATTTTAACTTTTAAAGAATATTTACATTATAACTCACTTTGTCCCAAAATAAATGTCATTCTTCCTTTTTGAGAGATAGTTAAATTAATTTTTAAAGTTAAATTAAATCAATACAATAATAATAATATCATATTTAATATAATTTTTATCGGTGGAATCTGAGGAAGCATCCCTCTTTTAAGAGATAAAAACTTCGATTGATTAAAAAAAGAGTGTAATCAAGATAGAATGTAATGTAGGGTTGTTCAAAATCAAACCGAAATCAATAACTCAAACTGATTTTTTTTTATTGATTTATTGGTAATGAGTTATTGATTTAGTGGTTTCGGATACGATTTTAATTCTTTTATATTGGGTTTTCGGTTCTTAACGATTTGAATTTTTTTCTTAATGGGTTAATCAATAACTCGATAATAAATTACTAAATTATATGCATATCATTCCATATATAAAGTCAAGGCTTAGTTACATGTTTTTATTTCTGATTACTTCGAACTCTCGACTATTCTACAATATGTCTATATTTTTCATTAATTTTTTTGTGTGTGAATCTTTACAGAATTACAGTTAAGTTGATAATGATTAATGACTGATAACAGTATACTAACATATCTACCAATTGATAATTACTAAGTCAAATCGCTAAACTTTAAAATCAAATCGAATCAATCGCTACGCAATCCTAACTAAACAAAAAATAATGACAACAACAAGATGAAATCGACTCTTTTTTTTAGGAAAAATAGAAAATCAAACCTTTACAAATAAAATAAAAATTCAGATAATCAATCGATTGAGTTATTAAGATTTTTCGAACTATATAAAAAACAAAGACAGGTGGAACAAGTAGCCAGTAACAGGACGGTGTTTTGCTGGTTCGAGGTACTGAGTACGATCACAAGTGGCTTAGCTTCGAAGAATAACCGGAAATACCGGTTTTAGGGAATGATTCATTGAACTAACCAAATACATTTAATTTGTAAAAAAATCTTTATAAAAAATTATATTTATATATATATATACAATATACACATAACTTTTCAAAACCAAAAAAGAACCATTCTTTGTTTCTTCTCTCTCTAACCTCAAATCTCTCTCTCTCTCTATTTTTGCCCTACTTTGTTGGGGTTCTTGAAAAAAACTTGATTTTTGAGGGTTCTTGAAAAAAATTGGATTTTTCATCTGGAATGCAAATCTTGGTTAAAGACATAATCTGGGTTGTGTTTTTCTTGGTTCAAAATCTGATCTTTTTTGCTTCACAGTTTGGGATTTCTTCTGAAGAACAGCCATGCCTACTCTTGTTAATTACAGTGGTGAGTTTCAAAAACTTCATTTCTTGTTATTTTAAGTTATGGGGTTGTTCATATTTCAATGAATTTTGAAGTTTAGTTACAATTTTTTGATTTTTCATCATGAATTGCTGAGATGGAGATGGATTTGTTATGTTTAGATTCATATAAGTTGTTTATCATAAATAAAGTTTATAACTTTGTGTAGTTACATGATTGTTGAGATGAATATGAGCAATAATTTATTGAGATGAAGATGAATTTTTTTAAGGTTTAGATCCATGAATATAGTCTATAACTATGTATAGGTGCATGATTGTTGATAACTTGAGATAAATATGGTTTATTAATTTACTGAAATGAAGATGATCTTTTAGGTTTAGATCCAATCATGTTTTTTTTTTTTTACAAGGAAGTTGGTTATGAGATAATAGCTAAAAGTTGAGTGACTATCTAAGAAATTAACTCATATAACTTTGTATAGGTGCATGATTGTTGAGGTGAATATGAGCGTTAATTTACTGAAATGAATAAAAAGGGAAAAAAGTTATGAGATAAGACTAGATCCTTTGGCTTTGAAGATTAATTTCTGTGTTTGATAGATCTTTTTTTGTCTTATGTTCTGAATCTATATTAGAGATTGGTAATATATTGAAGAAACTGTGGATTACTCTTTTGGGTCCTGTATCTAGAATCGTGTATCTATCTGATCTGATCTGAAGATGTATGTACATAACAGGTAGATCTAAAGCTTCAATTCACATGTGATAGTTGTTTATCTGTTATACTTGAAGTTGAAGTGAAAATTCATAAGAAATGGGCATATGGATGAATACTTGTAAAAATTTTTCATTAGACAAAATTTAGTATGCTTGCTTGTTGATTTAAGGGAAAATATAGCTGACAATGTATTTGTTCCTTGGATTTCAGGTGATGATGAGTTCTATTCTGGCGGATCGTTTTGTTCTGCAGATTTGGGTCTCATGTTGTCGTTGGGTCATGCTGATGTTTACTGTCCTCCTAGGAAGAGGGCACGCATTAGTGGCCCGTTTGTTGTCAAAGACCGGTCAAAGGATCCATCTCTTGAAATTCTTCCTGATGAATGCCTATTTGAGATCCTCAGACGATTGCCCGGTGGCCGAGAAAGGGGTGCAGCAGCTTGTGTTTCTAAGCGCTGGCTTACAGTGTTGAGTAGCGTGAGGAACTCTGAAATCTGCAGGAGCAAGAGCTATAACAATCTAAATGACGCAATAATGATCTCTAAAGATGAAGATCTTGAAGTTGAATGTGATGGATACCTTACTAGGTGTGTGGAAGGGAAGAAAGCTACTGATGTTAGACTTGCTGCAATTGCAGTTGGGACGTCTACCCGTGGTGGACTAGGAAAGCTTTCTATCCGAGGGAGTAACTCAGTTCGTGGTATTACTAATGTTGGTCTATCTGCTATTGCACATGGGTGCCCTTCTCTTAGGGTCCTATCATTGTGGAATGTTCCTTCTATTGGGGATGAAGGTCTCTTGGAGGTTGCAAGGGAATGCCGTTCCTTAGAAAAGCTAGATCTGAGCCACTGTCGCTCAATCTCCAACAAGGGTCTTGTTGCAATAGCAGAGAATTGCCCGAGCTTGACTTCATTGACCATTGAATCCTGTCCAAAGATTGGAAACGAAGGCTTGCAAGCTATTGGAAGATGCTGCACCAAACTACAGTCCCTTACGATTAAGGACTGCCCACTTGTCGGAGATCAGGGAGTTGCTAGTCTTCTGTCATCAGGTGCTTCAATGTTATCGAAAGTGAAACTACATGGTCTAAACATCACAGATTTCTCGCTTGCTGTCATTGGTCACTATGGCAAGCTGATTACCAGTCTTAATCTTTGTTCACTTCGTAACGTGAGTCAGAAGGGGTTTTGGGTCATGGGTAATGCTCAAGGCCTCCAGTCTCTGGTTTCTTTGACAATCACCTTATGCCAGGGAGCCACAGATGTCGGTCTTGAAGCAGTGGGAAAGGGATGCCCAAATCTCAAACATATGTGCATTCGCAAGTGTTGCTTTGTTTCTGACGGTGGACTTGTTGCTTTCGCTAAAGAGGCTGGATCTCTCGAGAGTTTAATCTTGGAGGAGTGCAACAGAATTACCCAAGTAGGTATCCTTAATGCAGTTTCAAACTGCAGGAAGTTAAAGTCTCTTTCCCTAGTGAAGTGCATGGGAATCAAGGATCTAGCTCTACAAACTTCCATGCTGTCTCCATGTGAATCTCTTCGGTCCTTGTCTATCCGAAGCTGTCCAGGATTCGGGAGCACTAGCTTAGCTATGGTCGGTAAGCTCTGCCCCAAGCTGCATCAATTAGATCTCAGTGGGCTTTGTGGAATAACCGATGCTGGTCTTCTCCCACTCTTGGAGAACTGTGAAGGACTTGTTAAGGTGAATCTTAGCGACTGCCTGAACTTGACAGACCAAGTGGTGCTTTCATTGGCTACACGACATGGCGAGACCCTTGAATTGTTGAATCTCGATGGATGCAGGAAGGTTACCGACGCAAGTTTAGTGGCAATTGCAGATTATTGCCCATTACTTATTGATCTTGATGTTTCTAAGTGTGCAATAACTGATTCTGGTGTAGCTGCTTTATCCGGTGGAGTGCAAGTGAATTTGCAGGTCCTTTCTTTATCAGGTTGCTCCATGGTATCAAACAAGAGTGTCCCTTCTCTTAAAAAGTTGGGAGAGAATCTACTGGGCTTGAATCTCCAACATTGCTCCGTTAGTTGCAGCTCAGTCGAGCTTCTTGTGGAGGATTTGTGGAGGTGTGACATCCTCTCCTAAACCAAAAGGGCACAAGGAAATGCATCAAAATGGTCAAAAAGAATAAGCAGAAAGCTATAATGGTTCATTCAGCCTGGCAATTACAGAAGCAAACATGAGTGTTCTTTTTTTAGCCCGTATATTCGTGGCTATCTAATACTTCAGTGTCTCGGTTGTTTTCCAGGAGGCTATGGCATCACTTTTTTCCTCCATTTTTTGCAGGCTTCGTCAAATCGAAGCCTGTTTCATCCATTTTTGGAGACAACTCCATCATGCCATGGTTTCCTGAGAATACAGTCACCTAGTTCTGAGATTAAAATTTTCACTCATGTTGCTCCTCGAAAGAATCAGGCCGTTTGAATCATTCAGCTACAACATCGACAGACAATATCTATTGCGCATTTGCCTCCTTGGTGCTTAGCTACATTGCAGAAATCAGACAGTAGTTCTGTAGTTTTTCATGTTCAAGAGTCTTTAGTGTTTCATTGTAAGTATTCTATTGTGTCTTTTAGACTTTAGCTGCTTTGAGCAAATTTCTGTTGTTGTGGTGCCTGTTATTCCAGGGGCTTGGCCATTACAACCTTACCTAGGTTGTTTTTTTTAACCAGTCCCTTGTTTTTTGATAGGATTATCAATGTCCTATTTATTACCAGGTTCCACATATTCAGATTTGTACTCTTGCAACTATGTTTTATATATAATGATGATGAAGTACTAGTTTGTTTTGAATTGTGTTCATGTAATGTATGAGTTTCATATCTGAATTATTGACGGTCTTGAAAAAAGTTTCTTTTACTTGACTAATTAAATTTAGATGTACTCTTAGTGTGTCATATGACGTAGCGAGTGATTTTAAGTTCTTGTAGGAGTATGGATCTTGAGTATGGAGGTTTTTAATAAAAAATTGAGAGAAGTGTTGAAAAAATTTAAATTTGATGAGAGTCACTACTGTTGCAAGATTGAAGTTGTACTTGAGTTCAGTTTGTCAAATAAAGGAGTATTTTTGAGATAGTTAACAGTTTGAGAGTGAAATTAATAATTTATTCAAATTTAAAGATGTTTCAGGACTCTCTCTTATTGACTTTGAGTCCTTTCCTCTTAGATATCTCATGATTAAGTTTAGAACGATTAGGTTCTAGTATAAATTTTATTCCAAGTTTAATTCTGAATTTTTCACTTTATTTCATTAGATCTGAAAATATTTTATTCCACCTCCTAAATAGGATAAAATTATTCCAAAAGTTATAATTCAAATAATTTAATTCACATAATTTGACCACTAATCCGTGTATAATGCAGATTCAATGAATTGGAGTTAGATATGTTAAATGCAGATTCAATGGACTTAACATGTAGGTCCACTACTGACCAAATATTTTAGTGACATGTTTTTAAATTATATTTTTGGTGAATTTTGTCTCTTTCTTCACCTTTTTTTAAAGTAAAAAAGTATTACAGGGGTACTTTATTATATCAGTCTTTTTCTAATAATTTGCGGAAAGCTTTTCTGGCCTAATAAAAAAAGAAATAGTAACAATCATTTCTATAAAAGTATTTTATTTAATTATCATGTTTCTTGTGAAATTCATCTCTTATGTTATGTTATACTATGGACTGAATAGTCAACAGAAAATTTGAAACTTTTTCTGCGAGTTTCACGCATTAACTATCAATTTCCTTTTTAACACAAAATGTTCATCATCTATATACTAAAAAATAGGTTTAATTGAATAGATGATGATAGTTCGTGTATAAAAAGAAAATATTTGATAGATAGAGGTATAAAACTCATGACGAAAAAGTAAACTTCAAACAAACGACATTCGTCTTTCGAAAAATAATTAGTATCATTTAATAGGTCGATACTAATGGACCCATAGAATTTGAGCTCAAATAGAATCGTTCACATAGTTATGGATAAATTACACATGAAAAATTGGATAATCTTGAATTCCTATTTCATAACACACAAACTATTCAATTAACAGTCTCATCATTTTTAGAGTCCATTTTAGATATTTAGGGGCTAATTAACAGAAATTATTCAAATTTTTTCATTTTACGTGTGTGTTAGCCCATGAATATTTTGGTGATATGACTTCGAGATGATTTTTTTGGAAAATCTCTGTGGAACCCTCTGTAGTGAGTTGGAGGAACAGTACGTACATTCTTACCATTTTTAAAGTCCATTTTTCACATTTATAGGCAAATTTACTGAAATTGGGTGATTCTCTAAGTTTTTTGTGCGTGTTTTCACCTATGAATATTTTGGTGATATTATTTATAGATGATTTTTTTTATGAAACCATTACGAAACCCTCCATAGGGGAGTTGGGGGAGCAATATGTACAATCTTACCATTTTTAGAGTCCTTTTTCGACATTAAAGGGCCAATTTACAAGAATTAAACAATTTTCACATTTTTACCTGTGTGTTAGCCCATGATGACTTTCGAACTATTTTCTTGTGAAACCATTACATAAACCTTGTAGGAAGTGGGGGAGCAGTACGTACACTCTCATCATTTCTAGAGTCCATTTTGGACATTTAGGGACCAATTTACGGGATTAAATAATTTTCTCACTTTTTCATATGTGTTAGCCCATGAATATTTTGGTGATATTGCTTTTAGATAATTTTTTGCGAAACCATTATGGAACTCTCTATAGGGAGTAAAGGGAGCAGTACATACAATCTTATTATTTTTGGAGTCCATTTTAGATATTTATGGGCCAAGTTACAAGAATAAGACAATTTTCTTAATTTTTCATGTGTGTTAGCTCATAAATCTTTTGGTGATATAGCTTTCAGATAATTTCTTTGTGAAACCATTATGTAACCCTATGTAGGGACTTGGGAGAGCAGTACGTACAATCTCATTATTTTTAGAGTCCATTTTAGGTATTTAGGGGCCAATCTATAGAAATTATGCAATTTTCTCAATTTTTCGTGTGCGTTAGCCCATGAATATTTTGGTGATATGACTTCTAGATGATTTGTTTTGCAAAATCTTTACGGAACCTTCTGTAGTGAGTTGGGGGAGCAATACATACATTCTTACCATTTATAGAGTCTATTTTTTCACATTTAGAGGCAAATTTACCGAAATTAGGTGATTTTCTTTGTTTTGTGTGTGTGTGTTAGCCTATGTATATTTTGTGATATCGCTTCTTTATGATTTTTTTTAAAAAACATTACGGAACCCTCCATTGGGAGTTGGGGGAGAAGTACGTACATTCTCACCATTTATAGAGTCTATTTTTCACATTTAGAGGCAAATTTACTGGAATTAGGTGATTTTCTATATTTTGTGTGTGTGTTAGCCTATGTATATTTTCGTGATATCGCTTCTAGATGATTTTTAAAAAAAACATTACGGAACCCTCCATATGGAGTTGGGGGAGAAGTATGTACAGTCTTACCATTTTAGAGTCTTTTTTGGGCATTTAAGGGCCAATCTACAAGAATTAGACGATTTCCACATTTTTTTGTGTGTTATTCCATGAATATTTTGGTGATATGACTTTCAAATTATTTTCTTGCGAAACCATTACACAACACTTTGTTGGAAGTTGGGGAAGCAGTACGTACAATTTCACCATTTCTAGAGTCCATTTTGGACATTTAGGGGCCAATTTATGAGAATTAGGCAATTTTCTCACTTTTTCGTATGTGTTAGCCATGAATATTTTTGTGATATTGCTTCTAGATGATTTTTTTGTGAAACCATTATGGAACCCTCAATAGGGAGTTGGGGGAACAGTACGAACAATCTTATTATTTTTGGAGTCCATTTTGGACATTTATGGACCATTTTATCATAATAAGACAATTTTCTAATTTTTCATGTGTGTTAGCCCTTAAATTTTTTGGTGATATGACTTTCAGATAATTTCTTTGTGAAACCATTGCGTAACCCTATGTAGGGACTTTGGGGAGCGGTATGTACAATCTCATCATTTTTAGAGTCCATTTTAGGTATTTAGGGGCAAATTTATAGAAATTATGCAATTCTCTTAGTTTTTTTGTGTGTTAGCCTATGAATATTTTGGTGATATGACTTCCACATGATTTATTTTGCAAAACCATTACGGAACCCTCCGTAGGAAGTTGGGGGAGCAATACGTATTGTCTCACCATTTTAAAAATTCATCTTGGATATTTAGGGGTCAATTTACAAGAATATGCGATTTTCTTAGTTTTTTTTGTGTGTGTGTATTAGCCTATGAATATTTTGGTGATATTGCTTCTAGATGAGTTTTTTGTGAAACCATTATGGAACCCTCCATAGGGAGTTGGGGGAGCAATATGTACAGTTTTACCATTTTTAGAGTCCTTTTTGGGCATTCAAGGGCCAATTTACAAGAATTAGACAACTTTCACATTTTTTCATGTGTGTTAGCCCATGAATATTTTGATGATATGGCTTTTGAACTTTTTCTTGAAAAACCATTACACAACACTTTGTAGGAAGTTGGGGGAACAATACGTACAATCTCACCATTTTTAGAGTCCAAATTGGGTATTTAGGGGCCAATTTACGAAAATTAGGTGATTTTCTTCCTTTTCATGTGTGTTAGCCTATGAATATTTTGGTGTTATGACTTTTAAACTATTTTCTTGCGAAACCATTACACAACACTTTGTATAAAAGTTGGGGGAGCAGTATGTACAATCTCATAATTTTTAGAGTCCAAATTAGACATTTAGGAGCTAATTTACGGGAATTAGGCGATTTTCTCACTTTTTCGTATGTGTTAGCCCATTAATTCTTTGGTGATATGACTTCCAGTTAATTTCTTTGTGAAACCATTATGTAACCCTATGTAGTATGTAGGGACTTGGGGAGCAGTACGTACATTCTCATCATTTTTAGAGTCTATTTTAGATATTTAGGGGCCAATTTACATAAATTATGCAATTCTCTCAGTTTTTCGTATGTGTTGGCCCATGAATATTTTGGTTATATGACTTCTAGATGATTTGTTTTGCAAAATCTTTACGGAACCCTCTGTAGTGAGTTGGGGGAGCGGTACGTACATTCTCACCATTTTTAGAGTCTATTTTTCACATTTAGAAGCCAATTTATCGGAATTAGGTGATTTTCCAAGTTTTTTTGTGTGTGTTAGCCTATAAATATTTTGGTGATATTGCTTCTAGGTGATTTTTTTTGTGAAATCATTATGGAACCCTTCGTAGAGAGTTGAAGGAGTAGTACGTAAAGCCTCACCATTTTTAGAATTTATTTTGGGAATTTAGAGGCGAATTTATAGGAACTAAGCGATTTTTTCAGTTTTTTCATATGCGTTAGCCCATGAATATATTTGTGATATAGCTTCCAAACGAATTTATTGCGAAACCATTATGGAACCCTCCGTAGGGAGTTGGGGAAGCAGTACATATAGTCTCATTATTTTTAGTCTATCTTTGGCATTTAGGGGCTAATTTACAAAAAATAGGTAATTTTCACTGTGTATGTTAGCCCATTAATATGAGGGCTACTCAGTAGACAACCTACCTCATTCTCCCCGACTGGAAGGTAGATAGTTCGAATCTCATGAAGTAAAAGGGAACTATATATTGGTACAATGGAGATAAAATAACACTCAATTCCATTGCTTTTGAGCCCATGATTTACAGATAACATATAAGATATGCAGTTACCACTTATTTTTTTCTATACAATAAGACGAAGATTAACAGTAAACATACAATTACACACACTGTACCTAACACAACGATGATGTAGCGTGCAAAACAGGGCGGGGATAGCAAAATGTGAATGTCTTCTGAGCACATCAAACTGCTTAGTGATTCACCTCATTCCCAGAAATCTGGTTCAGCGAGTCATTGTCCTAAGCAGAACAGCATTTGACATGCCCTCCTTTGGTTTCCAAATGACGTCATCAATCTTCGTGCAGAAGGTTTTGTAGAACTGCAAATGCACATAACAAGGGCCTGTTAAGTAGTTCCAAGTTTCATGTAATTCCTTAAAGAACCTAAATATAAGTATTGTAATGCAAACTATAGTGAAAAAACTCGGTAAAAGTTGAGTGTAGAAGCAACCTTGTGATATTCAAGAGTGTCCCCAGCAGCCTTTCTAACATCAACCATAAAAAGGGAGGGGGCTACTTGGAAAACCTTCACAAATTATAGAAAGAGTGGTCAAATGAAAATATGAAACACCGATCTTATAATGAATCGGTTTATTAAGTTTGAAGTTACCTCCAGCACAACAGCAAATTGACCAGCCCTATTTGCCGTTACCCCCTCAATTCTTGTCTGCAATGAGAATAGTGGTTGAACAAATCAATGCCCGCTCAATAAAGAGAAACTTACCCAGGGTATTGTGGTTTAACAACATGATCTTAGAACCACAAAAGCCTACAAAAAATTACCAAAGTTCGTAACAAAAAGTAGGAGTGTTACGATTTTGCTCCTGATAAGAAAATCAGCCCCTAGTTCCAAGCTGTTTGCATCTTAAGCAACAGTGACCATTAAGGCAGATAATTTTTTAACCATCGTTCATTCAAGTTAAGCAAAATGCGACTAAATCTTATGTGGCACAGTTACGATTTTGCTCCTGATAAAGAGCAGGAAAAAATGAAAGGGTGAATTCCTCCTGTATATTCCATGTTCTTTGATGTTGAAAGGGAACTACTGTTTGATAGATAGTGGGAAAAGGGTGAAAGAATGCTGACAATTACAGTTGATCCGATGGGAAACTGATTATTCAATTACAACAATGCTTCATACTGATTCAATTGTTATTTGAATTAAAGAGAATCATTTGTCCCTGAATTATATGGAGAATTAGAAATATACCTTGTAATCACGTGTGTGGACCTTAAGACCCAACGACTCTGCGGCTGCTTCAATAGTTTCAATGATGACTTTAGCAGGTTGGCGGGAAACAAATCGAGTTTGACGCTTGACATAATCCTGCAAGAATGAGAGAGGAAATTACTCTTTGTTATAATAAGGAAGTTGTGAAAACTTTTATAGCAAAGAGACGACGTACTAGACATGTCAGCATTATTAAGTTTGTAGAAACATAAATAACTCGATCATTAAAAATATAAGCTATTCAGATCAGATCTGACACATTTTTCCAAACCAAAAAAATGGGGACATATTTGATCTAAAATTGGATTAAGAAAAGTTGGTATTATGTAACATTGGCTCTGAGCATCTTAACTACAAGGAAAAGGAGAAAAAAAGATACCAAAAATAGTGGGAGAGAAACTAACTTGCTTCTATTAAAGAGCATGCTAACTAAAAAATTCAAGGAAGAATCAATTTACATATCCCATCAGATTCCCTTCCTTATCCAAGAAACGAAAAGCTTACAGGAAGAATCGGGAGAAAGAGATAAAACAGATGAAGTTGATATGAATTAAAATCTGGAAACTTCGGTATGGTTTATTTTTTGGTCCATGAACTAAATTAATCATTGTACCTGACGTCTGTCAAACAAAGCGGATAGATTCAACCCCTGAGATAGTGTTATCATCTCAAATGCATTCATTACCAAAGGGCCACTCTCACTATCTTCAGATTTTTCACTGACAAATGCATCCTGCACATGAAAATAGAACATATAAAACCTATAATGGGTGAGAACATTGAAGTATCAGGCCAATCACTTTAGTTAATCTAAATCCAGAGTACAATTTATCTTAAATTTGATCATTTCCTCACGCAGATATACTAGTTAGAATACTAGAAGACGAATGTGAAAGGATTCAACCTCAATGTCGTCGAACACAGCACGGACATCATCAAGATTCACTACTTCATCTGCTTTAGCTCTAACAGCTCTGTAGTTTTTCCGGAACCAAGGGTCTCGTTTTATCCCATCAATCTTGATCCTCTGCATGTACATGGTTCTGAGTAAATCACTATGAAAACACTAAAAGGACTTCTGTACAAGTTATGCTGAAGTTTCACAAATTAACCAAGAAAAAGGACATGAGAAAAGGAACATTTGTACTGAACAAAATCAAGGAACGAGCAGAAGACATGCTTAAGGCATTTCTCATAAAAAGGATCTCCATAACCAATCCGGGAAATTTGGAAGGATTTTAATCCATGTTCAGCAATCAAACTCAAAAAATCCATGTTTTCAGTTCAATGAAACAGAGCTTCTCATATTCCCTCATGAAGGATTTTTTTTCTAGTGCAACTTTAATGTCATAAGCTAATAGTAGATTGAATAATTATGTGACAAATAGGCAATGGGACACCATAGTTTTCAGAGTTAAACATATAGTGCACTTACAGTTTGGGGATTTGGATCAATGATTTTTTGAATCAATGATGTTGCACCAGGAGAAAACCAAAATGGACAGGAAAATTCAGCAGCCTTGATCTGTGTCATTATTAAAAGCAATAAGAAATTTGTGGAGAACAAACCATAACATTTTAACATATAGTAAGCCGCACATAGAACAAACAATAACTTTAACGTATAGCAAGCCGTGTACAAGTAATGTCAAGTTACTTTTAAAGCCCCAATTAATCTAATAAAAACACACAAAAAAACAAATAATGGTAATAATAAAAAACACGAGGAAACTCATGCATGAAGATGAAATTAGAAATACGGAATTGTCCATCATATGACCCATGATCCTTAGCATTTGTCACTATATAAGAAGAAAAAGAGAATCATTTGACAGAATTATCTATGCTTCCAGTTAACACATTACAAATGCATGATTACTGCATCTAACCTTCGTATACAAGGTAGGAAGGTCTGTCTCCTCAAATGGAAGATATCCTGCCATCAGAACATAAAGGATGATACCACATGACCACACATCCGCAGCAGCACCATCATAACCTCGGTTACTTAACACCTGAAGAAGTAACTAAGAGTAATAAGCCAGCTACCACAGAAAGAGTCCAAACACATTCTAAATTTTTATTTATTTTTTATATTAGAATGTGTTTAATGATTTGAAGGTATATTACTACAGAGCTCATGGAAGGGAAATAAATTCTGATTCTCTCTCATTTGATGACTAATCAAAAGCCAATTGATCATGCTAGGTAAAAGGGATAGCAATGAATTAAAATGAAAGACAACCACCCCTCTGCTTAGCTTCTTTCTGATTCAAGCTCCTTGCAGATAAAACAAATACAAATGATGCTTATTAATGTGGACATCATTGAGGATGTATGAGGAATGGGAAAATAGATAAGGGGGCCTAAGTTTCTAATCAATCAACCTGAAAGTCAGAGATAGCACCTTTAGGAAGTTCATTTTCGTAAAAGAAGTTGGGAAATCATATAAACAGTTCAACAAGGCAAAACTGGTTCCAGAGCTGAGTTGTAGCATGGCATTGGTTTTGGAATTTCTCACATTGCAAAGAACCAAGTCTTGCTAAGTCCAGAAATTTCTCAGAGACGATTCTCATATAAACCTTCTTTTTTTATTCCTTAAATATCTCACTACTGTAGCATTTAGGAGGAATAAAGTGTGAAAAGGATTGCAGGGAAGCACTAATGTCATGGAGGAGTTGTAACTGTTATGTGGTAACAGACTCACAACCCTTCAGCAAAAGACCAAAGAGAATGTTGAACATACAAGTACTAAAACTAACAAACTACTCAAATTTTTTTCACACTAGAGAAGTCACTACTAGTAAACTTTAGCATAGTGTTGTCAAAGCCTCGCTTTGGCAGCTAAAATCTGGAAATCTGGAGCTAGGTGCAATACCACTCTCATCGCCCATATAACTTAATCTAGGCAGAACCAAACAATAAGTATAGCTGGTACAAGTGATATATTAATGATAAGAAACTGTCATGAATGAATTCAAGCCAAGCATGTGGAAATTCTTTTTAATTTTGGGCGGCGGTGAGATTCGATCTCTGTCTGGCTCTGATACCATGTTGAAGTGTGTGACCATCTCATATAAAAGCTTAAGCTGTTAGAAAGAGTACACTTTTTATTATTTAATTATATTCTCAACAAAGGGTTTTGGGGATAGCAGGCAGTCAAATGGAGAATGACGGGTGGCATGTACAAAACAAGAAGAACATTCAAACTATATATGCATCATACCTCAGGTGCAACATAATTTGGAGTCCCACAAGTGGTATAGAGGAGCTCGACTCCCTGTTAGAGATTTGAGTAAATGCCCATTTAGAAGCTCTAATTAACAAGGAAAGAAACAAAAATAGATATACCATCTAATGCAACTAACATCAGATGCTGCTTACTTGTTGAGGCAATGCACTAAGCCCAAAGTCAGAAATTTTTAAGTTCCCTTGGAAATCAAGAAGCAAATTTTCAGGCTGGGGAACAAGGAACAATAGTTAAAATATTAAGATATATAATTTTCACAACAGATCTCCCAATCAGCAATTGCGAACCTTCAGATCTCTGTGGTAAACACCCTTGCTGTGACAGTGAGCAATTGCATCTATGAGTTGTTGGAAGTATCTCCTTGCTTCATCCTCAGAAAGCCTACCTAGATGAACCTATAAATTGAACGAATATATAATTGAAGAGACATATGCATTACTAAATCTTGAAAATCACATAATTCATAGGGAGAAGGACAAAGTAAACCATTAAGGGTCAAAGCTCCATGAGCTAAAGTAAATTAGTAAAGATGCAAGTGCCTAATTGGAAACTGGACTACTATCAATGAACCAGTTTATACCTAAGTAACCCAACAATTTATATATTTGATGAAGATGAGATTTAGTTGGTCGGTCGGTCTCCTGTCTATCATTGTGGACTAAAGATCAGAACCAGGCTGGATCGTGCATTTCATACCAACTATTCAGGAATACTGAAAAAAATGTACAAAGTTCCATAAGTGAAAATAATCCTACTCGATAGAGTCCATCCCTGACAGAGAAAAACTGATTTAAAGCTAAATTGTCACTGCCAAATTAAGTATTTCTGATCACTATCTCGTGCTTAAGTAAGACTGGTAACACCTACCTAGAGGAACCTCTTGATCAGATGAAATTTTCGACTTACTAGAAGGCAATTCAACACACTCTTAAACTACTTTCAGAGTAAAGAAGTGGATTTCCAAGCTCTCCACATAAAAAGCGTGGACTGGAACTACTTCATCCAAATACAGAAGTTCTTTTTCTTCTGATATCTCAGCATGCCTCTATTTTTCAGATATAAAAAAGAGATATCTCAGTCATGCCTCTATTTCTCATTATACAGATTACTCCATCGGACTATTGCTTTGTGAATATTGTATAGGATACACCAAAGATATCAGCTGATCACTCCATTATCTTCTTCCCCATTCTCCATAAGTATCTTGACCCAAACTACAACTTATCCTAATTAATGAAGATTATCACTTCACAGAAACTCGTCATAGGCACACATCTTAGTTGCAATAATGTCTCAATCATACCTCTATTTTCATTTACAGATTACCTTTCTAGTCATTATCAGATAGAGAGCTATCTATCATCACATACAAGGATCAAAAAGTTTGCAAGAGTTATTGATATAAAGAAGGAAAAATCTTATTGAAAATTCTAAAGGAATCTTACAATTTTATCAAAAAGCTCTCCTCCAGTGACAAACTCCTGAATGATATATATTTTTGTCTGGCTAGCTAAAACCTACAAGGAAATACACAAAATCAATAAACATCAGCAACAGCAAGGAGCAAAGATAATAGAACAACCAAACTCACAGTAGTATTTGTAATATGCATACTTTTATTCTTTTTTTCTTTTTACCTCGTGAAGCTGAACTATGCAAGGATGTCTGACAATCTTCATTATAGATATTTCTCTTTTGATCTGGAAACCATCTCAAAGAACAGCACATTGATCAGCCAAAAATGCCAGAGATGGTAAGAACAAGGACAGTAGAATTATCACACACAGACCCCAGAATGTGCTCTCTTATCACAGAAATCTATTTCAAGTGCAAATAGATAATAAAAATTCAATATGAATAAAGCTTAATTCTTTTACACAGCTAAACTGTTGCCAGCCATCAGTTAAAAGGCTTAAAAACCCATCAACCTACTGAATTTGGCTATAGTTACACAGTAATGGATGAACATGCTGATGTTCACTAATGGAATTCAGCTCAGAAACCAAGCACATTCACATAGTTCAATTTTGATAACAGATGTCATTGCTATGGCTACAATGTTCAATGTGAGCTTAATAGTCCACCATGGAAACTGTCATGGTTACTCTTGATTCACATCAGATCAGAAAAGCCTACTGAAGTTTGACAGAAGAGATTTCTGACCTAATTTCAATAATAATCACTTCACAGATTGGAATAACTTTTCTAATTATCAACTCCAACCTTTAAATATGGGATATGTGCACACCACTGTTATCAAAACAAAATAACAAAAATGCAGGACACGTAAAGCATATACTCGAGAGCTTGAAGGGAAGTATATCTTAATACCTGTTCAACCATTCTATGTTTAAGAATGGTACTTTTGGCCAAGACTTTAATGGCAACATTCTCTCCAGTCTCGGTGTTTCGTGCAAACTTAACTTTGGCAAATGTCCCTTCACCAATAGTTCTGCCAACTTCATACTTCCCAAGCTTTCTCTTCACTTTCTTCATCACTGAACACTCATTTCCCACAGATTACCAAAAGTGAAGCAACCTTCAACTATAACTCATCAAAAACCTGTCAATTGAATCACAATAAAACTAATCAGTAATCTAGATCAACTCAAGCTGATCATGTATTACAGATAAAAATGCACACATATAATAAATACTTCCTCCATTTCAATTTGCTTGTCTTACCTTCCTTTTAAATCCATTTCGAAAAGAATGCCTCTTTCCTTTTTTTCTTTGTTTTTTTTAAATTTATTTGTGTTAAGTTAAAATCAGACAAATAAATTGAATATGCAATTTTCACAGGTTAAAAAACTTATCGCCCATACATACTCATATGATTGAAGAAACTAAATACATAGACCTAGAACAGAAAATATCTGCCATTACAACTTGAAAAAAATAAAATTAGAACTGATCACAAGCTTGGAAATTTACTACTGACATCATAAACAAACTTGCAAATTTGAATTGTGTATATATCCAAATTCAGAAATTAAAAGGGAAAATTACATGAACTAGAAAAAGCATAAAAGCTGATTTCCGCAAAAGTTTCCATCTTCAACTTAAATTTAACGCGATTGACGAGAGAAAAACAAAATTATGAAATTGAATTCGAATAAATACTTAGTAAATTTCTGTATAAGAAAGAAAAAATGGCGAGTTGCCGGCGGAATCATTACCGGAAATGGAGAAATTCCGGTGGAGAAGTCGCCGGAAAATTGAGCAACGGAGGAATCTGATCGATTTGGAGCTGAGACTTATTGAACTGTGGAGAATAAAGAAGCATTGACTAATTTTAACTGCTCAAATCAATTTATCAGATTCTTTTTTAATATATTTTTATTCGGAGTTGGCATCCATATTAGATTACGATTAAATTTGAATTCATGCATTACAATTTACACGCCCCTTCGTGAAAAAACCTCCTATTAGAATATCTTTTTCATTCTTGGAAGCTTGAATTAGACCTATGATCAAGAGATAAGAGATTATGAGTCAATGTCGTGCATCGATCTGTTCAGTTTTGAAATTTATCGGGTCGGCTTATTAGTTATCGATTTGTAGACGAGCTAAAGTGTTACATAACCATTAAGATATTGGTTTATTGATTGTTGATCGTTATCGGTTAAGTTATTGGTTTAACAGTTAAAATTTGACACCGAAAAAATTATTTAATATCACTTACAGACAAGGTGACAAACCAAATGAACCATGCACATAAGTTGATAGATTGTATCTTTCTCAAAAGCAAACACTATCACATCGTAGAATAACTGAGAGTTTGAGATAGCCAGAAATAAACGAAACTAAACTCTAACTTAAGGACTTTATATATCAAAATGGTATAAATATAATTATTTAACTTATTATCGAGTTATTAGTTAACTCGTTAAGAAAAAACCTCAAACAGTTAAAAATTGATGACCCGATAAAAAATCATTACCGAATCCGCTAAATCAATAACCTATTATCGATAAACCAATAATATTTTTTCGGTTCGAATTTATTGGTTTCGATTCGATTTTGAACAACCCTAATCAACATCCCACCACAACCGACAATCAAAATAATTTTAGAGATTTCTCAATAAAACTTTTTCTTTACTCTGTTTGGATCATTGTTATTCATTGTTTCATAATGTATTGTATTGTACTCTATTGTACTGTATTGTATGGTGGATACAATATTTGGCTAGACTGTATTGTTTGTTGTTGTTTAATAACATTTTTATTATTTGGTTTGACTGTATCGTATTGTATTGTAATTTATAAATTTACTAAAATATCCTCAATTATTCTAGGGTAGGGGGTTTGACTAGAATTAAATAATATAAAGTAAAGGGTAAAGTAATATTATGAATTATTATGTAAAGATATAATTGGAAAAAGAAATTAAGTAACAATGGAAACACACCAAATTGGTTGTTCCATAAAATGAGGATTTTTATTGTTACGTAACAACGAAATTTAACAATACAATACAATACATTTTAAGTAACAATCAAAACAAACATTATAGGTATATAATAACGATACAATACAATACAATTGATAACACAATGATCCAAACAAAATATTAGTGTTATGTACCCACATCGACCATGACCAAATCTGAATTTGTGTGTTGCACGGTCTACTTATGAGGACAATACTTTTAATAAGACTTTTTTTTTTTACATTTTAGAGAGTTTGAACAAAATTCTGATTAAACGTGAAGAGATTACAAATCATCTCACCATAATTAACAATCAAAACAATTTCTTAGTATTTTAAATCAAATTGTTTTACATGAAAAAAATTAATTAGATACATGGAAAAAAAATGCATCTAATAATGAGGACATGTCAAATCCTACAATAATGGAGTACAAGTCAAATCCTACAATAAAATCACGTGTAAATTGTACTAATATATATTGATAGAAAAACAAATTCAACTAAAATAATAATCTTGGACTAATCTTACTTTAAATAAATATTTTCCTTGTGGACCTTTCTAGATACTTTGATCCGCTTCTATATTAATATTCATAAACTTAGAATTTGAGTTTTGAATATGAAGTTACTTTTATTAGAAAATATTTGACTATTAATGTGAATTCGAATTTAGTTAAATCTCAATACGTATATCAAACATCGAATAAGAAATAAATTTAAAAACTCAATTTTCATCAACTATTGTTAGCAAATCTTACCAATTTTAATTACATAAAGAAATCTATTGAACATTATATTACAGTAATCAACTATTGTTAGCAAATTTTACCAATTTTACAACTTTGTTAATTGATATTTGACTTATTAGCCAATTATATTATTTTTAGTGGGCCTAAATGTGTCTAACATCCAAATTTAAGAACGTCAAAGCGTTGACAACACTTAACCAATAAGGAAAAATAAAGTGTTAACAATTACTAAAAAAAAAAAAATTAATTTGTGGTGCGTGTTGAATTCAACGTTTTTTAAAAATGAGCTTTCATTTTCGAAGTTGAAATATTTAATTGCACAATATAAAGGTCATACCGAAAAGGAAAGGAACTAAGGATAATAATATTTTTGGTCCCATAAAAGTCGATAAATTTTAATTTTTATTTTTATAATATCCGTCTAGGTATATTTCTTTATAGTGCAACTGCAATATATATAGGGATTAAACATATATATTTTAATTAATTAAAAACAAATATGTTTAATTATATATTACAATGATCAAATAATAATTGATTTGATCAAAAATGATATTATCCCAAAAGTCAAACTACTAATCCTTTCAAAGTGTCATTATTAAGTACCAATTTTTAATTTAATAGATGAATTCAGTTCGATAATAAATTTATAGCCTATAAACTTTTAAGATTTTAACGTCGTTTCTAAAATGGTAAAAAGAGAGAGATAGATTGCTATTTTATGGTGGTCCATAGAATTTTAGTTTTTACCACATATAGGTAATGTTCATTTTGTGTTGGTAGGGTAAAGGTTGTTAAAATACACATAAATAACATAGGAGTATAATATATCTTGGACATAACATAAAAGTTTTTTTATACTAGATATAGGTTTAACTTTGTGCAAAAAGAAGAAAACAACTTTTGCAATCAAATATCAATCCAATAAACTAATTAAAGTAAAGTACTCATGAATTATTACATGAAAAAAAGAACATACACATACCACAAAAAGTCAGAAACTGTTGTTTCTAATTCTTTATATATACAACATTTATAGTACAAGTTGTTTTGCTTAGGTCAATCAAAAGAGGAAATAATTTTAAAATTCATAGGTTTATTTTCTATTATTTTTTAAAAATTGTTGAAATATGGTACACACATCAAAACTTTTAAAGGGATTCTAATATTCTCGATCAACATAACTATCACTTTTTTGAGAGTGTACATCACGCACCTTCAACTACTCAACTACTCAATCAATCAGAGAGTACATACACCACACACCATCATGTAATCAATTAAGTGCGCTTTAATATATAAATAGTGATAGTTCAGATAGATAAAGTGAATAACTGATAGTTAGACTACTCCATCTTTTACCTTGATAAACAAAGAATAAGAAAGCAATCTAAAGCTCTAGAAAGTTTTTTCTCTCGTTAATTAATAACTAGGGAAAGATAAAATAAATTGAGGTAGACAACAAAGGAACTTCAAATAATTTCCAAATTATATTACACAATTTATAAGTACTAATAAATAGAACAAATAAAATCACACTTGTCTTCAATAATTCAGCATACAACATGTGGAGAATTAATACTCTTAGAAGGTGAAGGTCTTTATTTTTGGCAATGCAGCTCTAGGCATTATAAGCTTTTCTTTGTTCTGCAGATAATTGGAATGGAAACAAATTAGACACAAAATTACTACAAGTTAATAAAAGGAAATATATAGAGAATATTATTATCTGTTTTAATTTATGTATCTTATTTTTTAAAAGGGGGAAGTCCGGCGCACTAATAAGCATTCCACGTTCATGTAGAATTCAGGAAAGTCAATAACTAATTCCACGACTCAATATTTAGTAAATTTGAAGATTTTTGTGATACATTATACACATTTTTAGTTTAAAAGCAAAAATTCAAGTAGTATTTCCCTTACACTTTTGGAAGTTTTTTAGCATTTTTTTTCTTCATATTATATGCTATTTTAATTTATTGAGCCCTTTTTTGGCAATGAAGCTTCATAATCTAAAAGGTACAAAGAGATTTAAGGACCTAACGTCTCAATTTATGTGATACTGTTTGACTGAAAAATACAATATTTAAGAAAGAATTATGCTATAAAATAAATATATATATATATATATATATATTATGACTATTATTTAAGGAATATTATTACCTCACTAGCACCAAGTTTAGCTTGATTGTCAGTCTCCAACATGAGCCCAAACTGAATGTGAGGGAAGTGTGCCCACTAATTAAACCAAACATGGCCAATTAATCAGTAATTACTAACCATAAAAAAATCAGAAAAAATAATAATCATAAATTAAGAGAGGAAACTAAAATATTTCCTTTTAAATTCATTATAAAAAGAATAACAATTTCCTAACATGAAAATAATTTAATTTAAACTTTCCATCTTACCCTTAGTCTCTACTAAAAACACAAATATCTAATAATTAACAGTCTGTCAGGACATCATAAAAAATAAAAGATTTCTAATAGAAAATACCGATAGAATTAACATTTTCGACAATCAAATCAATTCTCAACAGATATTATACGTATGAAATTCAAGTTTTTTAGTAGTGAATGAAAAGTTTTTATAATAACCGCACGTACCAATGTTATGAGATATTTAAAATCATAAGTGTTATAAAAACAAATAATTAACATATATTTATGAATATATATTATTATTATTATTATTATTATCTTATTTAACTTTTTGTCTATTCAAACTTACATTTTTAGCAGCAGTACTAAATGCTTCCCTATGAGTGATATCTGGATTATTAGCCTTGATCCTCTGAATCTCCTCTCTGCACAAATTATTTTTAATATATAGTTGTTAATTAAAATGCAGTCAAATCACATATCTAATAATTACATAATTAACGGATGGGCTATATATACTGCTCGGACTTTCTAAAAAATAATGTCATACTTATGTCAAATTCTTCAAAAGTAGACTACTTTTAAATTAATGATATCTTTTTAAGAGTCCGAGCAACGTAACAGAGATAGAGTTGCCTTACTTTATGAACTGATTATATGCAGAAGGTCCTCGTTGCCTCTTTTCCGGAGCTGAAAAAAATACACCCAAAAAAAACCTTTTAGAAAATTAGTTAAATTTAATTGAGTTTAAGTTGGATACATCGATGATACAATAAATATATACATAGTATATAATTTGACGGCTTGTAAGATAATTACAAATAAATATCTCTAGAGTTTAACGTATATACATCGAACATGATTACTTTCTTTTTTATACATTATTAGGTTAGCAAAGAAAAAAACTATTATGTTGCTCAATTGGACTCTTCAAGAATATTGTGAATTCGTGTCAGAATTAACACACGTTTGGTGACATTTTTCAAGAGTCTGAGCAACATAGTCCTCAATCTTAAAAATAGAATTTGTTGTCTTGAAATATGTTACCACGAGCCGAGCTAGCTATGTTTATGCATGCAATCCAACCTCCTTGGTCGAAAAATTAAACAATATAATATCCAAAGTTAAAATTAAATTTTTTTGGTATATTACGTACGTCGATTTACAATCCTCTCCTCATGAGTAGAATTGTTTGTGATGGATGATGAACCACAATCTATCTTGTATTGATCATGAGGAGAATTAGTGTAGTTTCCTACCTGAAAATTAAAAAATTACTAACAAAAATTAGAAGAAATAATCAGAAAATAAAAATAAATCAAAAGGATACAAATTGCATATATGTACTACTCCAAGTGTTATTTTACGTGGCATCATTCAGATTTCAAGAATTTATTGAACAAATTTTTCACGTTTAATAAATATTTTGAATTGTTAATTATTATTACTTATACTATTTTTAACTTATTCAAAAAACTTAAAGTCACGATCAAAATTAAGAATTTTTAATTGTTAAAATTCAAATAACATCACATAAATCAAGACGAACGGAATGTTATGTATATTGTTTTTACCAAAAGTAATGAAATGATGTTTTGTGATAAGACAAGAAGATAACAAAACAACATTGAAGTGACTGAATAAGTTATTCTCGTGATATTTTTCTAGGACAAATATCCTTTTCAAAAATCAAAATATGCTAATTTTAGGATGTGTTTCCACATTATAGGACAAAAAATGAAAAAAAAAAACTCAGAATATTTCATATCAATCAAATCAAACAATTCAAAAGCAAGTAACATTTTCATTATAATAACCAAAAAAATTAGTGAAATCGATTTCTCATGTTATGTTATAGTATTTCACCATAATATATAATAAAAATATCCAAAATTATAATGAGGTTTGAAAGAAAAAGAGTAGATCATATATGTAGGTTGTATATGATTATGGCTATTGTAATATATAATTCCTTTGTATACGTGATACACTTTCATTTTTAGTCTGTCTCTAAAAAAAATTGTCATCTTTTTATAATTGAAAAGAACTTGATTTGAAAATTCCTCGTTTGCCCTATAATGAAATGAGTTATAGTCACATAACTGTCTAAGGTTTGTTTTCTTAAGTTAAACAATATCACATACTCCATTTGTTTACTTTTATTTGTCCAATTTAGAAAATCAAAAGATAATTTATCACTTAGTTCCTAATTTATCCCTGTTAAGTACTATATCATTTTACTTATCGTATTTTAAGAAGTGTACTAAGTAAATACTGGACAAGTAAAAATGAACAGACTACACTGTGTAATAAAACTTGACCAAAAACATTGGTGTAAGTATAAATGTCTGTATTTTATTTTCTTAAAAGAAGTAAAACCTCGAAAACCCTAGATGTTTTTATTTTTATTTTTAAAAAGGCTATAAAAAAAAAACATAACGCCCACAATTTCAGCTGCAAAAAAGAAAAGTTTGTTTTTTTTGGAATTGACCTGATGATGAAGATATTGATGATGATTTTGCCAAGAATTGGAGTGAAATGCAGCAGCCATATTAACGGACCACAAATTTGTGCAATGTCCACATCGAACTGTCACTATATCAAACAAGTTGCTGCATGGAACACTCACCTGCAATATTATTAATAATCAAAAACACGTTGCTGACGAGTAGTAAATACTTTTTCATTCACAATTAATCAGAGGCCTTATGTTTGATCCCTAGATATAGAGTTTCCTCTGTTACGTATTGTTGCTGAGGAATGGTAAATACTCTTTCATTCAGATTTGATATATCCTAAATATAGAGTTTCCTAGATATAGAGCATGAAACTTTCTTGATGTAAATTCGAATTAATCAAACGCTAATATGAATATCGAGTAAGAACCAAAAGTAAAAGAAAAAAAAAGAAGCAATTATTAGGAGTATGTGGTCCAACCCTATTTTCATACTTAATCTTGAAGATCTATAGTCACAAGTGAGGGTAGAGTTAGTGTGAATTCAAGATTTAGAGTCAATATATATAAAATAAAGGAGATTTTATTTAACAATATGATTTTAACAGAAAATAATGGGTTCAGTTGAACTCGCAAAACCCTTTTGGCAAGTGGGAGATCGGAATCTTGAGATCATCTTTTTTTCTCAGAAGAAGAACACTAGAAGATCATGTTCTTTATATTCGACTATATATAAATCAGATGGTGAGGATGAAAAAGAAAAAAAAGGAAAAAATTACCTTATTTGTGCTCATTCGACTCCTTTATAGATTGAGATGAGTAATATTGAGTACAATTTTGCATATGTAGTCACATGTTTTTAGAAAAAAATAATGGATTTGATTGAACTCGCAAAACCCTCTACCTAATGGTAAGGGGAATTAATTGAGGTCTAAATTTTGAGATCACCTTTTTTCTACAAATCCACCAAAAAAAATGCTAGAAGTTTATGTTCTTCATATTCGACTATAAACCAAGTAGAGAAGACGAGAAAAGGCATAATGAGTTGATCATGTGTTCAATTGAACTCACAAAACTTTCTACATCCGCCTCGAAGGCTTAGGGGAGAGCTAGAGAGGCCAAGCTAGCAGGGTGGAAGGGGGAAGGTCATCCAAATGTTGAGATCATCTTTTTCCACAATTGCACTAAGAAGGAGAATGTGAGTACTAGATTTGACAATAAACCAGGTAGTAAAAATAAGTGAAAAAGCATATAGAACGAGTTGATCATGTGTTTGGTTGAACTCACAAAACTCTCTACATCCGCCTCGAGGGCTTAGGCAGAGGCCAAGTAGGGTGGAAGGGGGAAGGTCATAGACTAAATCTTGAGATGATATTTTTCCACAATTGCGCCAAGAAGAAGAAGAAGGTGAGTAGTTCACATTCTCCAGATTCGACTATAAACCAGGTAGTAAAAATGAGACAAAACATAAATTACCTTGTTCTTGCTTATTTGACTAGCCCCATTACGTTATGGAAATGAATAAATTTATAGATCTAAGATGTGAACAAAATTGGAGAAAAAAAAAACCCTATGTCAAAAACATTTCAAAGCTGTGAGATTTTGAAGAAACCCTAAAACACAACTTAATTGGTTAATTTTACAATTAAATTAGTCAAAAATTTGAGGACTTAATCATATGAATAAACCCTATGAGCAAGGAAAAAGTTTTCTTTTTTTGATAGGACACTGATCAAAATTACTTTAATTTTTGCAGCCTGTGAGTGTATTCTTTTCAGTAAAGAGAGAAAGGTACAATACAAAGATATATTAATAAATTAAAATTAAATCTAATTAATTAAAGAGTTGAAAGGACACTACTTAACATGCTTGTTTTGGATTTTAGATAAATCATCAGAGAGCTTATCACTTTTATTCTTTGACTGCAAAAGACATCAAAGATTTTTTTTAAAAAAATCAAAAAATATGAAGATAGATGGAGACTTGACACTTCTGAAAAAAAAAAAAAACATAGAGAATATCAAGAGATTTAATTATCTATGTATATAATACCACCAAAAATAACCAATCTCTGAATCATAAATCAGCTTTATTCAACTTGTAGAAAGAAAAAAAGTAGATTCACACACACATGACATTAATTAAGTAATAATAGAAAGATAGGATAGAAAATATACCACAAGAACAATATTGCAAAAATTGCAAGGGATATAGCAAAGTTGCTCAGAATTAGTAGAATCAATGTAGCTTGATGACATGTTTCTTTATATATGGAGGAAAGTGAAATACTATAAGAGGATGGAGAAAGAAGCAAATATATATATATAGAGAGAGAGAGTTCAAAATATATAAGAGGACATGAGTCACTCTAATGAGAAAATGCTTTTATTCTCTCTCTAATATATTGCTCTCAAATAAATGTTTCTTATGTGTATACAAGTAATTAAAATAAGTGTATATAAAAGCACATGATCCCTTCCTAATAGTAGCTCCTTTTTTTAAAAAAAGAAAGATAAAGGGCTTACATACAAGAAATTGAAATGATTTACTTAGGTCGAGGATCTATCAGATTTTATTTAATCTTCATAAGGTAGGGGTATGTAAGGGCTCAGCCCACTAGTAATATTGTCCGCTCTTAACCTAGGCCCGTACATCTTTAAAATGTGTTACTAGTGGGTAAAACCCGCCTACTTATATACTCAACACCTCTCGTGTGTTTAGCCGATGTGAGACTTCTTATCTTAAGTTGGGGTGTCACATACACCTCCTCTATGGACTCAACGTCCTCGCTGAGGTTTTTCCCACTGCATGAATTTGCCTAGGCTCAACACTGAGGTTTATTCCGCCTTACTGGGATTTGCCTAAACTCAGTTGAACTCTGGCCCACTTACTGACACAAGAGTGACTCTGATACTATTTGCAACGGCTCAGTCCACCAGTGATATTGTCCGCTCACATCTCTCCTATGTTTTTGTCGATGCGGGGCTTCTTATCTTAAGTTGGGCATCATAAGGTGAGACGATCTACATTTACACAATATTTTCTTTATACCTCACTTGTGAAATTTCACTTGATATGTTATTGTTATATATAAGAGTAGGATATAGAAGATGAATGATGAAGTGCGTGATTATTTATCTTATCGGAAAATTTAAGCAATTAAAAGAAACAACACTATTATTTACTTAATTATATCTTTAATACGTCCTTATTTGTGTGATTGATTTTTTTTCATGAGCCAATTATGTGACTTTTCTTTTAGATGATGGTAATGAGACTCGAATTGATCTCACATTGAAGTGTATCATCATCTCATCTTGATAAGCTATTAGAAATTGTGATACACCGTTAATTAATTATATTACGTCTTTAACACATGTAACATGTTATAGATTGCATTAACTAAAGCAAATGAGCTAGGAGTGTCAAAAATGGTTTCTATTATTACCTTACTCAACCTTAAAGGCTAGTTTGTAAGGGAAGGATTGCTCATCTACTCCATATAAGGAGATAAAAAAAAACCATCCTCCACCGATGTTGAAAACTTAACAACACCATCTTATAAAAAAACAGTTTTCAACACATCGTGCCGACTTGATTCTTTTTTTCATGAGTCAAACATATAAATATTTTTTTTGATAATAAATAACGTTGAGAATACTCAAACCGTTGAATCTTTGTCTACTCTAACATCATATTAAAGAATAATGAGTCAATCATACAAAAAAAACTATACTATAACTTTTTTATAATTTTCTTATCCATTAAAAAAAATAAAAAAAATAAGCTAGCTCAATAGAGCCCACGGCAATAAGTGGTGAATGGGGAATGACAAAAAGTTACTGCAAAGAATACTGCTAGCTGTTATACAGAGGCAATTTTTAATAAGCTTAAACTATAGTATACTCCGGTTCATTGAGAACCGGGTTTTTTTCCCAGAAATGTCAAATATTGGCCACCAATTACCAAACAAGGGTTAGGGTTTTTGGCTTTATTATGCTAAAGAGAATAAGTTAAAAAGAAAAATAAAGTTTATTTTATGAGTCAAAAGTTTTTTTTTAATATGCGATTATGCACAATCTCACATTTTAAGATGGTTTATTTATAAATTAGTAAAATTATCCGCGCCTTGCGCGGGAATTTAATATCACGGAATTTATAAAATAATGCTTAAAACCTATCAGTTACTAAAATTAAAACATTATATTATCTTACATACAAAATTACGTAGTAACAAACATTAATAATGTAAAGGAAGATGATAATTATAACATCTTATCATTTATCCTTCAATCAATCATCTTTAATTTGATTTTATAATTTATCTTTTTGCTTCAAAGAAGTGTTACTATTTGATATTAAAGGGAGAATATATCATATCAGACAATAATTCAACTTATTATATATACTTGAAAGGGAAAATATTACATAAAACTATTCAGTTTATTTGGGTGTATTTAAAAAATCAACATACCAGAGTGATGAAGTTCAATTTGAAACTACAGTTTCAGTAGAGAAAACTTGCGTGAACACTCAATTAACGTGTGTTATTTAATCTGTACTAACAATAACTTTGCGGAAACATAACAACAAAGTTTAAAACAAACATACCAGGATCTGTAACAATAGAATGAAACAGAAAGGAAAAAATTGAGCCCATTGAATACACAGTGTCCCCTTAAGGAAATTATTCCCCTCTAGTACCCGATGTTTAAAGGAATATATCCTCTCAGGACAATTATATTCACTAGTGTATTGATATAAAAACAATATTTAATTGTGTAGAAGAAGCAGAATTGTTCAGAATTTTCGTTGTTTTAAAATGAGAGGAAATCTCTCTATTTATAGACAACAAAGGGTAGTGTGAACAAATATTTATTGTGCCTTATCGGAAAGGTCACAACTCTTTGGAAAAGTTACAACCCTTCGGAAAAGGTCACAACTTTTCATAAACGTCACGACCTTTCATAAAAGTCGCAACTCTTCATAAAAGTCACAACTTTTCATGAAAGGACAAGACTAATTTTAGAAATAAATAAATAAAAGAGAATCATGGTTTATGATGGCGCCACATTAAGCCTAGGATTTTCTTTTTTATATATATATATATATATATATATATATATATATATGATATATGATTCGGTTACGTAGACATATATATAATGTATGACTTAGAGACATGTGAGATGAAACTTTCGTTATACATAGAATTTCTCTTTACTAGGATGATCTAGACTATGACTTGCTTTAATTTGACATGATAATATAGTGTGGTCGACCAATCATGTCAATGCGGTTCGATCGATTTTTTTTTGGCTTGTAAATGATTATTTTTTCCTATGGAGAGAGGGACTTCAAGTTCTTAGAAAGAGTTGTATAAATTAAAATAGCTCATGTATGATTCAGGAATGCTTAAGCTTTTGAATAGGGGTTTAGGTCAACATTTATATAATATCTTGTCATCAATTGGAAGTGTGTAATTAAGATGGTGATGAATTATAATACGTCTAAATCTTTCACTAGTGACTTATATATTGCAATCTATCTAGAATGTCCGTAAAAGTTAGGACCTTACATACAACGAAGAAAGGCTGAGTGAAAGAGGTGTACAACCAGTTGGCTGCTTCTTTGCCATGCGCTTTGAAGAAAGAGACCAAATGAAAGTGAAAAGTCAGGAGGACAAGCGATAGAAAGGATAGTCTTCTAATTTCTCTTCCGCTTAATTAAAGAGATCTCTATAAATTCTCCACGTATGATTTTAGGCTCTACCGACTTAAATTACATTTTCGTGTTAATACCTTTAAATATTACTTGAATGATCTGACATTATAATTTTTTAAACATTTACGTACATAATATTTAACTATCAGTATAAATAATTTTTGTATTATGAGTGTATATTTATAAATTATAACAATTTTCTCGCCTTTAATTTTCACGTTATTAATTCTACTAATCATAGGCTATAATTATTTTTTAGATGATCGAATAGTTTTTAAATCTTTGTACACTAAAAGCATACTATTTTATTTTTATGGTGGGGGTGAGGGCATGGGGTATAGGGGGTAGGGGGGCTTCTATATGTTTGTTTGTTTCTTGACATTATAATTAAATGTGTTGATAAAGAAGATAATGGTGAGGCAATGCCCTTTCCCTATCAATCTCACTGCAGTACCACAGCGGACGAGGGGGGAGAAAAAATTCACATTTTCAAAAAATTATTTCATCTTTTATATAATAAGTGAGGAAAAGATCAAATGCAATTAAAGATCAAATGAAGGGCGAAAACATGATGAAGCTCTAATTTTTAGTCTTTTCTAATAATGTATCAAAAAACTATACTATACTTTGTAATTATATTATACGTCAAACTTGATAGGGATCGAAAATATCTATCTACAACTAAAGAGATATTTAGTGGCAATAGATTTTTTAAAGTATTGTAGCGAAAATATTTAGCGATAATTGAGTTCATGTCATTTCATTCAAAATCGCTAAAATATTTAGCGACATTTATATAAAGTGATGATTTTAAATATTCATATTTATTAATAATATTAAATATAATATAACAATAATTATATTATTATTATCGCTAAATTCTTTATTTATTATATTGTTAGTACTATTGTATGTCAATTTGACTTGATTGTCAAAATCCCTTCATTTTAGTGCACCAAAAATAACATTGATTGATGATGTAGAATATAAGATAAATTTTTATTATTTTTTGTAACATATTAAATTGCAACCATATAGAGAAGTAGTAATAATAGATTTTGATGGTGCTTTATTCCTATAGAGCATCTTTTCTTCACTTTTTCCCCCTTTTTGGTGATACCTTTTTAATCTTAACAAGTTTCATGATTAATGGCCACACACATACTGTAGAAAAAAATATTCTATAATTTTACAATGATATTTTAAATGTTATCAACATGTAGTAGGTTATTTTACCATATATATCTTGTATTTATTGATTTTTTAATGTATACAATTATCTTCTTAGGATCGATTATTATATTATGTATTATTATGTTGTTTTAGTTTCGTTTCTATTGTTTTTTAGTAAATTGTTGTATTTACTTTATATATTTGATTTTTGATATCTTTTATTTGAGTCGAGAATATATTAGAAATGCTCTCTACTTTTCAAGATAGAAGTAAAGTTGCGTAGACACCATTCTCCTTGGACATCATTTATGAAATTAAACTGAATATGTTACTATTGTTATAATATGTTATCCTTTTCAGTATAGACTTATGTATTTAATATGAATTTAAATTAATCGCGATGAAAAGTTGAAGGAGTAAATTATACTAACAAAAGGAAAGAGGAGGCCAAATATATATACAGATAGAGAAGAGTGTAGAGTCATTTTCAATGTCTAAAATGTAATAAATTGCCCTTCAAGTATAGACATATGACACATCACACACTCTCATGTTTCCATTTATTTAATTTGATACATCTCTTTCACCAATTAATGTGCCCATTTGGCCAAACTTGTACTATAGCTTTATAACTCCACCGCCCCCCCCCCCCCCAAACCCAAAAAAAAAAACAATTATTGACTTGACTTTTTATATTAGTTTAAATATACCAAAATTTTCAGTAAAATTTGTTTAGTATTTAATTATTGTAACTTTAGATTAAGCATCTGAACAGATAATGAAGTGTTCTTTCAGGTATTTCTAACTCAAGCTTTCGTGTGATATTTTTAAGTATTCGTTGTATAAGTAAGCTAACCACTTAAAATATCACCTTCTTCATTATACACATTAGTCTCAATAAATCATAAAATCAACCTCTTGTATTTCTAGTGTCTAAGTGAAGTTCACTGAAAATTTAAGGGGTTATCTATAGACTATGAATTCAACTAGCTTCTTATTATTTATATGCTACTACATTTGATCCAAAATATTCAATCTTTTAAGGTTCTTACTCATGTCTTTTCAAGGGAGAAATTTCATAAATAGCTATTTTAAACTTTTGTAATGAAAAAGTAGCTATTGCATCAGTGTTTCAACTTTTGCAAGAAAAATTCTCGGTAATACCAAAGATTTCAATGTAAAAATTAAAATTTCATGACAATGACTATATATTTTTTTCAATAATAGGCTGAAATGTTATTATATTATTCCATGATATAACTATTTATGTAAGATCGTATTTGAAAACTAAACATTCTTATGAAGTTCCAAAATTCAAAAGATAGAACTCCATGACAATGTCTTCGAGTTTCATATGTGGAATTTGAAACTTCAGAAATAGGGATTCTTATTTAATTATGAGGATTGAAAAGTGATTATTTGTGAATTTTGTCTTTCTTTTTTGGAAATTCACAATATAACCATATAGCAAATGAAAGATTAAACGTTGTGATGAATTTCCACATGTGAAATTTAAAACTTTAGAACATTGGCTATTTTTCAAATATCTGTATAAAATCCATGGGCTTTTGTCATCAGCAACCAACTTGATATTTTAACGGCCCAATATTAACTGAGCCCATTATGCATTTGGCCTAGTTGATCATAAAATGTGATCCTTAAAAATTATTCTTAAAAAAAACTTCAAATTCTAGTTTAAAATATGTATATTATATGTAGTGATTCCTTATATGTATATGTAATGCTATAAAACTCACTTTTTCTCATACTTGATTATGTGTTCAAACATCAAATATTTCTCAATCGTAATTGATCAGGATGATCTAACACCACATGCGATGGCCAAGGATCATCCTCTCAATCCTAGGAAGAACCTAGACGGTTTGTGGAAGCATACTTGACTTTGTTGTTCATAGTAGCAACTTGCCAAGTGGGAGAATGAGGTCCGTCGGATCGAGGACATGAAGGCTATAACATAAAGTTGGATGCCTTGTTTTTGGAATCTTGAAAAATTGTATTAGCATATTTATTAGCTATATAGATTAAGCTTCTTCATATTACGAATAGAGGTGGTAAATATTGAATATTATGAAAAATATAACGAATGAAGACGATGTTCAGATTCATGTGTAAAGATCCTCAAAGAACATGATATATATGCATAATATACTATGTCAAAAGCACCTCACTAAAATGATATTGTAACGTAATGAGACATTTATGAATATGATTAAAAGCATGACAAGTAATTCCTTATCACCCAACTTTTTGTAAACTTGCACTCTTAAAATTGCTTATTAAATAAGGTTCCTAATAAGACAACTTTAAAAACCACTTTGGACAATAAATCGAAAGGAAATTTAATTTAATGCAATATATGTAAGAGTTGTCCAATGAAATTATAAGCCATCGCCTTATTAGTTATCCAGAAAAACAAAAAATGTATATATTTTACTATTCAAAATTATATCTAGTTCGAAAATTATTGAAACCGATAATATAAATTTCATTAGTGAGAATGTTGAATCATTAAATCCTATATCTTTTCTATTTTTAGAAATAAATAAAAAGCATAGTACTAAAAGTTATATTTTTTTTCTTTGCCTTAATTTCATATTCCTATAAAAGGTGAAGAAAATCAGTTAACTGCCAGTTCTACACTGTTCTAATAAATAATCAAATAGGCAAGAAAAATAAAGATTAAAAAAAAGTGATGAAAACAAAAATAAAAATAAAATTCTAAACATGACACGTGTCATCATCAGATAGATAGACAAGTAATCCTAGCCCTTGAAATTTATTCAAGAAAACAAATAGCATTAACAGTAAACACAAACAACAATGTGTCTGGTTTTTGGTCAAATTTGCACTAAATTTTTGTACTTCCAAACAAGATTTTGTTTACCCAAGAAAAAAGTAGAGTTAAAAAAAAAGTCAAAAAAGAAGTATTTTTAGTTCCTATTTTATAGGAGAAATTGGATATTACCCATTTTGCAGACAGTTGCTTTGCTTTTCTATTTTTTTGGGAAATTTTTGTTAGGTGGGAAATGGCGAAATCAGTGGAGAAAAATGAAGTTGTGTCCATTGAGCTTCCAGCTCCTTCTGGTTGGAGCAAGAAGGTATCTTTTTTATCCTCAGGCTTTAAGTTTATGTTCAGTTCTTGAAGTTTGTTTTAGTAAAGTTCCAATTTTTGTGTTGAGTTTATGTAAAGTTTGTTTCTTTAGCTTTGTTGTTTGCAAATTTTTAGCAATGGGTTTTGTGGGTGTTGTTTAATTTTGCTTAATTTGTAGTTCTCAGGTTGAATTTTTGGTTTTGGTGAGTGAGGGTCGAGATAGGGTTTTAGCTTGTTTAGTTCTTGAAGTTCTGCTGAAAAGTTCTAATTTTTTGTTGAGTTTATGTAAAGTTTGTTTTTTTAGCTTTGTTGTTTGCAGTTTTTCTACAATGGGTTTTGAGGGTGTTGTTTAATTTTGCTTATTGTTGTGGTTCTCAGGTTGAATTTTTGGTTTGGGTTAGTAAGGGTCGTTTAGGAGATGGGGATTTTCTCAGGTTTTTTCATGTTTAGTTCTCTAGAAAAGTTACAATTTTGTGAAAGTATGCTTCTTTAGCTTTGTTATTTGCAGTTTTTCTACAATGGGGTTTGGTTAATTTGCTTATTTTGTGGTTCTGAGGTTGAATTTTTCGTTTTGATGAGTAAGGGTCCTTAGGAGATAAGGTTTTGCTCAGTCTCTAGTTTCTTAAAAAAGTTGCAATTTTTGTTGATTCCATGTAAAGTTCGATTCTTTAGCTTTGGTACTTGCAATTTTTTTAATGGGTTTTGTCTAATTTTGTGTAGTTATGTGGTTTAGATGTTGAATTTTTAGTCTGGATAAGTAAGGGTAATTTAAGACATAGAGTTTTATCTTGGGAAAGGTATTATTGATGAACAGAAAGCACCAAAGAACTACTACGGAGGTTTAAGAGAGGGGTTTTCTCCAGCTTTTGGATTTTCCCTAGTTAATTCCCCATGCTATCTTGAAAAGTTCCATCTTTTTTGTTATTTTGAGTAAAGTTCGTTTCTTAGCTCTGGTTTTTGCAGTTATTCAAAAAACTGGTTTTGTGGGTATGGTTTATTTTTTAGTTTTTTGGTTCTGAGGTTGAATTTTTTGGGTTTGAAGAGCTAAGTTGCTTGGACTCCGGTGTGGGTGTCCGATATGGGTGTGGATCTAGAGGCCGGATCCTTCATGATCTAACTTTTAAGATTCGGGGTACATATCCAGGTATGTATCGCGGCCCAAATCCATGTGACCTGCACTCGAAGCTCTACCGACCCGAGGGAACCAACCTTAAAAGTTAAAACCAAAGCATGAATACAATCTTTAAACCAACCACCTTTCATTTAAAAGAAAATCACAAGGTTAAAAGTTTCTTGAGACTGAACGCTGGTGGGCAGTGGCTGCTCTAAGGATAATTCAAGGGCCTAGTGGTGCTGGAGGGATTATTAGAAATGAACATGGTCAAATAATCAGTGCCTTTGTGATGCCTCTAGAAACTATGTCCAACAACATGGTAGAAGCTATGGCCCTTAAATCTGGGATCGACTGGTGTGTTTCAAAAGGGATCAAAAACATTGTGATGGAATGTCATTCTAAGTTGCCCACTGACTAGGTTATGAAGGTTATGAACCACCTTGGAATTTATGGGAGATCATTGATGAAATACAGAAGCAAACTTCTAAATTTGACAACTGGAGTATCTATGACTGTTATGGGGAAGGAAACAAAAGGGCTGACATTTTGGTTAATTGAGGTCTCAGGCGCAAAGAAAAGGTTCAGTTTTTTACTACAACAGGCTGCCTAAAGATGTTAGAGGTGAATTGCGAATGGACAAAGCTCAACTTCCCTCTTTTAGAAGAAAAATACATAGGAATTCTCTCTCCTGAAAGATAAATGTATAGAATTCACAATTTTGAATGATGTTCCTTGATTGTTTTATCTGGCTAAATGAAGTGTTTTGTACCTCACAATGCCATCTTATTTTTGTAGCTGATTTGGAATCCTACTACCTATAGAATGGAGGGTTTCCCATTCTTAGTAGGTACAGGGAAATTTATTCTCCTCTGTTTTCTACATTTTGTTATATATCTATATATATGCTTCCACTCTCTAGTTGTAGAGATGGAGGAGATTTAACGAAAAAGGGTGAGGAGTTCCATTCATGCATGTACATGAGTAGCCATAGAAAGACAGCCCAAAATAACAAACACAACTGGCTATGGAATCTCTATGACACAAAATGAAATAATTAACCAAGACAAGCGCTGGTGACCAAAAGAGTAATAATAGATGGCCTCCACGAATACAAGTTTGGAGCCTAACCAAAGTATTGACATGGGATGTGGAACAATACTATCCACGAGTCCCAGTCCTTGAAAATTGAAAGGGAAATTTGTCCAACAACACTAAGCTCCACATGCTGTTTTCCCAAGAAGTGAGCCTAGAGTTGATAAAATATGATACATGCATAACAATTGATATAAGAAGGAACATTTATATTAATTAACGATTGAGTTGGAAAAATTATAAATAATGTAAAACATGTTCTCAATCATTCCTTAATCACCAAGCTTTACGTCTATGTTGCTTGGATTCTTTAAAAATGTCGACTGGTACATGTTGAATCCTCCAAAAGTAGTGCATTTTTGGAGGATCTGACACGGGTGCGGCAACAAATTTGGAGAGTCCCAACAATCTTAGCTTTTCGTAATCAAGACAAGTTATTCATCTACAAGGAGTACCACACTATAACCGACACAATTGAAAAGTCAATTAGGCTATGTACCTAGCGGCAAGTATCATATGCCTTACTTGCTCAAGTCGTCTCATCGTAGTGCCGCACAAAACGATTTAAGTCATGATAAGTAGCACAATAGTATCCTATCATGGAGGCACTCTGTCGAAGTTCCAAACCATAAGGTTAGTTCTATGCCTACACCAGCACGTGTAGTTTCATGACCTAACAAGGAAAATATCCACGGCCAATCTTGGCGAACTCGAGCAACTCCCAAAATAGTTTATATCTTACCATTCAACATTTATAGCCAATCCAACCATTTATGAAAGGTTAAGTAAAAATTAGGTTTTACAATTCATGAAATTCATTTAATAAAAGTAGTACAAATGTCACTTCTTCCTTTTTTTTAAACTTGGTAACTTTGTATTATATCACAAAACAGTACATGGGTCGTACTGTAACCTTATATACAAGTGTACTCCTGATTTCACTTCTCTACGTCTAAATTGAGTCTAACACATCAATAATAGAGACAGTGTCATTAGAGTATAATTGATTACACCAAAAGACTAAAAGTAAAATGCAGTTTAGTTTAACTTTCTGCACATTGTTCTCTATGCTCTCAAAACATCTTGAATTCCTTTCTTTCCAAACAGCCCACCAGATAGCCCCCGGGATAATTCTCCATCTACCTCTGTCCTTAGCATGTACACCTGCTTCCTCCCAGCATAGTAATGCCTCAGCCACCTTCCTGGGCATTGTCCAAGAGATGCCTTTGAGGCTTAGGAATATTCTCCACAGATGATGGGTGTACTTGCAATGTAAAAATAGATGGTTAACAGGCTCAGATGTTTCACCACATAGGAAGCACCTGGAACACAAGGTTCTCCCCCTCTTCATAACATTGTCCTGTGTAAGGACTGCTTCTTTAGCCATTGACCAGACAAAAAAGGAGACTTTGTGAGGGATTCTGCTCTTCCATATTTGCTTCCAAGGCCATCTTGAGCACTGTTGATCTATCTGATCCATCAACTTGTAGGATTTGTTGACTTTGAACACTCCCTTGTCATCTCCTGTCCACCACAATTTATCCTCACCTGGCTGTAGTCCAGTGAAAGTGTTCACAGTGTTTAAAAATTCAGCAACTCTCACTATTTCCCAATCATTAAGGTTTCTTCTGAAAATGAAATTCCATCCTTGTGGTGACCAAAGATCTGCTATAGTGCTTTGTTGCAACATGATTAGGTTGTAGATGTCTGGAAAGAGATCTTCCATGTTGCCTTTCTCATGCCAAATGTCCTTCCAAAATCTGGTCTTATTCCCATCCATTACTTTTGCCTTTGAGTTACTTTTAACTTCATTCCACAAGCTTCTGATGGACCTCCAGAGGCTAACACCATAAGGAGTGGTTACTTCTTTAGTTATCCAGTTGTCCTCTTTTTCATATTTAGCTCCAATTACTTCCCTCCATAGCATCTGGTTGTTGTTTGCATACTTCCACAACCACTTCATACTAAGAGCCTTGCTTTGCAATTTCAAATTCTTTATTCCTAGACCTCCATTTTCTTTGCTTGTCATGACTTCTTCCCATTTAACCAAATGAAAACTTTTCTTTTCTTTGTTGCCTTGCCACAAAAAATTCCTCCTGATACGATCCAACCTCTTAATGACCCCTGGTGGGATAGGAAACAGGGACATCATATAGGTTGGCAAAGCATCAAGTACTGAGTTAATAAGGGTCAGTCTACCCCCCTTTGATAAGTACTGAGACTTCCACTTGGCCAATTTCTTCTCACACTTCTCAATCACACTATTCCATATGTCTATGGACTTGGATTTAGCCCCCAAAGGCATTCCCAAGTATATAGTAGGCAGAACTCCTATTTCACCACCCAGAATTGATGCTAAACAACTCATGTTGTTTACTTGATTTATAGGATACATCATACTCTTCCTCCAATTGATATGCAAACCAGAAATACCTTCAAATAAGACCAGAATCACCCTTAGATACTTCAGTTGTTCTTCCTTAGCATCGCAGAAAATCAAGGTATCATCTGCATATTGCAAGTGTGTGACTTCTAGTCTCTCAGTACCTTCTCTAGCCACATCAAAACCCCTTATCCAGCCTCTCAAGTTAGCAGTTTTTATCATGTTGTTTAAACCCTCCATGGTGATCAGGAATAAAAAAGGTGACAAGGGATCCCCTTGTCTGAGACCCCTTTGGGTTTGAAAGAAACCTGCAGGGTTACCATTGATGAGTACTGAGAATCTTACAGTTGATATGCAAAACTTTATCCAGTTCAACCATTTCTGCCCAAAACCTATCAGGTTCAACATCTTCATTAAGTATTTCCAGCTAACATGGTCATAAGCTTTCTCTATATCCAACTTACAAAGGACACCTGGCTTCTTTTGGTTATTTCTGGAGTCAACTGCTTCATTTTGCAATCAAAACTGCATCCATTATCTGTCTCCCTTTAACAAAAGCCATTTGTTGTGAGTCTACCAACTTGTCCACCACCCTTTTCAGCCTCTCAGTAAGAACTTTGGAGATAAGTTTGTAGATGCTACCAATTAGACTAATTGGCCTGAAGTCCCGCAACTCCTTGGCACCTTTCTTTTTGGGTATAAGAGCTATAAAAGTTGCATTGAAACTCTTCTTAAAAATTTCATGTTCATAGAAGTTTTGAAAGGTGTCCATGATGTCTTGCTTTACCACATCCCAACATTTAATAAAAAACCCCATAGTAAAACCATCTGGACCTGCTGCTTTGTCAACAGCACATAACTTCAGACATCTCAACACTTCGCTTTCCTCAAAGTTGCTTTGTAGAGCTTGATTATCTTCTTCTGTTAGGACAGGACATTGCACATTCATGTACTCAGGTCTCCACTGAGATGATTCCTTATACAACCTTTTATAATATTCAACAATTTCCCCTTTAATTCTGTTTGGCTCTTGATTCAGTTCACCATGTATCATAAGTTGATCAATGTTGTTGTATCTCCTATGTGCATTTGCTATCTTGTGAAAGAATTTAGTATTCTTATCACCTTCCTTCAGCCATAGAGCCCTTGATTTTTGTCTCCAGGAGATCTCCTCCTTTTTTATCAACTCTTCATATTTCAACATCAATTCAGATTTTTTGGCAGACTCCTCATTAGTAAGGATTCTGTCTTCCCTCTCAGCTTCTTCCTTATTTAGCTTTAAGAACCAAAACGACATTTCATTTCAAGAATAATGATATCAATAGCACATAGCGTGTAATATGCATGAAATGGTGAAATCCCAGTCCACTTGTCCCCACAAGTTAGGATTCACATTTATAACGTATTGCAATATGTGTTTGGAGGAAAAGCTCTGAAGTATAGTAGGTTTCAACATACCTCGAACCGCTTTCCAAATCTTGTCCCAATGGATCCAATGATGCTAACAATTCACAATCTACATATCCGAGCTTACGTAAATCATTAACACGTCACAATAATACCAACTAAGTCAGCCAAGTGACTAGCACTTAAATTCCACTTCATAAGTTTTAGCAACAATCTTTATTATCCAATTTGAAAGTCAACTCTTTGAGTTTTAACTCCAATTCATCCATTAAACGTGTTATGGAATCTAGTCGCTCCATTAGATACCCAAACGACATCGTTTAAGCAAAACCTATCACTATTCATCATCTCTACCAACAAACATCCAATTTCAAGAAAAAGTAGAGGCGAACTATCCATTGTGTAATACCTATGGTGCTATACTACTAAATAAGAATTTGAAATCGGTAATCATTCATCTTAAGACATCCAGTCAACAATTTGACTCCTCCTTGAATAGTTAGTTCTATAGAGTTCCTTCAACGTGAAATTCCTGATAGCTATTTATGTGAACATATTTTCTCGTGAGTGTGATCTTCTACCATTTTTTTGTAGCTTTCTCTCTCTTGTACTCTTGTTGTTATGCCATTAGTTGTCATTGGGTGGAATTGGAAGAAGACCATCGAGACAGGCTTGGGTCTCCTTTGGTCTTCAACATAAAGTGGATGAATCTGTGTGAAAGTACGCGAGCGGGGGAGGAGGGGAAGGGGGAGGTAAATTTTGGATAATCAAAACTTAGTCGAGTTAAGCTGAATGCAGTTTCTGCTTAGATAGAAAAGAGATAGCCATGTATCACCTATAATTTAGAAAGAGAATGTGAATAAATTAAGGGCAAAACATAAAATGACATCAAATGTTTTCGTACTTGTTTGCGCACCAATGTGGTACCTTTAATCTCTTTGCAAATGCTTTCAAAGTAGTACAATCACTAGT
Source organism: Solanum verrucosum (assembly GCF_900185275.1). Lineage (NCBI taxonomy): Eukaryota > Viridiplantae > Streptophyta > Magnoliopsida > Solanales > Solanaceae > Solanum > Solanum verrucosum. Next base: position 2,835,635 of record NW_026020630.1, read on the forward strand.
GGTTTTACGCATTCACCACATAATGTTTATCAACTAGCTTTTCTCACTCACTAACAAACAATTACAGATTCTAGTGTGCTTGATATCAAAGAGCTATATTTGTCTTCACTTTACTTCAAATTTATAGGGAGCTTGAGTTGTAGCCATTGAACCTTCTCTTGATACTTGTTGCGTCTTTGACTGTTATTGATTATTACTGAGTAACTAATGGCTCCTTTCTTGAATTCAATAAGAGCTGTTGTTGTGTAATCCAAGGGACTCTTAAATGTTAGCTGGCCATTCTGAAATAGAGACTTCTTTTAATTGTTGATTTGTGGGCTTTCTTCCTTCTGGGCTTCAAAATTTGATCTCTGAGCTATTCTTCTTCTGTTGGCTTTGTATTCTTTTGTCTTCATACAATCTTTGGGATTCGGCATTTTGTTCAACCATGGATTGAACCAAGCTTCGTCAGGGCAATCTTTCAATGGGATGTTTTTATTCATCTTTATTAACTATTCTGTCTTTTTCTGCTTCAATCAAGATGTACTAGGGCTTTACCTGCCTCACATTCTCCCTTTTCTTTCTTAAATTACTTGTTTCTAAGAAATGAAGGGCGTCTTCGGTACGAAGGAAAATGTTTTCTTGGAAAATAAGTGGGTTTTTACTTATTATCTTGTGTTCGGTATGAAGGAAGATGTTTTGTTGGAAAATAAGTGGGTTTTTACTTATTATCTTGTGTTCGGTACGTAAGCAAAAAATATTATCCTAAAAGCATTTGCATTTAATCTAGACAAATACTCTGCTATGGGAGGTGGGAATGGGGATAGGGTTGTGGGGATAGGGACTACGGGGGTGGAGGTGATGATGTGGTGTGTTGTGGAGGGTGGGGATTACACAATTAATATGAAATGCCACTTGTGGAATTTGTTTTTCCTATGTCCACTAGGGAAGTCATTTTCCTCATTTTTAAGCAACTTGTTTCCTAGAGAATGTTTTCCAAAAAAATTGACCCACCGAACATGAGAAAATTTGAAAATATTCTCCTCCATACCAAACACACCCAAAGTGTGTTCGTTTTCTTATACCTTTCACCCTCAGAGCCTGTAGAAATGAAGTGTGTATCAGATCTTTCTAGATATGAGATTTTCTTTTAGCTGAGAAGTGAGTATCATGGCACATGTCTATGTGACAGGTTAAGTTCCATTGTTCATCATTTCAGCACAGTAGCTTTGACAGAGTTTTATCGTTAAGATCTTGTTTGGCATCTTTGAGGAACACCTTTTTCCAGGAAAAAATTGTTAAAAAATATGTTGTAGATATGCTAGAAACATTTTCCAGAGATGTTAAAAAAATTGTTGAAAGGTATGCCTATCTTGTATGAGAGTCGGACTATGTTGTCATTAAGCTGGAAGATTTTTCAGAGATGTTGTGCAACGGCATTGCTTTGATATGCATGGGTTGGATAGTTGGATGAGTAAACACAATTTCCAGTACGAGAAGACAGTTGCTTGATTTGGGGACTTTTAGCATAAAGCAACAGGGCTATTAGCATGTTACGGGTGCTTGATGTGCTAAGGGGTCGTTTGGTTCACGGTGTAGTTATGCAAGGATTGTAAGGGGCTGTAATGTGGTAATAATAATGTAAGGATTGTGGTGAATGATAATGCATGAATTTTCATAAATATTATTACTGTAGGAACTGCTTTATATCTGATTTTGATTTTCTACTGAAACTGCTGTTTGAATGCAGCTAATAATCTGTGTTCTAACATATCTCTATCTTCATGGATATAAGTTAAGCAGGAGATTTGAGCCTTTGTTGCTCGTCATCTTTATTCAGTAACGGTTGTGTGTTTCAGAAAGACGTCCTAGATTACTTGCAACTCTTTTGAGCCTTCTTTATTTCTTTTCCACCTGAACCAAGGACATTTTGAGGAACTCAAAAGAGAGATTGGAGAAGACTTTTCAGGAGAGGTAGAGGTAGACCAAAGAAGTATTGGGGAGAGGTGATTAGGCAGGACATGACACAGTTTCACTTACGAAGGGCATGACCTTAGATAGGAGGGTGTGGGGGTCACGGATTAGAGTAGAAGGGAAGTAGGTAGCAGTACATTATCTTGCTGTCCGTTCATATCAGTAGTAGTAGTATTGTTCCTGTTGTTTCTTGTCCTGCGGTTTCTATTACTATCTGTTGATTTCTTGTACCCTAACTATTGTATTGTTTTGTTGTAGTTTCTGTTCTGTTTTGTTACTATATGTTGTTTTTGTTATTATTTGTTGTTCCCTTGAGCCAAGTCTATCTTAAACAACCTCTCTACCTCTAAGGTGGGGGTATGGTCTGTGTGCACTCTACCCTCCCCAGATTCACTTTGTGGGACTTCACTGTCTATGTTGTTTTTGTTTCTTTTTAAATTTGACTCTCTTTCTGTTCCTTTGCAGTTTCTGCCTAAAAAAGGAGGTACTCCCAAGAAGAATGATATCGTATATACTGCACCAACAGGGGAGGAGATCACCACAAGAAAACAGTTGGAACAGTACCTGAAGTCACACCCTGGTGGTCCGCCAGTAGCGGAGTTTGATTGGGGAACTGGTGAAACCCCAAGAAGATCCGCAAGGATCACTGGAAAGGCAAAGGCAACTCAATCTCCTACAGAAAGTGAGCCTGCTAAGAAACGAGGCAGAAAGTCTTCGGCTTCGAAGAAGGATTCCAAAGACAGAGAAGTCCCTAAAGAAACTGAAGCAGCAAAGGATGATGACATGGAGGAAGCTGAAAAGCACGAGAAGGACACTGCAGCAAAAGCTGAGAAAGATGTTGAAAAAAAAGAAGATGAGAACCCAAATGAAACTCAAGATGGAGAAAGTGAAGTGGAGAAGAAAGATGAAATCCAATCTTCTGAGAAGTATGTTGTGAAGGAGAACTTAGATGAAGGCCAAAATGTCGACGACAAAGTAGAAGATGCTCAAGTTGAGAAAGATGTTGAGATGGCTGATAACGTTGGACATTCTAAAGATGTTGAAGAGGCTCCTGTTGTTAAAGCAGCTGATGGTCCTGACGCTACTAAAATTAACGAGGAGGAAAAGGATGTACAGGTTCAAGAAGTAGAAAAGGTACCTACTGAAGAAGCTCACGTTGAGAAAGATGTCAAGATGGTTGATAACGATGATGAAGAGGAGGCCCCTGCTGATAAAACAGCTGTTGGTCCTGAAGCTACTAAAATTAACGAGGAGGGAAAGGATGTACAGGTTCAAGAAGTAGAAATATTACCTACCGAGGAAGCTCAGGTTGAGAAAGATGTCAAAATGACTGATAACATTGGACATCCAGACGATGTTGAAGAAACCCCTGCTGATAAAGCTGCTGATGGTCCTGAAGCTACTAAAATAAATGAGGAGGAAAAGGATGTACAGATTCAAGAATCAGAAAACAAACCTACTGAAGAAGCTCAGGTTGAAAAAGATGTCAACAATGTTGAAGAGGCCCTTGCTGATAAAGCAGCGGAGGAAAAGGACGTACAGGTTCAAGAAGCAGACAAAGTAGATTCCAGCGCCACTGAGGAATTGAAGCATCAAGCAGAAGGAAAGAGTACTGATGATCAAGATAATTTGATGAACATTGAAATAAGTAAGGTGGAGGGAGAAGTAACTGAGAATGGCAGCAAGGCTAACGAGGCCAAGCCTTGAGCAGCGGTTCTCTCTAAGTCTAACATTTTGCTCTTTTTGCTTCATTTGGATGATTGTAGTGTTGTCAATTATAGATACTCTGATTGTTCATGAGATACATCTGTATGCAAAACTATAGATTTAGGTCCTAAATATTGCTCTGTAAGGATTTATCGCCTGTACCAGTACTACTGTATGCCATAGATTTAGACTTTCAGCAGAGACACTAGTTGTGCTGAGGTAATTTGTAGTTGTCCAGATCTGCAAAACTTGTTAGAACTCAGTAATGTAAGCTTATAAAAAGCCTGTGTTTTCTTGACTAATGCGGGAATTAGCGAGTCAAGTTGCTGCAGTTTGTTGTGGTGTGATTGCGTTCTTACCTTTCATTAATCCATCCATCAATCAACTATCCCAATCCAAAACTAGTTTGATGATTGCTCAGGTGCTCTTTGTACAAGGTCATACAATTTTCCATCCTCAATCTGAGTAATTGAAGGAGAGTCTTGGCGTAACTAGTAAAGGTGTTGCTTTGTGATCAAGACGTCATGTTCTGGCTGTGGGAAAAGCTTCTCGTAGAAATGTAGGGTAAGACTGCTTACAATAGATCCTTCTAGTCCTACCCTTCCCCGAGTAGTTTTTTGCTTAGACCCCGTAATTGTATTAGAAGGTTGATTAAATAATGTTGAATATAAAATTGTATCAGAACTCATTAACTTCACATTTTGGCTCCGTTTCAAAGTCTAGTACACACAAAAGAAAGTAAACCTGATAACAAATATCCAGTCATTTTGCTCAGAGATTCAGCTTCAACTGGAACTCAAATTACATTGTATAACTCAAATGATTCATTTGACAGAGGGAAAAAAGACGATGTAAAAGAATTATTACTTTGTGGTTACACAAACAGTAAAAGAAAGTTAAAGGTGAAAACATGTTGATATTGGACCATATTCTCTTATAATATGCTAATTTCTTTTTTTGCTTCAAAGCCCTTTTAGCTCTTCAATCAACCCTGTTAATGTTGTCCATTTCTCAAATGCACTAGCTGATGCCACAAAAGCTGTTTTTGATCCTTCAATGTCATTCTTAGTAACTGCATAACACACATTAAACAGAGAAAATTAGTTAATTTTGCTTTGACAAACCGAGTTAAGTGAAGACTCGCCCACTATGTGCTTTGACAAGGGTCTATTGTACGCAGCCTTACCCTTTATTTTTGCAAGAGGCTGTTACCATAGCTCGAACCAGTGACCTCCTGGTCAAATGCCAGGGCCGACTCAACAACATTAGGGGCCTAAAGCGAAACTTAAGAGAGGGGCCCTAATATTTTTTTTCATCATATGTATTTTTATTTAGAATCTACTTTTCTACCTATTTTAGATGCGAAGTCATTAAGTACTGTTATAATCAATTTGATTTAATAATTTCTTTTCAAATGATAATATAGCTAACTCATTCAATCTCTCTTTAGACATTGTTGATCTTAAAGAAGATTTAATAAATTTTAATTTTGAAAAAACTTCTTTCGGCTGAGGCAACGGTTACCAGATTTGTTAACATTATTCTATAAGCAATATGTGTATTTGGAAAGGAATCAAGTTTTTTTATTTGATTGAGTATTTTCATTAGATCACTATCTTCTACTTGTATTATTTCTCTTAACACTTTAATTCAAAAAATAAATCTAAATCATCAATACCACAATAAATATTACGTGTTAAAGAAAATTCAAGGTTAAGACAATATTTTTTAAAATTCTCATCATCTAGTGATCTCAATATTTTACTACTAAATAAAAAATAAAAAATATTTTCATATGCTTCAATTGGTTCAAATCTATTTTGAAGTGAAAAAATAGTTTGATCTACTCTACATATATAAAGTAATCAACTCTAAAAGATTCTTCAAGGGACTTTTGTGATTTTGTTATCCATATTTTCATTAAATTGTTTCTTACGAAATTTAGGTTTATATTCATCTCATATGCAATTTCCTTAGTAGAAATCATAACATTCATAATACATATAATTATTATTCTTAGAAAAATAACATATATAAGTAATTATATTTTAAAAAATGGGGCCCCAAAAATATATGGGGCCCCAAGCGATGGCTTTAGTGGCCTAGGGGTTAAGACGGCCCTGCAAATGGCTGCAACTTTAGCAGCCACCACTCTATCGAACCTATGGAATTTGATATGTGTGCTTTCTTCGATCTTGTGTCTTAGTACATGGTATACTTACCTAATCTTGAGAGCCTATGTTGGTTGAACTCTGCAAAAATGTGGACAGGTGCATGTCGGATCCTCTAAAAGTGATGCATTTTTGGAGGATCTGATGCAGATGTAGCAACATCTTTGGAGAGTCTGAGCAACATAGTTGAAAGTTGAGTTTCTTTTTACATCAAATGGCATATCTTAAACCTAGCTTGAAACTCTTGTTTACTTTTTCTCTAGAAAGTTCTAGTTTGTGATAGAGGGAGGCTAAATATGAGACAAGTTGCAACCATAGTCATCTTTGGAGTGTCAAGGAAAACATTACCTGATGAAACTAGAGAAGATAGCGAAGAATTGAAGGAATCGATCTCTGACTTCTCCTCATCGCTACCACTAAACTGTAACAACGCGAAATATTCAGTGCACATAGACAATGTGAAAGAAAAAATGTGCTTGAAAGGAAAAAAAACTACCTTGTTGAGTGCTGAATTAACTTTCTGTACCCAATCTGCATCAGTGTTTTGGCCAAGAACTGAACTTGCTGCAGATAAATCATTCTTCTCTATAGCTTGGCCTACTTTACTGAGCTTGTATACCAAATCTTGCAAGTATCCTTCACCATTGAATTTGATAATATGAAAGTTATTAAACATGATATCAGGTCGCCTATAAGGTAATTATATGTAACTAAATGTTCATAATAAGTGGAATTAGTAACATGAAAAACAAGACAAGTAACTTGCAACAACAGGAGAAATTGTGGTGATAGTGTAAATTGTTTTTACGCTATCAATGTATATAAGTTAAATCTAATCAAAACGTGGAATTGACTAATAAGAGTGGTTTGTCATATTTGGAATCATGCTACTAGGATTAATAAAATGGATTAGCTAATACAAGAATGGTGTGCTAATTATTTTGCCATATACATTATAGAAGGGGGTCGTGGACATGGAGTAACAGTAAAATTGTCTCCATGAGACCAATAGGTCACACATTCGAACTGTGGAAGAAGGCACTAATGATTGCATTAGGATAGACTGTTTACATCACACTCCTTGTGTGCGGCCCTTTCTCGAACCCTTCTAACACGGGATGCTTGTGCACCAGCCTGCCCTTTTTATACACTGTAGTATTACTCATCCAAGCCTTCATGCTTCAAATAATACAGACAAGTCAATCAACAATATAGTTCTTTTTAATTTGGTAATCAAATGTTCAACTATAATACAAAGCTTAATATGGTAAACTATCAAATATTGGATTAAAATTTCAAACAAAACCAGCCAACCCCTCAAAACTACCCACTGCAATGCAATGAATTAGAATTTCGAAATAACAGTACCCAGGGACGGAGCTAGAGGGGCGGAAGGAGTTCGTCCAAACCCCTTTGATGGAAAAACATACTAGATACACAGGGTCATTTTTTTTTAATGTATATAATGAATGATGAATCTCTTAGTGAAAATCCTGCCTCCGGTACCGATGGTACCTAATAGTACTTAATTCACTAAATTGGGTAGTATTTTCTAGGCATATTGTACAACTCCACATATAAAAACGTAACCACACAATAAGAGGTGCTTCACTAAATTTATCTCATAATAATTCATGGAATCTTAGTTAAGAACAAGAAAGAAATTAAGGCAACCCATAATTCAGTTCGTAGTGAAGTGGTAAATACTTCATCCTTAACAAGAGGTCTCTGTTCAAGTCATGTTTATGATAACCTTTGTTCGGGAGCGTTTTAGTGGGACTTTTCATTGTGAACCCGGATTTTAGCCAGGAATCTCTATAGCCCCAATGCGGGACTTCTCAATGCGAATTCGAATTTAGTCTGTACCGATACCAATACGGATACCAGAAACCGGATGAAAAACAAAAACAAAACAAATACAGTTGATTTTCTTGATTTCACCACTAGGGAATTTATCAAGAAACAAGACAAGAATTTCTTCTTACCTTTTTCCTTCGAGGAGGAACCGATAATGACTTGTCTTTCAAGCCTTTTCTTTCTGTCCTTTTTCACTTTTTCCATCAACTCATCATCTTCATCAGCTTCTAAAATTGCAGCATTTGCATTAAAAGTTCCATTTCCAGTTAAAGAAAGCAACAAACTTGATGCAAGGCTAATTGATAGACTTCTCTTGCTAATAATTGGACTAAAATTACATACATTATTCTCTGCTTTGCACACAATTATTTGTTTTCTAGTAGAAAATGAAGAAGAAGTAGTAGAAGAAGATGATGGAAGAGAAGGAAGAAAAGATTTAGGATTTGAGAGACACACAGTTGCCATTTTTTTTCCTTCCTTCTTTTTCCACCTTTTTTTTTCTGTTAATAGGGTGGCATTGTGACAAGTTGGACTATAGAGGATAAGATTACAAGATTTCCCTCATATCAGAAACATTCTCATGTCACTAAAATGTTGAGGGTATTCTGGTCATTTCAGCAAAGATACAAAGAAACAAACTTGAAATACAGTAGGTGATGCATTGGGTTGAACTGTATAATAATGACATACTCAGTGTAATCCCACAAATGGAGTCTAAAAAGAATAGGATGTACGCAAATCTGGTAGAGAGGTTGTTTCTAATAGAGCTTTGGCTCAATAGAAATGTATCCAACACGGAATTGTAAGAAAGTAAGACAGCAAAGTGGCAAGTTACGAAACAAATGCAACACCAGATAGTATACATCGATCTAACTCAATATGAAGAGTTAGTTCATGAGACATATTGCTTAAAGACTATATAAGAAGATAACTCATTCCCTCAACCAACGTGAACGCCGGACACCTCCTGTGAAATACTGATACTCCCACATAGAGTATGCAAGCAGACGATACTCACAAGAAGTCGTTGAACGATGCAAAGATTCAACAATTCTATTTCTAAACCATCACTCAGACTCAGAAGGGAAGTCGAAGAATATATGCTGAAGCATTACAAGACAACGACCAGAAACATGGTCTCAAAACTGATGTGACGGAGATTGCTGATAAAACAAATCTATTTCATTCTCTTTACACGAATTCAGTATATGCATATGAAAAAAATATCACTGATTGTGAAGGTCATTTATTGAACTAAGAAACTTTACACCATAAGACGCAATTATAGTACATCATCATCATCTTGTTGGTAATACATTGAAGTGTCATCAACTGGTAATGAAGGTGGAGTTCCAGGAGGGATGCAGGATTCACCATTTTCACCGGCACATATACACAGAGCCTCTGCATCCCTGAGGATAGCATCTAGGTCAATATGACCACTCAGCTCGTTGATAAATTTCAGTAGTGTGTCGAAATCCATCCCCTCTCCTATTATTTTGCTGCGATGCCTTTTCAGAATTGCGACACAGACATACAGTTGAAGGTGCTCACTCCCATAATGTGTCCATAATACCTCCCACAATCGTATAGTTTGTTCAAATTCAAACTCCCTACAAGAGACAAGGTATAAATAAATAAACTACTAAACAAATACGGAAACATGAATTGAAGGAGCAAACTGGAGCTGAGAATTGAAGCATATATCTAGTGACAACCGAAGGCTGACAGTAATGAAAGCAGTACAAGATTTGAGAAAAAAGAACTGCATTGAGAAACCAGAAGAACCAAAATAGTGACTTAATGATGGTGTCTCCCAGCACGGTTCACTATGGTGGGTAAGCAAGTAAACAAATTTACATAATTCATCTTTCTTTCTCCCCATGGAGAAGGGTGCTATTTGGGTAAAGGATGCACAAATCTCAATGCACATAGGGAACAGGAAACCATGTCCCCCTGCTGACCTGGGTTGTAAAAAGTTTATTTGGTTTAACACCTGCCTGTTTGTGATTCACTTTGTCAATTGAGAATATTTCATGTAAAGCACAAGATAGTAGTAAATTCACAACCAACATATAATTTTTTTCTAAAGAAGAAACATGACAATATGTTCCCTTCATGCATTTAGCTTTATGAATGTGCACTACTCATATTAGAATGCAGGACGCAGACAAGAAACAAATAAGCTCTAGTGGTCTCTGGACATATAGAACATGGATTTGCAGGATTCAAGGTATCAGAAGTGCATTCAGGTGAACAAGATGGGGAAAGAAAAATATTTTACTTCAGGTCCTAGAGCCAACAAACTGTCTAAGGCTGAATTGATAAACATAGTAAGACAAAGGGAACTACAGTAAGTAGTGTTGCACATTGAAAGAAAGAGGCAGGAAGAAATGGGACAAACAACTTGAAAGAGAAGCTGAAGTTCTTTCTGATTTCTACTTTATCAAATGGAACACTACAAAATTATAAGATTCTTTTGAAAATGGTAAGTACAGATCCAAGCAAAAGGAAAATAAAATGATGAAAACAGTGTGTCTGTAACTTGCCTTTTGAAATCTCAAAATGTCACAAGGTCATAGAAAATGGTAATGAGAAATATGTACAAAACCAGAACTAATAGCAAGTCTATCGAAATCTGAAATGGGCCTTTGAATCTAACTTCTCACATCAGCATAATTTAACAGATGATCAATGCTATGAGTTTGTGTTAAAGAAGAAACCAGAGCATACTCTTATATACCGAAGTAAATCATATAGCGGATGGCTAATAGGATTTAATTTTATTTTTTTAGGATTACTACTGCTTGCCTTTTGAATTGAATAAGAACCCATCGGAAGCAGAAGAAATAATTCAAGCAGTCCTTCTGTTCGAAGTAATTATGCAGAGGGATGTCCAACAACTCCACCAACTGCACAAACATAGTATGAACATCATTTTTTGTAGGAAAGCAAACATTTATCAGCCCAAAATGTAAAATATACTACACAAGTACTCCCTCTATCTCCATTTATGTGGGCACAATTCCATTTTTAATTTGTCCCCATAAAGAATGTCTGCAGTTCTCATTGAGATGATTTTATAGCCACACAAAAATCTTAGGTTTGTTTTAGACCATAAGTCTCAAACATCTTTCTTTGTTTCTCAACTTCGGGTCAAGTCAAACAGTGCCTCATAAATTGGGATGGAGGAAGTACATAATATAACTGGAAAGCATTGGAAGGAATGGGAACAAGAAAGAACTGGTGATGGCATGGGACTATTCACTCGCTGACAATCATTTGCTACAAGATCCAGATAAACAGGCAGACATATATATCATAAATACAATGGATGTGTATCAACAATAGTTACGCCTTCTTAGAGCAGGTAAAAATCAATCAAACTAATCCTCCATTTCACAACCAAAACTCAATAATTCTTTATTTCAATAGAACTCAATTTTGAAAGGCACGTGCTATTTTACAACTAAGAACGGAGCATACTCAAAGTGGAGGGGTAACACCAAAGAGACGGTCAAATCCTATTACCTAGGAATTATCAGCACTTTATTTAACTCTATGGCTTTCTTAGATATGCTTGGGACATAAACACATGCCAACAACTCCTATTTGGGTTTACTCTTCAAAACAAATTATTCCAGACACGAGGAAAGAAGACAGAACAATACAGATCACTCTCTTCTGTCCCCTTGGAATAGATCTCTGGTTAAGTGTTGTGTACAATCTGTCTGGGGTTCACTGGGAGGTAAATGCTAATGCTAGAACCTTAAGGGACTAGCAACAAGAGAGCAGAGAGGAGGAGAGAGAAGGGATGAGGGAGAGAACCTTTGATAATGCAAAAAGCTGAGAGTGCATTCCATTTTGGTCACGGTTAAAGTTTGGTCCAAGTCGTTCCATCAACGCCACAAAGCACCAAAATGTTTCTGATTCATCTCCCATAACAAACAATATTGGTGAAAGGAGATCGCTCATACCCTGCAATTTAATTCGAGAGAAACAAATTTTCATTTACCAATCAGCGAGAAACCATGAAAAAAAAGATGAGGTATTAAGTTGCACAGAGAATATTTGAGCAAAAAGGGCTTCCATAATAGGATAGAGAGTGGTACAATGATCATATCACACCAATGAACTGTTTTTTTTGGCTTAAGTCATCAGTGGCCCCTTAAAGTTGTCCGCATAATTCACTTAGACACCTCAACTAAGGCTTGTACCTATTGAACACCTCTACCATTCTGAATTTGAACTATTTGAACATTTTTTGAGAATAAGCCAAAAGTAGAAAATGTGTGAAATACACTCGCGCTGACATGTGTAATTTTTTAATCCAAAAAATTATTTAAACATTATATTAAAAGTAAAGAAAAAGGAAATTATTTTAAAGTAAAAAAAAATGAAAAAAACTTGAACTTAAACCACCCCACTTCCCCTGCTATCCACTGAAGCCCAAAACTCGCATTTCCCTCTACAATACCACCCCGTTAATGGCGACCCTCCCTCTCCCTATACAGTGCCATCTCCAACACGACAAATCTTCCTTTCCATCAGCCTATTCTTCGTCTCGTTTTAGGTAGAGAAAGATGGGGAAAAAAATCTCGCCGGAAAATTAATAAGTTCCAATTGCCATTGTCGGAAAAAATGGAGTTATTTCGATTTTTTTTGTGTTTCATAACCGATTAACTTTTTTGGATGAAGAACATCCTTACATTCTGCCAATATACATCAATTTAAAGACAAAACAACACATTCAAGACAAATAAAAAAACTTCAATAAAAATTTGAGCAAAACAAATAATAAATAAAAATATAACACCAAATTTCTAAATTAACAGCAAAGAGACAGACTCAAAACTTAAAGCCCTTTACAAATTAAACATGATGAAAATAACGGTGATAATGGTGGAATGGTGGTGCAGCCAATCCTAATATGGATGACAACGGGGCCAAAAATATAACAACAATGGAGGTAAAAGAACTTAAGTATCCGGAGAAAATAAGAGGAAGAAAAAGGGTGTGTAGTGGCGGCGGCAAACTGACGGTGTGATGGAGGAAGGGATGCCAAAGAAGATGAAGAAGAAATAATATATTTTTTCCAAAAAAAAACGCACATTTTAAAACCTTTCATGCGCCTAAAGGGTGTGAATCACAAGCAATGTGCCACCTAGGCAAAAAATGTTCAAATGGATCAAATTCAGAATTGTAGAGGTGATCAATAGGTACAAGCCTTAGTTGAGGTATCTAAGTGAATTATGCGGACAACTTTAAGGGGCATCAGATGACTTAAGCCTTTTTTGGGAAAGATGATAAAATCAAATGACAATGAATAAGATAGGCTTGGTAATATCAGATAGGACATGTAACATAAATTACATAGAATCTGAACGACAGTGTCTTCCAATGATCAATAAAACAGTTGCAAAGAAAGTAAGTCTAATGAAATTTGATAATGGTAAGAAATATACATGCAAAAGGACATATTCTTGTTGCTTCATCATGCCAAAAGCTTATAATTTTTTAACTTAAAGCAATCTTAAGGAGAAATTTTAATTTTGAAAATCTTCTGACAGAGCGAACATTCTCCAGCTTAATGCAGAATTCTCAGACTTAGAATAGAATAGGGAAAGAAATTAAAACTTTCTAGTTTAGTTTTTTTTTTTTTTCATTTTTTCACCAAGTTATTCTCCCAGATATCTACTGATGATGACTGGACAAAATTAACATCAATCTTGGACTGGGTGCAACTGTCAAAGAGTCAAATGTTCAAGCTCAAGTAATCCTATGTTGACCACAAACTGATCAAAGAGGAAAGGAAAAAGGAAAAAGGAAAAAGAAATGGGTAGCAACAGAGAGAAGAATAAGAATGCCAGAAATTCAAAAACACATATGTAGCAGAGATGTCACATATGATCAAATTGTTTGTAATACAGCATGAACATATTGATCAGCGAAGAAGCACACATGTTAAGCTTAAAGAAAGAAGTTACCTGACAGTAACCCAAATCAAAGTTGTAGAATGAGTATGTCAGCAGTATATCGCGCAAACATTTAATGTTTGGGCTGTCATCCTCTTCATAGAATGAAATTGACCGATCAGTCCTCACCTTACATATCAAATAAGAAAGAACAAGGGAAGAAGAAGAACAAAAATATCAGTTTTTTCCCTTATTATAAACATATTAATAACCAAATAATAGTATCACTGGTTGTGAATTGCAAGGATGTAAATGTGCATCTTGGTTCTCAAACAAAATAATTTATAGGCCCGCGAAATGGACAAATTTGACACATACCACATCTTTTTCAATGAGGCCTCTCCTCTCTCGGAATTTTGTAAATCTTTTTGCCTGCTCCTTAGAGATGCTCTGTAGAGAGACGTCGATAAACATTAGAATTAAAATTACACTTTTAACACAAAATTATCTCAGAGATATCTTCTTGTCATGGGAGCCTTCTGGACAAAAGGAAAACATAGGGATATACTTCCCAAATGAAACATCAAAATTACAAGAGCATCAAAACAGAAGTTGGAAAGAAAAGGATCTTATAGCACACCTTAACTGATCTAAAATTAAATTACCGCTGTTACAAGTGAAAACATTTTGCTAATTGAAGGAAAACACCTAGAAAGATTGAGTAAATGAAGAATCAGAAACATTTTACTTTTCAACCGACCCTGCCCAAGCTGAGAATATGACAAACCTTCCATTGGTTTTTTATCGTTTCGTATTCTGACTTTTTGACGGACACAAGGTATTCCCTCTCTGCATAAGTTGAATCATATGAATGGTATCCCAACAGAAATCGCCACACCTGCCACAAGGACACATAAGTATATTCATGCTCAGAGACACAGATGCAGAGCGGGGTGGATATTTACAAGGACAAACCTCTTTACGTAGATCTGGTTCGACTCCACCATAAAATATTCTCTTTCTCACTGTTTCTGAGTCTGTGATTCTCCCTTCAGAGTCCAGGAAAGCAGACCACTGCATAAGGAGCAAAACATTTGGAACTTAGTCGTGAATGTAATCACAACAATAGGCAAAAATAAAAAAACCTACAATTTGTTAAAATCCATGCAAAAAATTAAAAATATAGATGTCGTCGAAGATACACCAGATGTGCAGTAATTGACAATGACGAGGTAAACCTTGCCTCTGGATTAACCATTGTTAGAACTTAGAACAATCATGCTAAGAAAATAATACACATTAAGATAGAAATTAAAATTGCATTAGGACATATATCTGCCCCATTGAACACAAATATGTGCATAGATCATATAAACTTGACTTTCTAATTTTGATAGACAACTGATCTCAGACAAATAAGTACACTCACTGAATGACTATTTATTAGACATCATAAATTTTCTTCTAACTTATAGATGCAAAACTAACAGTTAGGCAAACTGTCTTTCTTGGAAAGATTTGTTGTGCAAATAGTATACACACGCACATAAACACATAAAATTATTGGAAGTGAAAAAAAGCAAAAAAAACGATCTCAAAAGAAAATCACAAGAACCAATATATTTTTTGCATTTTGCATTTCAATGGACCATAAATCTAAAAACACATAGGTTCTCCCAAAATATTTGAGAACGTTCTAAATTGCAACAAATTTACTAATTAAAAGTGTTTAAGAGACTAACTTTGAACATGGACAACATTACCTCCACAAAATTTTATATAGATGCAATCTTGCAAGAGGTCGTCTATCTCAAAACTAGTTCAATGTTCTAACTTCTAATATAGCTTAGTTTAAACCAATGTCATTCAATGTCATAGGAGTGAATTCCAAAGTGAGTCACTATATGATTTATTTAGCTTAGAGACGCAACACCCCCCCGGCCCCCCCTTTTTATAATTAGTGACACAGTGGCCCAACACTGATCAGCTACTCATAAATTGGTCTGATGTTTAGCGCTGTAACATTCTATTTCTGAAACACATTCCCTGGAAGAAGCACCAATAATCAGTTTAGCTATATCACGCCTTCAATGAAGAATTCATGGGAATCCAAACGACATAATTGACTTGAACTTCACAGAGAGAATTTCTTTTCTTAAGCAAAGAAGTTTCTACATGATAAAATAGAAAAAATACAGAGATGAGGTAGTTTACTAATTCTACTTCTAGACCAATAGGAATCCCTTCTAAAACAATGGTTACAAAACAGAGATGTGCAAGTGGAAAAATTGATCACCCTGGGATCTGTGTCACGAATCTGGACATTTGCATACTCCGATAAAAAAATTGAGAATCTATGACACAGTTAAGTGTTAACACTGTGTGCAACAGTCTGCTTAAAACTCAATGATTTTAGTTGCTTCAAGGCAAGTGATCATATAGCAATTAGAACAAAATGAGATAGACATGAAATGAATGTTGAAAAATATTCTTGGGCCTAGCAGCCGTTGTATTAGCATTTAATAAGTGCAAACTGAAAAGTAGACAAAAAAATAGTCCTCTACCTCTTCTGTTCCCAAGGGGGGTTGCCGTGGCTTTCCCCATACTAGTGACAGTTTGTCAAACTGCAGAAGAAACACTGGCATAGATTTAAAAAAAAAGAAAAAAAAAGAGGACTAAATGCAATTGTAACTTGTTGATAAACTTAAAAAAAGGAGAAAATGAATCTTGAAATTAACTCAAGCCACCCTTGCTAGAGCTGTTTTACATAGGGATGAAGAGGAGGGGAAATGTGGGGGGTCGGGGGGGGGGAATTAATCCTGGGGAAATCAACCCCCACCTACCTGATGAAAATTTGGACAGCTCACTAAGTGAGCTACTCTGAATCACCACCCTTGCTAGATATGTTCATATTGTTGGTAGCTTAGGCAATAAACTGTTATTTTTATTTTTGTAAGGATCTTAGGCAAGAAAATATAATTTGAAAAACAATACTCAAGCATAATGGACTAGTTGTTTGTGACTAGGGCACGCTGCTGAAGGAGAAGCACATCTTATATATTTTTTTTTTTGATGACAAGGGAAACCCGCAGCCGCTACCCTTTGGGTGCGCACAGGGTAAAACCCCCGCTCCTATGCAATAGCTCGCAAACCACATAGGAGAGGTAACCCGCACTAGGCAAGCCCGGTGCGACGAGCTCGACCCAGAAGGCAAACCCCTTGCTTTCGCTGGCAAGGGGTTTCGAACTTGAGACCTCCAACATGGAAGTCCCAAGCCCAAACCACTGGGTCACCCCGAGGGGTACATCTTATATATTTTTAATCAGTAAAAAACATATCAAATACTTTGTCCTTCTCTATCTGACCTGGAGTTGGGCTAAACTTGCATTCCAAAACATCAAGAAAGGAGATTGAATTCATCATTGTGGTTCGGTTAGGAAAAAAGTTGAAGTCAATTTTGAAGGATGTCATATCGCTCAAGGTAAACATGAAAGTCAATGGGCTGAAATTGAACTCTCTTTTTTTCCTGATAAATAAGGGGTGAAGTAGCATCATTTCATTATTAAATGTTTCATCTTTCTCATACCTTGATGTCTAATTATTTCTGGGAAGTACATTTAATAGTCATGTCGACTCATAATACAAGGCAAACTGATTTTCTTATAATTAAATCATGAGTATGACCAGATTTTACCATTTTGAGAAAAGGATAACCTTTTAGGAAAATCAACAAAAGCACCAACACTATGAATGCACTAAGCCACATGCCAAACTAATTGGCCGACGAACATATGACTCCTCTTTGCGCAGTATGGTCCATATGGCCCTGTTTCACTCCAATACTAAAAAATTGAATTAATGTATATAGTAGGAGTTCTAAGGTTCTTAAGTCCCATAATAATCCCTACACTGATATACACAGCTACAAAAAATGAAAAAGGCTTCTGGAAACCCCAGACTACTAATGTAAGTGTACAACATGACCAACCGTCTGATTAAATGCAGGAACAAAGGTTAATTATATGCAAGTTTCTCACCTCCAAGGGATCCGCAGGCACCGGAACATCCTCAGGAAGCTTCTGAGCATCATTAGATTCGGCAATGCGAGGATAATCATGTGTTTTTCCGTCATGCTTCCTCCTGTCATTAGTGATAAAACCATCTCCCTGAGCTTCACCAAAAAGTTGTGATGTCGTTTCACGAGCAAATCTAGTCACAAGAGAAAATTTCTCTAGTACTTGAATTGACAAATCTCGAGCAGGATCATTATGTTTTTGTCTTTGCCTGGCATTTTGTTGAGCAAGTGCAGAATTTCTATCAAAAGTTTCCCCATCCATCCAGCTAGATGGGGATTCACTAGGTGCAGCAGCGGATGATGGACTGTTAGTTACAGAAACAGCCCTAGGAAGTTCCAAGGAGGAGAGAGTTCTCTGTAAGAAGCAAATTAATGCATGAGCGAAAGTGAGGATTCATGAATCATGATGAAGCTCCTCAGAAAAGCTGTTTAACTGGTTAAACAAATGATAGATCAAACTGGTCACACCTGGAGTGGATCTTGAAAGTCGTTGACAAGAAATACATTAGCATCATCGGCTGACCTGGAAAAATACAACTCACCAGTAAGAATGGAAAGGCTGTCAGCCTAAAATCAAGGTATCTCTCCCACTACTAGTTCATTGCAACAAGAGATATTGGAACGAGAAAACATTGAGATCCCAAATTTCTAGTAGTATGATAAGATATACTTTTTGACAGGCTACCACCAGTTAAACCTGGAACGAATTCGCAGTTGGTATACCTGTAGTTCAGCTACTTTAAAAAACTGAAAAGAATTCATAGTTGGTGTCCTGCAATTCAGCTGGATTACCATTGAATGTCAACCAGAGGTAACACCACACTCTAGCATTTGGAAATGACCTTAACCTTCCATGTACTGCATCCTTATATTTTTTTCGAAACTCTCTCTCATCCACCAAAAGAAAGGAGCAACTTATTAGATCTTTCATACGACATAGCTTTTGATTTTTTACTGATATCAGTATCATTCATTAGCAGACTATCTAGTTTTACTTTTCTACTCTCATCTTACGAACTCTGCCCAAAAAAAGAAAAAGGAAGAGATGAATTCGGTTTATTAGTTGAATTGCCTAGTCATGACAATGACGAAGACAATGCATAAGAGAACAAATAAGTTCACCTCACAAGATAAGCATGCTGCTTAATTGTTGCAAGAAACTCCCGGACACCACCATTGTAGAAATAAAGCGGAGGAAATGCTAGTCCTGCAAGTGTGGATGGAAGTAAACTCAATATGCAACAATGGCATTCAACAAACTGACAATATGATGATAACAGAACAATAAAGAATCCGCTAAAACTCTTAAGGGGAAATATCATAAGGTAGGTAGCATACAAGAATCTATCCATCAAGAAAACATACATAAGCATTATTAAATTCTAAGAAGAATCGAGTTCAATCATCATGATTCCCTCAGGGGGAATGTTGGGTAGTAAAACATGCCAAACTACACGGAACGAGACAGGATTCATGATGATATCATAGCATTTTTCTGAAACAAGAACCACCAATTAAGCTATTCTAAAACAATGATGATTAGAGAGGATCTTCAAAGAGAGTAAAATACATTCAGAACAACAGAAAATGATTAACTTAATTCAAATTGATATTTCATACATGCCAACCACTAAAATGAATTTGTTGTGTGCTCCACATTCTATAAAAACAGCATTTCTCATTTACTAAGATGAAACAGAATCACTAGTGAAATACAGCCCCATAAAATACCTGATGACAGAACTACAATAACATATTGCCACCCCAGGGTAGGAGTGTGTCGTCGAATTGATCTAACATCCGAGAATGGAACTGCTCGTATAGTGTAAAGACTCTTATCTGCACCAAGATGTAGAAAGGATAACCATTACACAACAGCCAATGGAAAATCGCTGCACAGAGCTACTCTTTCCTCTGTTATTTTACAAATATAATTGACCCCAACCTTTTTCAGACAACCTTGCACTCGAGCTTTGTCCTTTATATGGAATCCAAGTCTGTCACACAAAACCAATTTAATTCCAAAATAACAGGGTAGAGCGAAAGATTTAATAAGTTCTGCAAATGTTAGTAATACTCCACCCCCCATCCCCTCTCCTTCTCCTTGTTTTATGTGACAGCAAAGTTGTAAACCTCTTCTTAAATTGAAGTATGCACATTTCGCTTTGTAATTGCATCAAAATTTTCTTATCAGGTAATGTATTTTCATTCCATCCTTCACTTGTGGGGAAGGATCAACGCTCCCCCCACCCCCACCCCACCCCACAAACAAAGTACTTCTATTTATCAATATTTTAACGAACCCATTTCTTTACATCCTTATACACAACAAACAAAGAAGAAGGAAACATAACTCTATAACAATGGAAATTTGACCATTTAAGAACTGTCTCAATTCCATCTACATATTATTTAGGACTGAATATGGATCACCTCCATTCAGTTTGTGGGACATTAACCATGACTTGAAAACATTCACATAACCACCTAAGGTTATGCACCAAGAGTGAAACTTGGTTTCTCTTTCCAAACTATCAAGCATCAACCAGTACATTCACCTAAAATAAGAGTTGAGCCAGTTGTGAACCTATTCTCCCTCCAAAATCACCACATCTTGGACCATAAAAACCTTCATCATTCAAAAATTTAACCAGGCAAGAGGAAATAACTAAAACCAAAATAAAAGCAAAAGAGAAAAGTTAGTGTTCTCCCCTTGCACCTCTCTGTTGTCATCCATTGGGAAAAGAAGAACAAGAAGAATAAATAAGAAGAATGAATGGAAATGAAAAGGAAAGGAAATGGGGTACTTTGTCGCTTTGTCAAAGCGTTGATAATTTGGAAGTATAATTTCACCTTAGTCAAGGTATACCACATAACAACGTACTTCATAAAATAATCCATAATTAACACTAATATTATCCATGTTCTTCTCTCTCTCTCTAGACCAAATAATTTTCAGAAAGCTTGAAACTTTTGCAATAGGAAAGCTTCAGATGCGCATAGTAGAGAAAGGAAAATGATCCTCGTCGTCTGTAATCAGTGATTTGAGATTTTAATTCGCGATACGAGCATAAACTAGATGTGTACCATAAACAAAGAACCTCCTTGCTTGATCAGTTTTAGTCGACCACTAATCCTCTCTGAGGCATACTGAGTTGGATGAATTGCCACATTATCTTTCACATACACTATTTCAGCGCCTTCCTGTTCACCTGATGAACCCTGCTTACTGCTATTGCTCCTATTCATGCTCGCCGAACCCTAATGCACATCCCCACAGATGAGAAACCAAATTCAATACGTCATTTCATATTAAAAGAAATTTTGACAAGAATCATTTCATATTAACTAATATATCAAACAAAAAACCTGCTTCCCCTCTACATGTCATCAAATGGTCATGCTAGACATAAAATAGTTGCACATGATAATTATGAGATTCTGCCATAGAGAATCTTGTTTTTTCTCCTTCATTTCTTAATTAAAAAGTAAATGGAAAAGAAAATAAGCAAGCACAAAATAGACATTTCAGGTATGACTTTCAGAGCTCTGTGATTCAAATTGAGTTTACACTGGATGAACTGCGTTATTGATATTTATCTTTAAAAAAGATGGTAGGTACAGATCGCACGATATAACATGGGATAGGTTCTACCGATAGTCATTAGGAACTCTATGAAATCTATTAAATAGATAGTTTGTTCAAAGGATCCATGGGCAGTTACTAATAGAATTCCTTGGTTATTTTGGCCAAGGCTCTTAAACACGGGGAACCTAACCCAATGCTGACAATTAACCAAACTGAATTGATGAAGGAACATATAGTAATGCTATGAACGGCCAGCTTAATTGGGTGCTGACAAATAGCTAAACCACAATCACTAAGGAAGGCATAGTCTGCTTAATTGGTTCTGACATATAATCAATCCACAATGACTAAGGGACAGTAATACTATAGATGATCTGCTTAATTGTCATAATAATATTAGGCAAATTACAAAGCATATGCTCAATTTTGACTTCTCCGAATAAACAGTAATAATCACCAGTTAAACGCAGTTCACCTCAAGTAATAAGGAAGGTATAGTAATGCTAAAGAGGACTGCTTAATTGGTGGCAACAAATAATCAAACCGCAATGACCAAGGGATCCTAATACTATAGGCGGTCTGCTAAATTGTCAAAATAAAATGCGGCAAATTACACAGCATATGCACAAATTCATCTTCTCCGAATACACAGTAATAATCAGCAGTTAAACACAGTTCACCTCAAGCCCTCAATAATCAATTTTAACCTCAAAAAAACCACACAAAAAAAAGAGTCAGCGATAAATCAAAAAAATGGCCAACATAAAATCACTCAATGCACGCAAACATAAAAAAACATTATAAAGTACTCCCTTTGTCCCATTTTATGTGACACTCTTTCCTTTTTAGTCCATCTCAAAAAGATTGTCACCTTACTATGATTAGAAACAATTAAACTAGGAAATTCCCCCTTTACCCTTAATGAAATGATTCTCAATCACACAAATATCTAAGGATTGTTTTAGACCAAAAGTTTCCTTTTTTTCTTAAGCACCGTATCAAGTCAAAGGATGCCATGTAATATGGGAGTACTAATTTACAATTTGAATATAACAATGACATGAACATACACAGTAATAATCAGCACTTAATCACAGTTCACCTCAAGCCCTCAATGATCAATTTTAACCGCAAAAAAATTCAGCGATTAATCAAAGAAATGCTCAACATAAAATCACTCAATGCACACAAACGTAAATAAACATTGTAAAGTACTAATTTACTATTTGAATATAACTATGAGATAAACACACACAATAATAATCAGCACTTGCACACAGTTTAATCAATTTTATCTGAATTCGGCGATTAATCAAAAACATGCTCAACATAAAATCAATCAATACACACAAACTTCAATAAACATTGTAGAGTACTAATTTACGATTTGAATTTCATAATCAGCACTTATACACAGTTCACCTCAAATCCTCAACAACAAATTCGGCAATTAATCTAATTTTTTTTATCTAAACATAGAATCAATCAATGCACACAAACGTAATTAAACATTGCAAATTGCAAATTAAGGATTCGAATAAAGCGATGAGATAAACATGATTTTGCGAAATGTGAATTGTGATTGCTTACTTGCTGAACAGAGGCAGCATAATCAGCGTCGTCGGAGAGATCGTGAACGTCAATTTCATGCATCGCCGGAAAATTAAGGGAAGCAATTGTTGGGGCGGTGTGTGTTTGGGTTTGGGGGGTGAAGTAGAAAGCTTCTCTTAGAGACGAAGGAATAGCTGACGGTTTTTGCGTGAGAAAGAAAAAGAAAAAAAATTCTCATTATATATTTTTATTATTTTTTTCTAAAAAAGAAAAAAGAAAAATTCAGATAATGTACTTCACCTCAATACTAAAAAATAAAATAATTTTGTTTTTAAGATTAACTATTTTATTTTATGAGAGGATTTTTTTTAATAACAAAAAAAGATAGATATTCTTTTTATTTATATTTTCCTATACAAAATATATATCTTAAATTTACTATTCAATCATATTTATCGTTGCATAAATTATCTTGTATTTACTATTAAATTTGATAAAATTGAGTGAATTTTTCTAAATAAGTGAAGTATAACGTTACAGGATTGTAAAGATAGTTATTAAATAGCTAATAAATAGCAATTGAGAATTCATTTTTTTTTTAGTTCTTTAAATTAGAATGACGAAATATTTGCACGATTAAGATAGGGTGCTTATTGATTAACATCTAAAATAGTTGCACGATTAAGATAGGATACTTAATGATTAAGTTATATCTTTAATTTATATTTTAATGCTAACTTTAATTTGCTCAAAGAATGCTTGAAACAGATCAAATTGACAATAGAAAATATTTCTGCTACAAAAAAGGTGGAATTGCCAACAAATTTACGAACAATCTAAATTGATCCATTAGCAACGGATTACCATTGACATTTTCGATTGGCAATATTATCAATGAAGTGCAATTATGTTGGCAAATTAAACATGACTGAAAAAATGGAGAACAGTTCAGAAGTGAATCTAAGATTAAGACTTTACGTGTTCAATATTATATAATAAAATTACAAGCTCATATCTATTTCATAAATTTTAAGAAAGTGTGAAGATCAATTATATATTGAAAACCTCTCTAGAGAGTTGCAATCTTTTGTTCTATTCTAGGAGGTAAACAAGCCCACATTTCTGCAGCAACTCAAGTTTGTGGGCATAAAAATGTCTTTTTCTTGTCTACACAAGTTGACAAGTGACTTTGGCTTAGTTGCTATTCAAGATTGAAACATACTCATCATTAACCACAAAATCATCTAACTTCAAATTTTCCAACTACTCTTTTGACCCCTTATTATTACAATGCTTTAAAAATTGTACCATGAAATGTTTCTAGGAATTGAGAATATATGTTGACTTCCCATTTAAATAATATTAGCTTTGTCTATGTAGGTAAGATAACTAAGGTTTGTGGCGAAATCAGGATTTTCAGTAAGGTGATTCAAAAAATAAAGAGATATTTATATAAAAGTCAAGAAATTGTATTTACAGTATAATTATCTGAATCCTTTAATTACACCTTATAGCTCTATCACTGACTAAAGCATTAATATTTATAAACAATTGACGACAATACAACAACATAAAAATTAGGAGTCATGGTCTACGTGCATAGATAAGCACGTGTGTTACACGCAACAATATATTTTATCTTATGATGATTCATCGTAATATTGATGGTTATTAACTTATCAAAATATCCTCCTCTTGTATTCAAGTTCGAACAACATGCCAAACTTTGTTAGAGTTGCTAAACTATTGATATTGACCGTAAATCACTTACGATTGTATACAATATACGTGTCTTTCGGTCGAGTCTAAATAATTAATTTGAATTAGTTGAAACTATGAATGTCATCATTCCCTTTCAACCATATTTTTTAGTCAACTCTTAATGTGACAAAATAGAAAAGGGTTATAAAACATATCTTTCTCAGACCCCTAAAAATAATACATAGTTATTAAGAGGTGTAGCAAGAAAAAAAACAAAGCATGGGTTTGTATGGTCAATAAAATTATTCTTTTGTAAAGTAAATCAATTGATTGTTTGACTCAAACTTTACAAGTTATAAGCAAAGTATGTTTTGCTTTTGCTCCTATTTTAATGGACTAAGCCATCCCCACCATGCCAATATATATCTAAAAGAAATATAACTTTTTTTAAAACATCGGAAAGATATATAAACATGTTCTTAAGTAATAATTTACAAACCATATATATAGAAGATATAAACACACAAGATAAGTACGTTGTGAATTTGTGATAGCAATACTTTATGAAATATCACATGTTGCACTAACTCAAACAATCTTACGGGTGAAGCATAAAATTAAGAAACCAAAAACATAGGTGACCATTTTCCAACCTTTTTAATCAAAAGCACAAAAGGCACTTATTACTACGTACGATAAGCAATATATATGTTAGCATTTTAATGAGTAAATAGGTTAAAAATCTTCTAAACTCACTATTTTATAAGTTTCATATTTTACCTAAACTATTATAAGTGTTCACAAATGTCCTTGAACTCATATTAAAATACCCCTTAATGGAATATGACAGTGTTATGTGAACATTACGCTTCACAAGTTTCTCCAAAAAATTCAAGTGGTAGTACAAGTGGAAAAAATTGAATGAATAGCTTAAGAAAATATCTAAACTATCACTATTATGCGAATTTCATACCTAAATTATTGGTGTTCACAAAATTCTCGTGAATTATCATGAATTTTAAAGAGTTTCTTCATTTTTCACACGCCTCTTAGCAAGTTATATACACATTCAACTAGTTATTTTTAATTTAATTTGAATTATAATCCTACGAAGATAACATAAACACCTAATATGAGTTATAAACTTATAATCCTAAGGAGATAACATAATTAAACACCTAATATTTTACGTGTAATTAAATTCACATAATGATAATAATTAATTCTAGCAAAGAATAAATGACTTAGTAAAAAGAATGTTCGTTTAAATTTTAATCGATAAAGTTATTCGATATGGTAAATTTGTAAAACTATGAAAAAAACCTCCACAGTGGGGAAAACTTTATAAAACTTTTTCATTTTTTATTTCCTCCTTATATATAGAGTCCCTCCCCTCAAGAAATTAAAGTGTATAGTATATGTATTTTTTATTATTATAGTTAATAAACAAATAGAGTGTCCTAGGATCTGATGTTTAAAATTAAAATTGAAACTAATTAAATTTAGTTTTTAAGGCGTGGGGCTGTCTGTTTGGTTAGTGGCACGCCTACATAATCTCCCCAAATCATGAAAAATAAATTAAAGATAGTGATATTTTCGAAACCAAAAAAAAAAAAAGTGATGTGGGGTGGTTGGCTTTTGATTTTAGACTATCAAAAATCACTTTATAAAAAGAAAAGTTAAAAAAAAATTAAAAAAATGGAAGGGAACAAATCCATATTATATTTAGTTAGTAGCAATCAATTTAAATCTGAATTGATAGAATTGAGGACTGAAAATCTTGGTTTCACTAATTCCAACTTGGATTAGTAGGGGAATGAAAGACAATTCTATATAAATTAGTGTACTTACTATGTAAATAGACATTATATATTTACTCTAACTATACATAAAGTTTTAAGTATTATTGGAAGAATGGTAGTGTACATATCAATAAGAGTTATGGTATAGTAACAAGAAAATTTCATGACTCAATTATGCATATAAGTTTGGAGGATATCGTTTAGATGAGAAATTTATGATTTTCCTTTAAGTTTCAGTTGTGAATGATTTTGCTCGAAAACTCAGTTTTTCAAGATTCAATCTTATTTAAAGATCTTGAGATGAAATTTTTATATAAATTTAATTTAATCGAATTTCAATATAAATATCATACACGGGGTTTAGAAAGGTGCATAAAAGGGGTTAACAAAACCAAGAGGAGTGTCTCCTAATGAAGGCTCAAGGCAAGGCTCATTTGGCGCCGCAGTCTCCGCTCTTTGTGTGAGAAAAATTTAGTATAATTAGTGTGTCTTATTTGTGTGAAAAAATAAATTAGATAAAATTCGTTAAAGTTTGCAAGTACACATATAAAAAATAAATTAAATAAAATAAATGAAACTTTTTAGAAACTTCTTTTCTAGACACTTTTACTGACATTCTGCACACATGTTCCCAAGATTTTTACTACTTAATATTGAAAAAAAGTACTACTAAAAATGTTGAAGTTGTTGTTACTTGTAAGTATACTAGATTAGTGTCGCCCGTGCTAAGCACGAGCCCAACATTTTAGGCCAAGTAATACTAATATTTTGCACCAGCAATGGTGTTGTCATTCGGCCAGGACTTGACTTTTAGTTCCTTGTTTGTTTGCTATAATAAATGTCTAAAATCACTGAGAACATAAAATCATAGGCATTCTTCTTAACATAAGGGAACAATCTTCAAAATTACACGTGCCCAACTCCTCCCATAAAATTTATTGCAACCATAACTTCATGAGCATACTTCATAGGTAAGAACCAGTAACCCCATCACCACCATTTGTATACATCTAAGTGAGATTTAACTTTGAAATTCACACAAAATAAAAGGAGCACAAACAATGTGTTTGTCTACATTTTGCCCCTAGAAAGATGAATACATTTATCACTTGTGTCTATCATCCATCATCCAAACCTGAGACAACAAACCTATTAGCCTGAATAACTTCATCAGTAGTACTTCAAAAGTGTTATTCCAAAAACAAATAAAAGACAAATTTTAAAAAAAGAAAACTTTAAATTGCCAAACTACCCCTGGCTACAAGCAGGCATGTTGAAACGTTGAGAAGTTATTCAAAATTTTATATGATTTTTAAAAATATTTTAAGTTATTAATTACTATGATTTATAATTTTTTAAGTGATTTTGAAGTAATATATATTATTTCGTTCTCCCAATTTATGCGGCATAGATATAATTTCAAAGATTAATCATTTTATGTCTTTTAAATATTTTAAATTGTTAATTATTGTAATTTGTAGTATCTTTTACGTAATAGGCATTCTTTTTAAAATAAGGCAACAATCTTCAAAATTACACGTGCCCAATTCTTCCCATAAAATTTATTGCAACCATAGCTTCATGAGCATACTTCATAGGTAAGAACCAGTAACCCCATCACCACCATTTGTATACATCTAAGTGAGATTTAACTTTGAAATTCACACAAAATAAAAGGAGCACAAACAATGTGTTTGTCTACATTTTGCCCCTAGAAAGATGAATACATTTATCACGTGTGTCTATCATCCATCATCCAAACCTGAAACAACAAACCTATTAGCCTGAATAACTTCATCAGTAGTACTTCAAAAGTGTTATTCCAAAAACAAATAAAAGACAAATTTTAAAAAAAGAAAACTTTAAATTGTCAAACTACCCCTGGCTACAAGCAAGCATGTTGAAACGTTGAGAAGTTATTCAAATTTTTGTATGATTTTTAAAAATATTTTAAGTTATTAATTACTGTGATTTATAATTTTTTAAGCGATTTTGAAGTAATATATATTATTTCGTTCTCCCAATTTATGTGGCATATATATAATTTCAAAGATTAATCATTTTTATGTCTTTTAAATATTTTAAATTGTTAATTATTGTAATTTGTAGTACCTTTTACGTAATTTTTAAATAATTTTTTTTACTTCTCATGTCCCAATTTATGTGGTATTGATATAATTTCAAAAGTTAGCCAATTTTGTTTATGTCTTTTAAATTTCGAAGTTATTAATTTATTGTGATTTATATACTTTTTACGTCATTGTCAAATAATATATGTCATTTCCTCTAACCCATTTTATGTGTCACACATAGAATTTTGGAAGTCAAATGATTTTTTTATATTAATTTTAAATATTTTAACTTATTAATTATTGTGATTTAAAGTATTATTACTGTAATTTTCAAATATAGAATAGGCTAAAAAAGAAATGTAAGACAAAATTAAAAGGAAAAAAATGCAGAATTAATGGTCAATTAATGTGATGCAAATGAAATTTGAAAAGGCAGTTAATTGTTGTATATATTATTTTTTTAAAATTAAGTTGTTAATTATTGTGACTTATAGTACTATTGTGCTTTTAACATCATTTTTATAAATAACATATGTTTCTTGTTTTATCTTAATGTATGTGGCACAATAGAATTTAGAGAGTTAATCATTTTTTATATGATTTTTCAATATTTGAATTCAATAATTACAATAATTATAGTACTTTTTATATAAACTTTAAAAAATAAATGTTATTTCTTCTATCCTAATTTATGTGACATTAATAGAATTTTGAGTGTCGATAATTTGTAATACTATTTTTAAACATTAGTAATGAACAAGCAGTAGATTTTTCAAGAGTCAATATTTTGTTACACGAGGCCCAATATATGTTAATTTTTGTGTCTTAATTTATGTTATATCATGTAACTTGAGAAGTTATCGAATTTTTTATATGATTTTAAAAATATTTTAAGTTGTTAATTATTGTAATTTATACTTGTTTTATTAGTCTCTTTGTTTCAATTTATGTGGCATCTATAGGATTTCAAAAATTAACCTTTTCATGTTTTTTAAACATATTAAATTGTTAATTTTTGTAATTTATAGTATCTACTTAACATAATTTTCAAATAATATATGTTACTTCTCATGCCTCAATTTATGTGGCATTGATAGATTTTTTGAAGTCAAGTGATTCTTTTATATGTACTTTTTTTAAAATTGTTAATTATTGTGATTTTTAGTACTTTTTACGTCAATTTCGAATAATATATGTTTGTCATCTAACTCATTTTTTTTGTAGACCAATAGAGTGTCAAGAGTCAATCGAATTTTCTTTTACATAGCTTTTAAATATTTATATTGTTAATTATCATTTCTAGTATTATTTATACATTATTTTAAATTTATAATCAACAGAAAAAATAATATTAGAGAAATAAATTTAATACAAAGAAAATACTAAATAGTAAATAATACAATTTTTTAAATTTATAATTAACAGAAAGAATGATATTAGAGAAATAAATTTAATACAAAGAAAATACTAAATAGTAAAGAAAAATATTACTATTACCACTTTACTACGTATATGTAGTAAAATAATATATATGTATATATAAAATAGAATGATACAATTTAACTTTAAAATATTTATAGCTACATAAATATTTATCACTTGTTTTAGATCATAAATTTTAATTTTTTTTGTTTCTTAAACTCTGTGTCAAATTAAAATATAAAATTGAGGGAAGGGATAATATTAAGAGTAATATTTTAAGTACAAAAACACTCAAAAGGCTAAAGGTACTGTGTTAGAAAATGTGAGAGACCAAAATAAGAAAGAACTTGTCAAATAAAATTTTAATGGACCCCACTTTATCGGATGACTCTATTTAAAAAGTTGCAAAAAGAGCGCGTGTAGTAAACATCTAAGTAAGGACCACACTTTGTAAAAAAACAGATAAAAAAAGAGAGTACAAAAGCACATGGCGCGTAGTAATTAAGTACCAGCTAGGGTCCATAAGTCAGAGTAGTAGTACATTTTGAGAAAGGACGAATAAATGAATATATATATATGTGTTGGGTTTTTTGTCCAATAGAGCAATAAAATAATCATGATAGCAGATGGTACAAGTCAATTACAGCGATTATTTTTTGTAATACCTAATTTACCCCTTGGTCGGCAAGCAGCAATGCCCTTGCATAATAACATAATTACTAATTTGCCCTTGGTCGTCCTGGTCGTCTTCACTCTTCTATATAATAGAAATATATTAGAGTACTCAAAAATAAAATAAAATTATACAACTTATCAATAGTATTTTCATTTTTTTTTTTTTTTATGTTATTAGATGATCATCTGAATAAGTATTTTACTAGTAACTAGTAAGTGTTCTTAATACGTAGAAATTGTAATCTAGAAAATAAAATATATTACTTGTTATAATAAATAAATGTTGTCAACAATATAAAGATACCTATGGAGCTTTCTTAAATTATTGATTTGTAATCTTTAAATAAGATAAATTATTTACTATATAACAAGCAAAAGTGATAAATTATAAATACACCCATAATAATCTTTAAAATAAAATAGATTATCTTAATACAATAACATGATAATACATATATATATATATATAA
The DNA here is from genome assembly GCF_900185275.1 of Solanum verrucosum. Taxonomy (NCBI): domain Eukaryota; kingdom Viridiplantae; phylum Streptophyta; class Magnoliopsida; order Solanales; family Solanaceae; genus Solanum; species Solanum verrucosum. The sequence goes on from NW_026020630.1 coordinate 2,866,595, forward strand.
CAAACTCTATATATTACTAATTAAAACATATAAGAGTTCAATTGATGCAACAACGATATGAAGAGAATTGTACACTATCGTAGTATCGATTTTTTTTTACAAATTATCTTTCATAAATAGTCATTGTTTAGGTGTGCACTAGCTTTATATGACTAAATCGATTATTTTTGTGGTCCAGACCATTGCTTATATAATTATATAGCGTCAGTGCTATTTGTAAATCACGTCAGTGTATCATAACATAGCGTTGTGATAATGTTAGCTATGTGAGACTTAGAACAACATAGCTCTATACTAGCGAGCCTTTATGCGATAGCTAGACTCAGAGATGAGACTCTTCGATTGGCATGTCGTTTCTAGTGCACAATAAAACGCAAAGAGAACCAATTCTTCCTTAACTAAGTCAAAGAGATATTTTTCATCGATCAATTATCAATGCCAACCAATCGAAATTCAAAATACCGACTACAAAATCGATCACTCTATCGACTAATTAACCAATCAACCAATCGAGGCAGTCGATTTTTGAAAGCAACATGCTACATTCCAATACTCTTATATATTTCAATCAATAACTTCAATAATCATTCATGAAAAGCGAAAAGTTTCACATAATCAAAACAAAAAAAGTACTTTTACTGACTTAAAGTATAAAATTAAAGACATTGAGATCCAACTAAATTCATATTCACACTTCACACGGCTCATTTTTAAAAGCGACGCTCCCACCAGAATCTTTTTCTACTCACTAAGACAGAAATTTGAAGGCCATGTTAGTTTAGTCTGATTAATCATGCATGAAATTAAAAACATTAGATAACTGTTTAGTATTTTAAAAGGTAATTATAATTAATTAGATAAGCCAACATAACTATTTTCATTCTCTGATCATATGATTAATGACATGAAGCGTGATCTGAAAGTGTGATTATTATTAGAAGAATAACAGTCAGAAAGAGGGGAAATTTAATTTACATATTACACTTTACAATAAAAAGGGGGTCTCTTTTGTATTTGTTTAATTTGCTAAGAGAATATTTCAGGTGCATGCCAAAAAAGACACATTTTTTTTTGCATGTGTGAGTTTTGAGTTTTAACTTGTATAAATTGTTTTATTATATTAATAAAATCATTTACTTAAAGGATATTAAACAATAAAGTTTTTTGCTAATTCTATTTAGCGATGGATAGTAAAAGAAAATTATGTTCACAATGTGTAATACAACGATAGATTAGCGTAAAATTCATAACTAATTCTTGTAATTCTTTTAGTGTATGTTACATATTATAAAAAGTAATATATCGTGTAAAACCTTCTTACAATGATAGATTAATGGTGTATTATAACTTAAATTCATGATTTTCTTGTACTCTTTCTATAATAAATATTCTATTTTATGTGATCGTCTTTTCTCTTTAGTATATCCAATAAATATTCACATAAAGATATCATATTTATATGTATAGATACACAATTTAAATTCTAACTTACATTTATCATATATTATCTATAGTGCTCATATCAATATTTGTGACTTGTCTTATATTGATATAAATTTCAAAAAACTTCCCTCTTGATCAAATGTCATAGAAAAAATATTTAATTAAATAAGATCTAAATTAAATAAGCATGAGAATAGTAAAGCAAGTTGCTACCTAATTGACATCATTTCCCTCACATTCTTTCTTCTCCTTAATTCTCATCCCAAGGCAACTATTAAAACCCTACACTTTATACATCCTCCTTCATTGTCATCATTCTTTCTCTTTTCCATCTTTATATATATATGGACTTGAAGTTTTATTAGTTATCCATAGTTTTAGAACTCAAATAGTCATGCATGTTATTGAGTTCCCTCTTATATATCCTCTTTTCTCTTCATACGTAGTTGTTCACTCTCTATATAGCACGATACTTTCTTGACTGGCCTCTCGAGGTACTATTTGAATTCGATTTATTTGTTATCTCTGAAAAATTAAAATCCTAGTTTGAATTGTCCTCCTTTTATAAAATCTTGAATAAAGGGAGAGTTTTTTTTCTTATTAAACAATTATCTAAGGTTATTACCTACTATTAATCCAATTTGTCATCTAATTAAGATGTCTTTATTTGTTCTTGTTAATTGTAGTGTAATTGAAGTCCTTGGAGTAAAAGTGATCAAAACAGAAATCTGATGGGGTAAAAATGGAAGAAGCGATGTTGGTGAGGTTCAATCCGAAGACGAATTTATGCTAGTTTTCGTAAAGAACGATCTCAGATTGAGCCGCGCCAATATCACTTCCTATTTTCATTCATTTTTGCCCACCTAATGACTGATTAGATCCAAAGTTGCGCATTATGAAATTCATTTCTGTGAAGACAACGCTTCCAATAAAATATATTTCATTCTCAATGGCTTGAAGCGGAAATTACTTCCTATTACCATTTCATTCGTCCATTTTTCTTGTCCATAGTTTACATTTGTCTATAAGGCTTCTCTTTTTTGCTGTTTTTGTTCTAAATAATAAAATCACAGTTCATATTCCATGTTTGTGTGTATATATATATTTACATGAAAATTGCTAGCTTTAAATCATTATATTTGATTGATTGGATTTAACATAGATACACAATCAATGTAAATTGTAAAGATTATCGCAATATGTGTTATTGCTACTGTTTTTTCTTCATTATTTAACATGCATGACTTATTTCCTTTTTCATACCCAATTTGATACATTTTTCTCGAGTAACTAAAACATCTATTAAAAACAACTTTTTTAACGCAAGTTAGAGGTACTAATAATAACAACAACAACATACTCCGTAAAATCCTACAAAATAGGGTCCGATGAATGTAAAGTATACACAACTCTAACCCCTATCTCTCGAAGGTAAAAAAATTATTTCCAAAAGACTCTCGAGATAACATATATTCTCTCAGCCTCATACCCATCAACAAAATTACACTTTAATCCACTTTATCCTAAAATAATCACTTTGACACTTGTCATTTTCTTATTAGTCCGTCGTTTAACACTCGTAAACTCCCCGTCAGTTTATCCTCTGTTACACCATTGTTCAAAATGTTCAATCTCCATTTTTACAGAGTTGAAGAAGCTGAGTCTCTCTCTCGTGAAGAGGGAGAATTTAAGAGAAAAATTATTTTTTCTTTCTTTTTATTTACAGAATATTATTTATAGATTCATAGCAAATTTTAGCAATTTGACCGTATTTTTTTAAAATTAATTTTTTGATTTTTTAAGTTTTTTTTTTAATTTATAAATCTGCATGATCGGAACGGGAAAAGAGGAACTTTTGATCGGAGAAATCTGAAAGAGGATTTTTTTTCCGGCACATCATGTCTGCTATAGTGTGCGGGAAGAGATCGAATTTGTTTGAGGATTTTCAGTCGTCGTCATCTGCGCCAACGCCGGGTTCGAAGAGGATTCGCCGTACTTTTTCACCGGCGAGGTCTAAATCTGATTCCGATCGTGTTTTCTCTGGTAGTTTGATTGCATCGTCGGCACTCGATCATCTTCTCATGCTTTTCTCTGACATGGACAAGCAGGTTTAATTCTTTCTTGTTTTTTTAATTGTTTCAATCAATTGTTTACAGTTTCATATTGTTTATGAGATTTTTCGTTGTAAAATTATGTGTTTTGTTGGGGAAAAGGTATTGGACAAGCTTGATTTATCTATTTTTTTGGCTTTTGATATGGCAAGAGTAGAGCAATTGAGAAGGTTTGCCTTTTACATCATCGCATTGTAAAAATCCTTCATTCTGATTGTACTTGACAAGCAATGTTTTCAAAAAAGTATTGGACTTATGAGTTATTCGGTACCTGTGCTGATAGTTGGAGGTAGCAGGTACTGGTGGAATCAGTCTAGGTGCGTGCAAGCTGGCATTATAAAAAAGAAGAAGCAAGTTTTGAACATGTCTTAATAGAAAAATAAAAGTTAGTACTTTGGAGAAGCTCTGTTGGGAAAAATGCTTACTGCATCCTTCATTTAGTTATTTTGGGATGTGGGAGAGTACCTTTTGAGTGATTTAGTTAGTTTGTTGATGTATTTCTTATGATGTTGTAAGTGGGAACTAGGGGAATGTGGTTTTAATTAATGACTTAGCTGATGCTAATTTCTGGCACACCTTTTGCTTAAACTAGACTAGGTGTGTAACACCGTAACTAGAGGGGTAACTTCATGCACTTCCTTGTTGAGGATTATGGTGGTTTTGTAATTGAATTCGCTGGATGAAGATTTGCTTATTAGCTGTTTGAAGTCCTGTTTTATGATTCTTTTTATCCTTTTGGAGTTGAACTTCTTGCTGACTTTTCATGGCATACAACCAGCATAATTAATTTCAAGATTGTCTTCCGTCTCTGCTTATTGTTTTAAGTTAGACCCACGGAGATCTATCACTTTACACTGTAGGAACTTGTGCTTCCATTTGTGAGGCTAACATATTCTCTTAAGACTTTGAACTGGGCTGATAAGTTGATTGATTAACTGCGCTTTCTCCACAAGTCTCCTTCAATGGAGGAAGAGGGAAAGGGAGCAGAAGAGTTAGCTAGCTTTTAGTTAGATTTTCAGTATATGAATTGAAGCCCTTTTGTTTGATATGTTCTGTGATTTCAACAACTTATATACGTCATTAAGTTCTTCTTCTGACTTTAACTTTGAGTTTACAAATAAAAATGAGTAAATGAAAAAGGGAAGACAGGCTTTGCAAATACTTAACTATTTTGAAGCAGTGATATATATCGAGTCTCCTGTAATCAAGTAAAAGAACATCTTTAGATAAAAGTAGAAGATTGTTGAAGGAACAGACTAAACTCACATAATTTTTTTATATAAAGTAATAATTTACTGAAGAAGGGACAAAACAATGAGTGTACACAAGTAGTATACCAAATATTAGAAAACCTTACAAAAGATATGGTTCTCCGCGAACAACACCTAATCATCTATACATATGGGAACCTCGTGGGTGCACTAAACTAACATAATATAGAATTGGAAAAGTGAAAGTGGCCTAAGTGATGCCACATTATTATTTTTTTGGTTCTTGTAACTTCATGTGGTGTGTTAATACTCGGTGTGAAGTGCTGGATATTTGAAGGAAATAAACATGGAATAACGTAGAGAAAACACACACAAAAAATCAGTTAACTTTGTAGGGTTTATCTGTACCTTGTTACTAGGACACTTTGTGTTCATTTGGATGGAATTCCTAACATCGATCAAGGACTTAATTTTTGACAAGTGGTAGGTTCTAGAACCTTTTAGTGAGAAAAAACCCAAAATTGTCCCTTAAGTTTGGACTCTGAATCAAAGTCATCCCTATTCTATTATATGGAGCAGAAATGGTCCCTTAAGTATGCATAATTAGTACACTTTTAGAATGACGACACAAAGAGGTAGGAAAGAAAGAGAGTGGTGTGAACAACACGTGATTGGGATCTGTTAGGTTTTAACATCTTCATTAAGTTTAGAGTTTAGACTAAATGTGTATTAATTTTGCATACTTAGAGGATCATTTGTGCTCCATATGATAGGATAGGGATGATTTTAATTTAGAGCTCAAACTAACGGGACATTTTTGAGCTTTTTCTCACCTTTTAATTATTAATAAATCTTCCATGTGTAAAAGAGGAATGCAATATTTAGTTATTTTCATACTTAAGGATATCCTGTCTTATATTTTGATCTTGAAATTATTCTTTGTTCGAGGTATTTAACATTGATAACTAAAAAATATATTAATTTCTAATTATGTGTTTTTTTTTTTTTTAATCACATATGGTAATAAACCAACTGGAAGTTGGATAGAGTGATGTATTATAGTTTAAGAGTTTCTGTTCGAAATAAAACATTATGTATATATTTTAGATAATACACCACATATCCATTTTGCAATATGATTAATCAAACATTGACATAACCACATCTGATAACTATAAAAGCAATCCAGTAGTTATTATATGGTCCATGAATCAAATGGCTCAAGTGTAAGAAGTTATATTCTTGAGAGTTGATTGTGAGAAACTTTACTGAATGTTAAGGGGTCATTCTCTTTACTTAATGTCTGCTCCTATTTTTCCTTAATTATTAAGGAAAATTCTTTCATTAATCCATTCAATTTCTGATATTATGCAAAAAGATGAACTTCTTAAAAGGGGAGGGAATAAATGCAAAAATTGATTTGAATTATTACAACACAACTTTTGAACATCAGCATTGGCCAAGTAGTTGTGTTCTTTACCTTTGTTATTATTATCATCGTTGTCATTATTTATTTTTTGTTTTTTCAATCAATCAACTATACCTTAATTTTATATTATTCCAAATTAGTCGGAGTTGGTTGTATGAGTTTTGTATCCATTCACTTGGGTCTATTTCATTCAAATGCTAAATAATTCGTCTTTGAAGGTCAATTAGGGGGTTTCTCTAGAGCTAGAGGTTCTTTAGGCCTCACACTTCTTATCCCATATAGTTTTACAAGTCTATGACTAGGATAAAGAAACTTTGACACAACTTATGTGGTTTCAATCACTCATTTGCTAAAAGTGTTGCAAAATTAATGAATGCTTACTAGAGTTGCTAATCCGCCTACTTTAGGTGTGACAATAATAGAAGAATGATGGAAATTATATAAGGGTATCAAAACCAATAAAAGTTCACAGGGCTTAAAAAGATAAGTGCTTGTTCAAAAAGAACAAACATCATACTTTATCTTGTAACATAGCAAGATTTTTTAAGTGTCTGAAAATATTGAGGAACCCGTCAAGTACAACATTCCAAATTTCCTTTTCACTTAAGAAGAATCGAAAAAGTGCATCCTTCTCAGGGATACTGTTAATGCATATCATATATGATTTTGTCGGTTGACGTTTTAGCCATAAAGCCTTCTGTTACGTTACAAAATAGAAGGCAAATACCAAAAAGGGAGAAAAAGTTGTTTCTTTTGTTTCCTACTGGTGGAGTCAATTTTACTTCAGTTGATCTCTCGCTGGGCAATTTCAAAACTCCTCTATTCATTTCTTTTGATGACATAAGTTGTTGATTTTTGAATGTGCATTCTGGTAGTCTAGGAGGATTCCTATCAATTTTGCGATCCAGAAATGGTATGCGGTCTGCTTACCATCATCTTGTGATATCACTAATGCATCTAACTTTTGCTGTTGTTTTTTTATTTAAATGGATTTCCATGTTTAACTCTTCAATTTCGGGTATGAAAACATTTATTTGCATTAGATATCTCGAGTTATATCTTCTTTATTTACCTTAAAAGAGAAAACTTAACCTAGAGATTTGATATTTTAGTTGGTTGAGAGAGCACTTGAAGAATCCGGTGATGATCTAGATTCTGCTATAAAATGCCTGAATGAGCTCCGCTTGGGATCTGGTGATAATCGGAGGCCTGTGGCAGGAAGCTCTGGTGCTACACATGAGTCCAGCAGCCAGGCTTTTACTCAAGGTGCGCATTGAATTTTTTTGTTTGTTTTTGATTGGTGGTTGATTATTTCCCCCCTTTTTGGTGTTGTTGCCTTGACTGAGATCATTTTAGAGATCATTTTTTCAACTTCCTACCCATTGTAGTATGCCTTAGTGTTGATCTTTTTGTAATGCTCAGCAAATCCATATGTTAATTCTTTGGTGTAAGCAGCCACTAATGCTTGCATAAGGGTAGGCTGTCTACATTACACCCATTGGAGTGCGGTCCTTTCTTGCACCCTGCTAGCTCGGGTGCTTTGTGCACTGAATTACCTTTTTTTAAAACTTCGGTGTAAAAAGAAATGGTTAGAGGATAGTGAGTCCCCGTTACAATTCATTGATGAGTCGTTTGGTGTGAGGTATAAGGTATAATAATCCCAGGATAAAATGCAGGATTATTTTATCCTGCGTTTGGTTGGAGGTATTGGGTAGTCCTTGGATTATTTATCCACTATTTATACCATAGTGATGGAATAAGTTATTCCATATACATATCCCGGGATAACTTGTTCCCAACCAAACGACCCTTGAATCTTTTGTATAAATAGCCAAGTTTCATTCATTTATTTTTTAATTACTTTTTTGATGTAATCATGACACTTCTTAGTGTTGATTTTGACATGTTGATTTTGACATCAATAATACTTGTCATTTTAACAAACAAAAAATCCACATGATGTCATCATTCATCTGTGTAAAATTCTGCTCTTTCTTACGCCAAGTACTGCACTTTATTGATTTTCCCATTTTCTAAATGTTTGTCAGTGTCCTGTCAACTCACCTACTTCTGCTCTATAACATGTATCAATTTTGGAGATATTTCAATTGCGAATGTTTAAGTAACTGCTTATCATTTTAATGCTTCACAATTTGTGGTTTTTGTTCTTCTTAAATTGAGCATGTGGTCACTTGTGGTCCATATTATTAACTCGTCATCTTGCTTTGTTTCGGCAATTTCATACTTGTAAAGTTGCTTGATATTTATGGTGGAGGTTTATCTGCTTCTTTGCTTGCGCTAACAAACCACCACTTTATGTATCTTAAACCAACTAACTATTGAAGTATCTAATAGCATGGTCGTTCTTGTGATAGCTTCATCTCTTTAATTTTCTACCTTTAATGCTTATTCTTTGTATTAGTTTATACAGACATTACTCAGTTACTTTTTTTTTCTGCTCGTGGTAAAGGGCCAATTTTACTTGAGCCAAGGGTCTACCAGAAACAACTTCTCTGCCTGCACAAGGTAGGGGTAAGGCTGCATATATACTACCCTCCCATACCCCACTTGTGGGATTACACTGGGTATTATGTTGTTGTTAGTGGTGAAGGGCCAATTAGTATTGTGTCATTGAGTGGAAGTATAAGGGAAAGAATTGGTAGTAATATAGGAAATTAAACAATGAAAGTGCCTTATTTATGGTTGTGATTCAACTAAAAAGATTGACTAGTCAATAAGGGAATCAGAGTTTTGGTTAAAAACCGACACACTCTTTCATGACACAGTTAAGTTTGGTCAGGTTAAGCTGTTTAGTTTATTGGAATATAAATGCCTTGTTTCTTGAAAACTATTGCTGCTAATCCCCATACTTTTTGATCTCGTGATCAGACAATGAGAGGTAAATTACTCGTATAACTCTTCTCTGTGTGCTTCTTTACTGCTACATAATTACACCAGACAACCCTGTTATGAAAAGATGGGAAGACTTAAAAGAAATTGCTTCTCTACCATAAAGTAGAACTGTTTCCAACCTTGCTTTGCTGAATGTATTTGAAAACTGTGTAATTTATATCTCCATCTTGATCCACTTGTGACAAGTGATCTTCCCCACTGATATTAAGCTGTAACATTACATTCATTTTTTGTTTTTTAAAGCACTGGATGTAGATTCGCTGGCACAATTCTGATTTCCCCTTACATTGGCATAGTTCCTTCACCTTGTTGCAGGTGCGGCTACAACTAATGGTGAGACCCCATCTGCAGAGGATTTATCTTCTGCAAAAGTGGTGCATTTGCAGGGTACAGAATGGGTGGATCTTTTTGTTGGAGAGATGATGAGTGCGTCAAATATAGATGATGCTAAAGCCCGTGCTTCACGAGCTCTTGAGGCTCTTGAGAAGACCATATGTGCTCGTGCAACAGAGGCGGCCTGCGGGTTCCATAAGGTGGGCCCCAAGTTCTTTTAAGTATTTACTTTTCCAGCATTGTGAAAACCCTGACATCTCTTTTTATTTTCTATGCATTACAAACACCCTGTCAACGTGCACAGTTACTTTTGGGGGACCTCAATAAGAGGTAAATGAAGGAATGCAACAAAGAACAAATTGCTTAAATAAGAGAAAAAAGAAAATAAGTATGATATAGAACTGGAAAGTTTGCTTTTACTTCAATGTCAACGTGAAGAAAATAGTTATTCTGAAAGGGTGAGCTGCTTATATGTTGAGTGCTTGTGTCTCATTGGGAAATAAGCTAGTAATATTCGTTCTTTGTGACCTTCTTGTGTCCCCCTTCCCCCGTCCCCTTTTTTAAAAAAAACAATGTTCATTAACATTGGGGGTGTCTGTGCTAGCATAGCCCCATAGGCCATAGGACAGACTGATTATCTTGTTTATTCTGGTTTGTTACTCGTATATCTTATTTTGATGAAGTTTGTTAATCAAAGAGCAAATTGCTATCCATATCCATATGCTTATAGTTTGGTTGTGATACAGGAGAATATGATGCTCAAGCAGCAGTTAGAAGCTCTTATACAAGAGAATGCTATTTTCAAGCGAGCAGTTGCCATCCAGCATGAGCGTCAGAAGGAATTCGAGGATAGAGGGAACGAGTTGAATCAGCTGAAGCAGTCGGTGGCTCAGTACCAGGAGCAGCTTAGAACCCTTGAGGTCAAATTTCTCTTAGAGCTGATGATATTTTTGTGGTTCATTTCGTTTGCTGGAAATTGCATATTGGTCCTCATTCTGTCCATTCTTTCACTATAACCGAATGACAATAAGATGCTTGTCGGGGTTTGTGATTATAATTTTCATCATTTTCTTTTCTTACTGTTCTGGACCCCACTTCTCATTGGTTGTTTTGGCCTTTCTGTGTCATCAGGTCAATAACTATGCTCTCACGATGCACCTCAAGCAAGCTCAACAAAGCAACAACTCCATTCCAGGGCGTTTCAACCCCGATGTCTTTTAGTACGTATCATGTCCCTATTGGCTGCGTAACATAGGTAGCAACAGTAATATCCTGTCGTCACAGTAGCAGCAAATGTTTCCTAGAGATGAATGATGATATTAAGCTAGAACTTCTGTTTTTTGATTAAAGTGCCCTGCTGCAGTTACTAGACAAAGGGTACTTTGTACTGTTCATACAAGTTTTTATTTGTTTTTCTTCTGTTGTTTCAATTATAGTATCGAAAGTTCATACAATTCTGTTCTTTTTCTGCTGTTAAGAGGATGTTCAACACATGATTGTTATGCTTTATTTGTTTCTTTCGTCGGATTTGATTTCTGCTCCACTTGATAAAATTCTCATGTGTATATGATATATAGAGTAAATTTACTCGATCCTATGGGAATGACGTTGCCATGGACTGTAAATCTCATGAAACTGGCCAAGTTTCAAAATCTTGATACTCTATGGATACAAAATGAAGTCTCATGGATGAATTCTAAAAGGGCAGCCAGTGTACAAAGCATCCTGCGTTCACGCAGGGTTACCTAGATAGTCTACCCTAATATAAGCACTAGTGGCTGCTTTCACGATTCGAACCTGTAACTAATGAATGAATACTAGTATATCCTCGCTTTTTTTTTTGAGTTGGAGGCTTGTAAACTTATATAGATCAATCATCATAACATTAGAATATAAATAAAGTAATTAGTAAACATAATTTTTTTCAGTAGAACCATGAGCTTGTTTGCCCTGAAAGCCACACATTAGATTAATACTTACTCTTTCCCTACACATTCAATTGACAAAGGTTGAGAGACTTGTGTTTTAAGGCAGTACAAATCCAAGTTCGGCATCAAGCGAACTAAGTTCAGTATTTAAATAGAGAAGAATAAAAAGTCGAGTTTATCATCTCGAGTTTCGTGCCTAGAAGGTTGTATAACAAGAGAGAGATTACAAAAGACTACTAGAAATTTGTATAGCTTGTAACAAAAGGCTATTTTCTTCAATTGGTATATGGTTGCTTATGAAAATGGAACAAGAGTTCCACAAGCTTTCATCATCTTCTTGAACTCATCAAAATTCACCATTCCATCTCCATCCACATCAACCTTCTTTATCATTTCTTTACAATGATCCAATTTCTTACCCTCTTTCATTCCTAAAGATGAAAGAATCTTACTCAATTCTTCTTCTGATATTAATCCATCTTTATCATGATCAAACACATCAAAAGCTTCCTTAAGACCTTGCTCTCTATTAGCCACTTCTTCTTGATCCATTTCACCTTCTTGTTCCACTCCCTCTATTCCCAAGAAAGTATGACAAAGTTCATAAAACTCATCAAGATCAATTAAACCATCTTTGTTTGAATCAACTTTCTCAACCATATCAACAATATCTTTATCCTCCATAAAAATCCCAATATTCTTGAGAGACAGCTTCAATTCTTGCTTTGTTATGTAACCATCATTGTTCTTGTCAAAAGTTGAAAAAATACCCATTAGTTCAACCTTGTTGTAATTGTTAAAGCTTTTTACCTTCTTTTGATCAGCCATGGATGTTGTTGCTGATGATGATGAGGGTGTTATTATGGTCTTCTCTTGGAGAGGTTGAGATTTTAGTGAGATTGATTGAATCAAAGAGTGGAACTTGTTAGTTGGGAAATTGAAAATTGTTGTGATAAGGCCAATAATGAAGAGAATTGCTAAGAAAAGAATGGCTAATAGTGTCAACATCTTTTATTTTGCTTTGTGATGGTTGAAGTTCAATGGGAATAGGAAGAAGAAATGAATATTAATGGTGAAAAAGATGGAGAATTGAGCTTAAATGAAAAGAAACAAAGTGTCAATAAGTTGAAGAGGAAGAGATACCCTTTGTCAAAAGTAACTAGTAAACTACTGATTAAGGTTTGTGGTGGGGTAGCTAGGAAAATGAAAGAAGAAATCCAAATTTGTTGAGGGAGTGTGAGATAACGCAGGCGAATAACCGTTGGGGGTTTTCAGTAATGATAGATGAACTAATAAGATGGCCGGTGTTGTTCTAAATCTAAAGTTGATATTTAAATAAAAAAATCAACATCAGGTTCAAGCTATGCAAAAACACACGGACTAAAGCGAAAGATCACAAAATGTAACATAACAAGGGGTTATTAGATCAGAAGTTACAACGGAAGAAATTAAGAAATTAGAACTGAAACATGAAGTAGAGGCGAAAGATTCTTTTAATCTTAATTAGATGTTTCAAATTTTAACTTTTGAAATAAAAAGTTCCTAACAATCACTTCCTCGTTAATGAGCCTTTAATAAATAAAGCAACTTTTGCTGGTGAATAATTATTAGGCACATTGTAGTCCCATTTTGGTCCCCTATTTTTGACCTCATGTTCTTTAATTATTATTTTCTTTCTTTCTCTTTTTCCTTTATTCCTTTAATGAACTTCTCAATGTATTTTGGTGCACAAAACGTTTCATGTTCATGCAGGGTACGAGAAAAAAATGCACCCTAATTAGAAGGTATAATGTTAGAAGCATATTTTGATGTAAATATCAATAGTTGATTTTACGGTTCGAACTCGTGACTTACAAGTTAAACATAGATAATTTGTTGTTGCTCCAAAATACCCTTTCAAACCGATAATATTCTAAGGATTTAAATTATATAGACATTAACAATGTAAATATTAATTACTATTCTTTATAGTTTAACGTGTGATAATAAGTTTTTAAACCATTTTTATGTAGTTGCCAATTAATGCTTATTATATATAATTACTTATGAATATTTTTAATTGGAAGACACAAAAAAAAATATTCCATAAGCTTACATGTTTGATAATAAAATACAAAGTGGAATGCGTTTTATCAAGGCAAAGAATCTTTCCAAAATTTTAACGTTTAATTATTTGTAAAATTAAATATACAATATAGTTGGAGCAGGCAGAAAAATATACAAAAATTTATATATACTAAATGAAAACATTATATTTTACTTCTTTTGTCATTTTTAAAAGTGCTATTTAATCATTTATAAAATAAGTTAAAATTTGTCAGTGGTAGGAATTTTCAGAATAATAAAATGTGTCACTTGGAATATATTGTGTTGCAATAATACTACTATATACTCAATTTTTACTGGCATTTAACAGATAAAATTTCTTGTTCAATTTTATGAAACAATAAAAAATTTTCCTAGGGACTTTATTGCAGCATATATTCTTTGCTTTCCTTTCATGCATAGATAGAATTTAATTTGGATTCTTCACTCAATCTCCCCCACCCCCACCCCCACCCCCAACCAGGGGGGAGCTAGTAGCTTGGGTACGAGTTCGGTCTAACCCAATTATTTTTGCTCAAATAGTGTAGTTGTATTAAAAGGTTTATTAAATATGTACAAATATTAAATTTACAACACAATTATCAACACTTGAAATCGTCATTATAAAATTAGAATCCATAAGGTTAATATTCTGACTTCACCTCTGGCCTCACGGCCACCCCCCAAAAAATCTAGATTATTTGTATAATTTCAAGATTATATAATCCTCTACAATTCTATGTCAAATTATCCGTTAAGATTTCAGGACTTTAAGGACTTGTTTTCGAACTTTTTATGGATAAAATTCATAAATAACCAATTTTTAGCCTATATTATTGAAAAATAATCATTGTCGTGAAGTTTCAAATCCAATAAATGGAGCTTCAGGACAATATCACACCATTTCACATTTGACACTTGAAATTTCAAAATAATGGCTATTTTGTTAAAATAAAAAAAATAATGACTATATTTTAAATACAATAACCGGAAAGTGACCAATGGACGTTATTTTCACAATTTTTCCACCCTCCAAGCCCACCAATAATGAGACCCAAAACCTCTTTGCTACACAACACTAACTAGCAAAGCCCAATATCTCTAGATAGTAGGCCAATAAGCCTTTTTTCTCATAAGCCCAAAAAGCTTGGATAGTTACTCGATACCTCGATTGATGAGCGTGTGTTTATTTCTTTATTTTTTGAATTCTCTAAGTGAAAATTTTGGTTTTGCCTAGTGTATACAAAGTTATATTTAATGTATAACATAATTTTTTTCGCCAAAGAATGTTCAAATACCAAGCTACTGATAAATCTAACAAACAGTTCACGGTTTAATTTGCAGAATTTTGTATTACGTTCCCTACTATCGAACCCTATAATATACATAGAGCTTATAAGTATATATTTATAACTTATGTCTTTTATTCAAAATAACTCACAATGTCTAAAATTTAGATCTACAACTACATAAAAAACTGAGCCGTGAAAGCAACCATTATTATTTCTATTAAGGTAAAATAAACCCTACATGAACGCGAGATGTTTCATTTATCAGATTGTCCCTTTAACAACATAAAAAGCAAACCTATAAAAACAACCACTAATACTTGTATTAGTTTATAGATTGTCTTTGACTCTATGTCATATTACCCCTTAGGATGTAGTTCTTTTTCAAATTTTATGTTAATATGAGATATTTTGTACATCGAACTGTCTTTTTTAACTACGTAAAAAAACAAAGGGCGTGGGGGTGGGGTTGTTAGTAGCTGGTTTTGCAGAGCACACGTGAATTTACTTACACAGAGTATTGCAGAGAAAAAACATATATGCATGCAGTCTTCCAGAAAGTGTGTATGTACTCTGCCTTTTGGGACTTTTTGCAGTCCAACCACACGACCAAAACCAACCTAATCTATTTCCGTGCCACCGTCAGAATTTAAAGTGTATGAGTTTTATTTCAAAAATTTAATCGAGGCCTTGTATTTGCATTTTTGGTGTATGTAACTTTTTGAGGTGCAACATCAACTACATTTTATATATTGTTGACGTCCATAATTTTTTTGGTGTAGAAATATCGACCACTATCAATCATTTTTCAACTATGTCTTTGAAAAACAATCATTATCATGTAATTTCAAGTTCATATGTGAAGATATCCTGAAGTTTCACCTAAGAAATTAAAAAAAAACTCCTTTAGGGACGTGGTTATTTTCAATTACAAGGGCTAAAATTCGATATTTGTGAATTTCACTTTTTTTTTAAAATTGCGATTGAGATTAATTTGACTGGAGTAATTTCCGTATAACCTATATATAGGTTAGACTGTCTATATTACATGACCCCTATAAATCCTATTGCCTACTTTGAATTTGCGTAAACATGAGAATCAGTGAATATCGATTGTTACATCATATTCTTAGGGTATGACTCTTTTTCAAACCCTATATGAGCACGAGATGTATTACGCATTATTTATTTTTTTGAAAAAAAATTAAGCTTCAACTTGGGAAGAACAAAAACAAAAGAACAAGCTGTGTAATAAATGTGGACCTAATGTTACCTGGCTAGTAGTGACTAATAGTAGTAATATTTTTATTATACAAATGTGCTATATATTAAAAAAATCCATTTCACTTTTTTTTCCTTTATATATATATTTTTATAAAATATATTAAAAACAAAATCTCATAGTCCAATCAGGAAAGACATTGGAGCCCAATGCCCACCATGTTCAAATATATACAAGATTTTACCATAGAAATATCGTTCACGGGTCACTTTTAGTTCTGTCTTTAAAAAAGTAATTATGTTATGTTATAAAGTTTTAAATTTTATAATTGTAGCTCTATGATAATATCTTAAAGTTTCACCTATAGAATTTAAAACTTCATGACAATAACTATTTCTTAATTACAGAAGTTGAAAAGTGGCTATTCATTTAAACGAAATAATGTCTATTATTGACACTAAAGGTGACACTAAATTCATCTCAACTCGTTTATTTGACACTCCTAGTAAACTAGAGAATCTGAGTAGCTCAATTGTTTGACTACTTAAACTCCCATCTTTTTAGTAATAGTTTGATTCTCCATCATGAACTTACGATCAGTGGCGGATTCACAATGTTATCAACGGATTCAAAATAATTTAATAATCTTTAATTTGTACATACATTTATATATATATAAAATAAAAAATTAAATTCTGAATCTGACTCGGTATTTTCCCCCCTCCGTGTTACTTTTCCTAGCTAGCTTTGTCCATCAATCCCTATCATCTGCAACAAACATGATGTGATATGATCATCATCTTATCATTTTCACATTTGTATAATTTTAAAGTTACACTGCCAGTGAATTTTAAGTTACTATATGGAGTACTATTTAGCACTTCATCTTTTTTGATAGATTAGTATTACATTTTGTCAAAATATTTACTTATTTATAGGTAAAAATAAAATCAATTAATTATATATGCATTGCTGTAGAAAGGTACATTTGAAGATTATAGTTAATTTAACTATGTGGAGAAAAAAAATTAAAATCTCTAATATCAAACAAAGTGACGCAACAGTCTTAAGCTTTCAAAATCTGCTTATTTTGTATTTTGCAAGCACAATGACTAGAGCAAGTGAGGAAATAAACCATATATATTTCCTCTAGAAATTAAATTATCAAACTTTTCTATACAAGTTGGATGCATGAAGGACTAGCTGACTCCAATTTTCACGAGCATTCACAATTTTTGAAGTGCACGCAAGAGCGCTAGCTCACGTCTCATGAACACAATGATTTCATTGTGATTCACTGATTCAAGTGATACGTTAGTTGAATTTAGAACGTCAAAATTACTTCCTTTAACATGATTATCATACATGCATCAAGATAATATTTATTAGTAAGTCTATGGTACATAAGAAAATAAAAATTGGGGGACCATATAAAAACCCCATACTTTTTGTTCCAAAATTAAATTAAATTAAATAACATCATGCCCACATATGATAACGTGTGATGGGGATGGGATACCCTTATTTTCTTTCTTTTCCTTATTCATAATTATTTTGGTCTAACAATTCAAATATTTTTTTTCAAAACTATATACTATATGATTTTTTGTATTAAAAAAAAACAATGATATAAAGATTTTTGTTTCTATTCAAGATGTATGACCCCATCTAACGTTGGCTCCTTTGCCCCACTACGCACTCGATCAATATATATATATATATATATAAATCGTCATATTTTTGCGATAAAAAAATTTCACTTACTATCCAACTTTGGGCTCGTATTTATTCTTTGACCGTTAATTTACATGTCTCAATTAAAATTCTCTCTCAATATAATTCTTTTATCAGACTCAACTAACCCAATAAAACCAATCCTAATATATTGTTTTAGACATTATTTGAAAATTTCAGCCTCAAAATAGTATATTAATATGTATTTTTTTTATTAGCCAAGAATTGAAAAAACTGCATATTCACTTGATATGGAATCTTCACCAAAAAAATGTACAAAATAAGAACAAAATTTTGTACTTGAAAAATTTGCACTAAAACAACATTCATCTTACAGATTTCTCATGGGAAAGTGACTAGGATATCTAATGAAGCGAGAATATGTACTAATTAACCATAGTTAAGTGAAAATTGAAAACGTACATCTATATACAAGCACGTGTCAAGTATATATTGGTTTGATGTTAACATCGCGAGTAAATTTGTGTACTTCATTGACCAATATGCCCCTCCCCCTCTAGTTAGTTCTATAAAGTTGGTTCCACCATATAGATAAATTATGCTAGTCTGGTCCTTATTTAGAACTTGTTCATTTGTATGGGCATTTGCTTCTAATTTCACTTCACAAACTTTCTCTCTCTTTTTTGCTTCATATTCCTCTTGAAGATTCATAAATGATGAAGATTTATATAAAGTCCTATCATGTTTTTCCACAGCTTTCTTGAACTTCTTTTTTGCTTGAATTTTCATCTAATTGGTAATTACTAATTATTATCAGAAAATTGCTAATTTCTGACATATTATGTCTAGACGGAATTTTGCTCATGGTAACATGAAATTCATCATAAATGTTCTTGACTAGCCAAATTCTAATGAATTTCGTTGGAAATTAGCGATTTTCTGATAGAGGATGAGATTAATTAAGCTATGAAAGTTCAAGAAAGTTGTGGGAAAACATGGTGAATTTAGGACTTTTTTGAGTGGATGTCCATTTTGTGGAGGATGTTTGCAATTGGTTCAACATTTTGCTATATATATATAGCCTATGGTAAATTCTTGAAATTACCTTATAATTTTACCTTGTTTTTTTTTCTTCTTTTAGATGCTGATAAATGAAACAACTTCCAATTATTTAGTTTAATCCAAGAAGATTCTCTCATTACATTTTTATTTTTTATTTTTACTATATCAACATTTTGAGAATTATAATTTTCTAATTCTTTCCCATTTTTTCCCTTTCTATATTGTTTTTTTTGTATATATTTCTTTTGTCAAGAATGTAGATCCCAAATCTGGAACTTTTCGACTTATTTCCTTTTTGGGGTTAAGAATTTTTTCTTCATTAAAATGAAAGATTGTTTACTTACCACATTATTTATGAGTTCTAGATTTTGAATAAGAGTAAGGTAATATCATTTTTTTATTCATTAATAGTATACAAAATATTTTACATTGTTTTATTTTGATTAATCCATCTGTCATGGCCATCACTCATAGTAGTGGGGGTTTGGCTTATAATAGTTAACTTGTGATAGCTAAGATTAATTAATTATAAATTTTATTTTGTAAGTGGTCTTGTAAGCTAAGTGATTTGATTGTATAGATAAGTTTTATGTGGAAAACATAAATCTTTCTTGATTTTGATTTGAATTTTATGAATTTTGAGTAAATATTTTTAGACTAGTGAAAAATGTGATAATAAGTGATAATAAGATTTCTCGTCTTTCTTTGGATATTTTGATGCTAAAAAAGCATCTGACATTTACACATGGTTCAGAGAAAAGATCGAATTCAAGGAGCATGAAAAATAAGATAATAAGTGACAAATAAGATTTTTTGTCTTTCATCGAATATTCGATGCACAAACCATTCGACATTCACATGGTTTGAGGAAAGATCACACTCGAGGGGCGTGAAAAAATGAGATAAGTGGTAGATAAGATTCCTTTCCTCAGAATTTTGATGAACAAAACTTTTGACATTCACATATGGTTCAAGAAAAGATCACACTCGAAGAGTGTGAAAAATGTGATAACAAATGATAAATAAAATTTCTTGTCTTTCATTGGATATCCCGATGTATAAAGCCTTCGACATTTACATATGGTTTGAGAAAAGATTGCACTCAAGGAGATAACAAATAGCAGAGAAGATTCCCTAGCTTTCTTCTATTACCATCAAAATAATTGATATTGTTCATATTGTTTGCTCTTTTGTTTTTAGCTACTTTATGATATCATTTCTTTCCGTGTAAAAGGTTAATTTTTGTTACTATCTGAATAAAAAAAACAATAATTTTATTTACCCCTTGTGAATTTGCACATATTATAAGAACTTTTTTTCTGATTTCTCATTCAGTATATGGTATTCATTAATTAGAGAGGTTGAATTGTATCACATTTAGAGTAAAGCATCATCTATATAAAGCATAATTTCTATATTAGAAATTTAAACCCAAAATCTCTTATTAAAAATGAAAAAGTAACAACGACTCCGTCACAATTCTGAGTAAATGTAAGTACTAATTTTATGGGATTTACGACATATATAGTCACATTAAGTGCATGCTCAAGAATTATCTTAGCTAGTGATTATGTTGTTAATTAATTGGACGATCTTAGAGAGTACTTCTAATTATTATTTGCGCGATTAAAAAAACACTATAGATTTCTTATTAATTTGTCACTAAATAAGATTAACAACTAATTAGAAACGGTTGAAATTTTCTTTTCTTCTACGTATAATGTAATTTTCGAAAGTATGAAGGAGTATCAGTTGACTCCGTTACGATAAAAATGGGGTTTTCTTTAATGATTACACGTTAGTACCAAAAATATTTTACCCTTATAAAGTGGTTGATATGTTTAATACCTTAGGATTTTAGTATTTATTCCACACCAATGTCAGAGTCATTATTAGATAATTAATAGAGAAAATCATTAATGGCCAACTTGCAAGGGAAAATATTAGTGGCAAAAATGCTGGCAAATAATAATAATGCTAGTACTTCTTAATTTATTAAATGTGACACAATTATATGTGTAGTAATTTTGCATAATAAAAAATCACAAAATTAGCTTGCAGCTTACTCACTCCACATGCTGAGTTGTATTATTCAGTAGTTGAAGTTTACTAATCGCGATATTATCTGTATTTCCGATGGGTAGGGTTATAATTTCCTCATACATCAAGAAGTTTTCGTTTATTGAGACTCTAAATCGAGATAATATTAATCATCTCAATTTAAAGAAGGAGAATTTTATTCAACAATCAATATTAGTTTATTTATTTTTTATAATGTCATCAAAACGATAAATCACTTGCTAATAAGTAGGCGTGGGAAGATTACAAAAAGTTGAAATATCAAAATTAAGAGTTGAATGCATAATCTAAAATATTTTTAAAACACTCTTTATATTATAATGGATCTTTTGACAATTGAGTACAAGTAATTTTATATATATGTAATTTTCTGATAAAGAGAATTCAGTTACACCAACTTTTGAATCGATGTGGCTCCGCTTCTGGCTAACAATTTGTCCTTTCTTATGAAAGTACTTCCAAAGACAAAATAACATTTGTCCATCAAAGTGTAGGAAAAATTGATATATATATATATTTTTTGTATATATAAGAGTGCTTTGGAATTCTTTAATTAAACATGGTCAAATTTGTTCCCCATAAAAATCATATCCCAATAAAAACTTTCCAAAATATCAACATGGTCACTGTGGTATCTCCTACTATAGGTATGACGCTAGCTAAGCTTGTTTCTATGGATTCAGCCCTGTGGAAAAATAGTGTTGTGGGCAATTCAGTGTGTAGTGTCACCCCCGGGACACTAGCGAGTCCGTCCCTAAAAATTAGGTCCATGAAGCCAGAGTATTGTCGCACTAAATCACTACCGTTCGATTGCTTTCTTAATGCCTTCGTGTCCCTCACGTGATCATATCCTACCCTCTGCTCCCTTTCCCTTTCAGGATGAGGAGGCCTATGAGCCGTTAGTGGCTAGAAGAGCTCCGGTGCAAAAAATTCAGGCATTCATGCAGGAATATAACATGAATATGTAATTAATTAGGAAAAAAAGAAAATATTGTGTTGTCACTTGGGACAAAGTTAACCGGTATCTATGTTGATGATAAATAACAAATATTCAATGAAATAGTTGATTTACTCGAAACCTAACACACCTGCGTGGTTTTGATAGGTATTTTACATTTACCACTGAGAACTTGTTGGGTTCGAAAGGGTGATTAGGGCGTCATGTGGAAGCTTACAATTGCAAATCATATGATTAACAAATCAGACGACAAAGAAAAGTATCCTAAAGAAATGTTATTGATATGCTTTGGTCAAATGACCTACATATGACTAATATTGAAAAACATATATATGTTTAGGAGAAAATCTCCCCATAATCAAGACTCTCTAAATCACTACATTGTGAGTGTTATTGTGTTATGGTATAATAATAGGGATCTTTAATTTATAGATTTTCAAACTTTTCCTCTAATGAAAGAATAAATCAAATATGGAAGAAAATTATATTTTCCTTTCAGAAAAAATCCAAGCATTTATGGTAATACTTTGACTTTTCTTTAAGAAAAAAAAAAACAAACTTCAAATAAGAAAAGAAAATCAGGGCAAAACTCTAACAGAACTAATGAAATGGATAGGATCTCTTCATCCTTATAAGAGTTTGAGCTCTGAAAATTGACAAAATCCTAATAAAGAGTGCTTCGGTTAAAATTAAAAAAATAGTCATTTTTCGAACTTATAATTAAAAATAGTTTGAAATTCATTATATTATCATGATGTGTCTAATCGAACAATTTACACATTTTCAAATACGGGATATTTTTCAAATACTGGTAAAAAAAGAGGTTAATTATCCATACAATTTTAACAAGTGCTTTTCCATTTAATGAACTTTAACACATTGCAAATTCGAGTTAGTTTGATCAGTAAATTTCAAATAACTAATGATAATATAAAAAAAAAGTGTATTGTACTTTTGTGTGTGGCATCTTTTTTTTGACAAAAATGGTTCAAACAAAACTAATAAGACAGCCAAATCAACACAAGATTAAGTTTCATAGTTCTTTTTCCCCATATTTTTCAATGTTTTTTTCCAATTAAATAATCAAAAGAGAGATTAAAGGTGTCTAATCTTAAAACTTTTCAATTCAATCCTGTCTTTTTTTTTGGCAAAAAGTTAAATTTAGATCAAAGTTACTAGTAATAATTAGTTGAGTCCAAATATAAAATTGCATGTTGATCCCAGATGTTTAACTTTAAACCAACAGTGTCAGTGGGACAAAAAAAAAGACCTTGACCCTCTAAAATAAAAGCAAATAAAGCAATTTATATTTTTAAACATCAACTTTAGTAAGTATTAATCGGCCATTGGACATAAGAATTGTGAAATTTGAAAAAAAAAAAAAATTTAAATTGAAAATAGTACGGTATTTGAAAATTGAAATTGTGTTCAGAGATAAATTAATACAAATTGAAGTTCTTTTATTAAATTTCTGAGTGGTTAGAAGTGAAAATTATGAAAACAATGTTTTGGATCGGAGTTCTTTGACTTTCAAAATTTAATTATAACAATTCTATGTCCAAGCAATTTTCCCAAACAATATTATTATTTTTTAAAAAAAGGAAGTGATACAAATGAAATAAATTCTCTAATTAACCTTTTTACAGTACAAATCAATCATGACCTGGCACAGATAATGGATCAAGCAATATCAAATTAGTTTATGTTTTGTACACTATCGATAAATAAATTCTTAGCATCGTTAAGTTAAAGTTGTCAATGAAACAAGGTAACTTGCTATGATCGATTAAATACAATTGACAAAGTAAAGGTAGGAGTCGAAGTAGGTTCACCTGAACCCCTTTTACCAAAACTTCACATAATATATATAAGATTAATATCTTTTATATATATGTCAAATCCCTCGATAAAAATCCTACTTTCTCTATTAATATTAAGTGTATATAACTCAAATAACCATAAATTTGTTTATAAATTTCTACAACGATCTCAGTATTTTTCTTGCTACATTGTCTTTGCTTAATTGCTTTAGTCATGTGGAAAAACATCCTTAGGTTTTTTTTTTTTTTTTTTTCATATTGAAATTTAATAATTATGGAATATTATAACCTGTGCTTTCTGCCATTTTTCTGTTATAGTGGTTAAAATGGCTGGAAAATTAGCTATGGTCTGACATATATGCATGCACATACTGATCAAATGCTTTACCTAATTTTAAATAAATAGCTTTAAAATTTATGTAGACATATATAATAGTTAGTTGGGAAGGCTCCATATGAGAATGAAATGACAATAATGTGGTCCATCCTATACATACAAATATAAAAGGAAAAATTTCATAGTAGTAACAAGCTATGCACTAAAATGGTATTAGACAAGGTTTCGATTAATTCAAATTCATGTCACATAAGATCTTCTATAGGTGTATATTATTAGGGCCAACTAATTATGACTAGTTCAAATTCATGTCACAACAATTAATTTAAATTCATGTCACAAGCTATGCACTAAAAAAAAAAGGCTATGCACTAAAATGGTATTAGACAAGGTTTCGACTAATTCAGATTTATGTCACATGAGATCTCTTACAAGTGTATAATATTAGGTTCCAACTAATGTAACTAATTCAAATTCATGTCACCTGAGATCTTTTACAAGTGTATGCTACTAAAAATTGACTAATTCAAATACATGTCACATGTAATCTTTTACAAGTGTATACTACTAAAAACACTAATTCAAATTCATGTCATGTGAAATCTCTTATAGGTGTATACTACTAAAAAAACAAGAATTAGTTTCCAATGAGATTTCCATTGGAAATTCCGTCAGTCAACTAAAACATTAATTCAAATTCATGTCACGTGAGATCTCTAACTTCACACAAGAACAATTAATTTTTAATAGTGTTAGTGCTTTCTAAAGCTTTCTAAGACGATTTTCTCCATTTTAAGAGGAGAAAACGTTTTTTTTTTTTTTTAAAAAAAGAAGAGGAATCATCCAATTTTTATTATGAATAATTTAGAACTTTAAATTAAACATCAATGTAATATATTACAAACAAATATCTAACCTCTTATAACAAGTAGTATGTGAAGTTACAATCACACAAGAACAAAAAAAAAAGAATTCAAAATTAATAATATTTTTATAGAATTTGATGCAAAATTTGTATATATGTTAAAAATTAAATTCAGAGTACAAGACAATTACTAGTAAAACACTAATAAAATTATGCTAACTCATTTTTAAAATTAAGCTACGCTATGAGGGGGGCCTAATTCATCATAGCATCAGATCTTAAATCCTAACAACTAATTTTTAGGTTAAAATTGAAAATAAAAAGAGACTCAATTTAAGTATAACATGTGATAATAGATCTAACAATTAATGAAATCATCCATAACAGGACAAAAATGTAATTTTTATCAAAAATATCTATCAAAAATAGTTTTGATGAACTCATGAAAACAAAAAATCTGTCAAAAATAATTTTGATGAATTCATGAAAATTCAAGATAAAATCAATTCTAAAACTTCAAAAATCTCAACAATTGAAAAAAAAAACATGTTATTCTTGACCCTATATATATCTTCCCACAGCTTTATTGAACCGCAACAATTTAACTCTCTTCATCGAATAATTATATATGCAGTTCAAGAAAGCTGTGGAAAAATACAAAAAGAGCCAATTGGAATCTCATTAACCCTAAAAAGGGTTTCTTGAGAAAATAAAAATAGAGATTATTTTTAATTGTTGTGTGAGTGAGAATTTTGGAAGAAGTGAAGTGTTGAACGAGGAGAAGAATGGGCAGTTTTTATAGGGGTAATTTGAGTGGGAGTGGGGGTGGGGTGGAATACGGGGGTGGGGGTGGGGGTGGGAGTCTTTTTACTACTGATCCCAAGAAGAATATTGGATTGGGTCTACAACAGAACTCTGAACAAACCTACCTTTTATATATATATATATATATAATATAGGAATGATATAATACATAAATATAATTTTTAACTTGATTTCAGCTGACAACTATGACCTTTAACTTTGGGTATGCACAAGTAGACACTTAAACTTGTATAAAATTGAACAAATAGACATATTCATCCTACATGGCACCCTATATGACAATATTGTGTCTTACGTGGTGTCCTACATGTATTATGTCACGTAAAACACTAGTGTCTACTTGTTCAATTTTATACAAATTTAAGTGCATATTTGTGCACTCCCAAAGTTAGAGGACATAGTTGTCCGCTGAAGTCAAGTTAAGAGTCATGGTTATATATTATATATGCCTATAGGAATTGTATGTATATACATTTAACTTACATGAAAAATATTATTGGTGTTTATAGTGACAATAATAATAACAATAATGTATTCCGTATAATATTATAAAGTACGATTGAAATCTGAGAGGCTAGAGAACATATAGTATAACATTTCAAAACTAATTATTATCGTAAAATGTTGTTATAGAGCATGATTGTGGTAGAGACCGACGAAATATACAATATAAATATATTGCATATGTCATAATATATATTTTTTCATTATATTTGTCACTTGTGTAACAAACAAATGAATTAAATAAAGTGATCTTTATTTGAGAGGTGAATATAAAACCATTTAGATCCATTGGTTGTGTTTTGGCTAGTGGGCACCACTAAATGGGTCCCTTTTATAGATCTGTCCATTTGTAATTTCCAGCCTATAGATTTTATTATTATAATATATGCCCATAACTTTTAATTTGACACCTATAAATTATAGATTAGGGGGTGCCCTAAATAATGTATTTATTATATTGCTAGGGTCATGCTTTCATTTCTTTCTTATTGGTTATGAGGGTTTCATATGCCTTTTATTTCTGTTTTAATTTATTTGATTTAGTTTAACTTGATCGAAAATCTATATATATAAAAAAAAGTTAAAAGATTTTTAAGATTTAAATAGTTAGAATACTCTAAAATGTATTTATATATGGTCATTTTTTTGTTTCCTTTTTTTATTTTTTTATTTCGAGGATATTCTTATATTCTCCTTTCTGTTTTAATTTATTTAATTAGTTTGAATCTATCAAAAATATATAAAAGAATGAAATGTTTTTATAATTAAATATATTAGAGGTACTCTCCAAAGAACGTATTTATTATAAGGCCATGTTTTTATTTCTTCTTTTTGGGTTTTGATGGTTTTTTTTTCTATTTCAATTATTTGATTTCACTATATTAAAATTGATCGAAAATCTATTTCAGAACAAAAAGATTTTTAAGTTTTGAAATTGGGGTGCACTCTAGAGAATGCATTTATTATAGGACCACGTTTCCATTTCTTCTCTTTTGGTTTTGAGGGTCCTACACTATTTTTTCTGTTTCAATTTGTTTGATTTAGTTTGAATCGAACGAAATTTATAAAAGAACCAACGATTTTTAGAATTTGAATAGGTTAAGGATACACCCTAAAGAATGCATTTATTATAGGTCCATGTTTACATTTCTTCTTTTTCTAGTTTTGAGGGTCCTATGTACTCTTTTCAATTTTAATTTTATTTGATATAATTTGAATTGATCGAAAATCTACGAGCAGACGGAAGACTTTTAAGATTTGAATATATAGGTTAGGGGTATACCCTAAGAATGTATTTATTATAGGGTCGTGTATTTAACTTAAATTTATATTTTTCATTTCTTTATTTTGGTTGTGAGAATCATATATATGCGCTTTTCTATTTCAATTAGTTTGTTTAAAAAGAACACAAAATTTTTAAAGAATTGTGAATCTTAAACACCATATATTATATTTGTGTAAACAAGAAATTTACCATGTTTTATTATAGCATTAGTAACCTTATTTGCTTCTCTATTACAGTCTCATTATATATTCATCTCATGAAGGGTGAACGCTCATTTTTTTTCAATTAGGTTTTATCAAACTTTGATTTGATTCTTTGATTTTTGATTTTGAAAAGTGTGCATCGAATATTGAATCGAACTAATTCGGTTCAATTTTTTCAATTTTGATTCTATTCATTCGGTGTTTTTAAAATAGTTTTTCAGTGTGAATGAAAAATAAAATGAGGATAAAATCAATGTACAAGAAACTTAAAAATTTAAAAACCATGTTAAGAAATGATGTGTCTCACTATAAAAATGCTGAAAAGACCATATTTGTCTTTGTCAAGAACATTGTTCCTCCAATTACTACTCGGGAAAAAATAAGAACGAATACAAATTCTTTTTACATGACGTACATCGACAAAAATACGTTTGGATTCCTCTTTGAAATTAATATTTGAAGTTGACTATCTGATTTGTAAATCTGTTGCTACTTTGATTTATTTATGAATGATTTAATTGCTAGTTGACTTTTAATAAAAATTCGGTTCTTCCATTCACTAAAGTTTCAAAATCCTTACACTGAATAACAAATCGAAGAATCAAACTTTTGAAAAGAAACACCGACATTAAATCAAAAAACCGATTTAGTTAGGTTTGATTCAGTTCGATTTTTCGACATTTATGCTCTTTCCTAATCACAAAAGTTTCTTAAAATTTCATGTCAAGTCATTTTTTTTATGGAAAAATTATAGAAATCCCACTTTTTAGTTTACTTATTACCATTATCCCCTATAAGTTTTACAAATCTCCAAAATCCCTCATTTTCGCGCATCAGATTAGTGTATCAACGCTTATATTATTGTATCTCGCGCATCAGATTAATGTATCAGCGCTTATATTATTGTATCTCGCGCATCAAATTAATGTATCAGAGTTATATAAGTGCTGATACATGCGCGAGATACAATAATATAAGCTATGATACATTAATCTGATGCGCGAGATACAATAATATAAGCGCTGATACACTAATTTGATGCACAAAAATGAAGGATTTCTGTAATTATAAACTTTTAAGGGATAAATTGTAATTTTACCTTAAATGTATGTGATTTCTGTAATTTGTCCTTTTTTTATTTTAAAATTTCATATTCAATAAAATATTTTCACATAATATTTTTAAAAAAATAATAAATCGAAAAGTGGTTAGTGGATGCTATTTTTATCGAAAGGGAAAAGGAAAAAAGATCAAAAGGTTATCACATGGAAGCATGTGAGTGTGACCCACAATGGCAAAAGTGACATTTGCCCCCCGAATTTTCCGGACAAAGGTTTTTTTGTCTCTGTTTTGTACCCCGACACTTTTATTTCTATGATCACAACCCCCCACTAACTTCCTAAATGACAAATTTAACCTCTTTAATTTATTAACTTATATTTTTTTTGGGAAAAGGGTCTGATATACTCCTCAACTTTGTCATTTAGAGCTGATATACCCCTCGTTATGATAGTGGCTCATATATACCCCTACTTATATACAAATGGCTCACATATACCCTTTTCCTCTAACGGAAATGAAAAAAATTAATTTTAGTTTAATTTTTTATTATTTAAAATATATATATATAATCCCATATGAGTATATTTAATCCTCCTCAAACATATTTTTTTTTTGTTTTAATGACTAATTTAGATTTATTATTTTGATGGTCAAATTTATATATGTTTCACTAATATTCTTGTAAAACTTATTATAGACGACCAAATTTTTTTCTTCAAATACAAAAATTAAATTACAATATAGACAAAAAAAATAGTTTTAAATTATAATATAGCCACAAAAAAATAGTTTTAAATTTTTTTCTTTACACTAAGGAATGAAAGAAAAAAAAAATAAAATAAGAAACTCAAATAATTATAATAAAGAAGTCAAAAAATAATTTATGTATGAAAAAGATTAGAATATACCTTGAACTTTGCTAGAAGAATCATATATACCCCTAAATAATTTTTAAGAAAATTAAAAATCAAAAATATAAATTTAAAACTAATTTTTTCACTTCCGTTAAATGAAGGGTCTATGTGAGCTCATTTTGTAACGGTAGGGATATATGTGAGCCGTTTGTATAACGGTAAAGGTATATATGAGACACTTTCATAACAAGGAGCATATTAGTTCCAAATGACAAAGTTAAGGGGTATATCAGGCCCTTTTCCCTTTTTTTTTTACATAGTTGTGTGTTTCTCTAACATCTATGCATAAATATGTACATACATATATACACTACAAAAATAAGTATTAACTAAAATTCGTTGTTAAATAAGGTTAGTGTGACACCCTTTGTCTGAGTATATACAAGTAAAATAATAAATAAAGTGGTTAAATAACATATTTTGGACACATTTGATATAATAATATGATGTAGTCTAGTGATTTTAGGTGCTCTTGAAAGAGCGAAGACACACAAACTTAAAGTGTTCATGTGTTCGAATTTCACTAGTAGTAGCTCTTTGTGAAATTTCACCTGGACACTTTTTGTGAAATTTCTAGCTTTGCTACTGCCAGTATGTTACTCGTTAAGTTGTTCTCCTACTATATTTGTAGGAAAATTTTAGGATTCAAATTTGATGTGTTTAAATTTTAAGTTCTTGTGCGGTGAATGTATTTTAATTTTGAATTTAAAATATAACCTAATTAAATTTCAATGATTTTCATGTGTGTATATTGTGAGGAGGGGATAGTTTGATGCACAAAATATCTCGTTTTAGTAAAGATTTAGAAAAGATCGTATTCGAATGTGTGATGTAGACAATTTAAAAATCAACTCATTACTCAATCCGCTTACATATGTGTCTGAGTCAGTGCAGACAATCGCCTTCATTGAGTTAGGCTAGTATATTAGAGGGAAGGAGAAAGGAAATAGGCATGATTAACGCATATTATGGATGTATTAGATTTAGACTACAAGATCTATGGAAGTTAGTGGGTATTTTTGTAAAGTTAGCTGTCAATCACTGCATTATTAGTCTTTTTTTTCATACATAAAGATGTATATATATAAAAATATATAAATATTATAAATGCATCGTTGTTTTGTTTGGTTTGTCTAAACAAAGAATATTCCTTTATACAAAACTTCTCTTTTTAAATCTATTTCATTATTTAAGTCTTGAGAAAATTCTAGGATGGTGCTGTTTCATGTCATGTGTAGATAACTAGACATTGAAGTTTTGTAGAATTCTGTGAGAAGGATTAATTTCAATTAGGGATCTTGAAAGTTATTCTATTCTATCTTAAACTCTAGCTCATGTATATATAAATATATTTTTTAAAGAGGCATCTCGAATATTTCATAAACTCATGGAACATTCACAAAGAGATCAAAATGTGGTTAAACTTTTGTTGACAACTAAATACTTAAAAAGGATTCATGAAATTCAAGTCCACGTAATCTTAATTAGTTCAAGAAATACCTACAATATATTTTTTGTATTTGAAAATAATATTAGGTTTAAATGAACATGATAAGAGTATCAAGCTAAACTAAATACAAACGAGCTGAGCCGAGTTCCGAGCTAACTCAATTAAGTGGCTCGTCTAGTTATATCTGCATCGAAGGTATAAATACCTTTTACGGAGATGGATCCAATTTCATATATGAAAATTGAAATTTATGAGTTTAAGATTTTAATCTTTTTAAGTTATTGATTTTTAAATTTTTACTTGATATTTTGTAAATGTTGAATGATTTGTCATGATAAATATAAAATTTAGATAGAAAATATTAAATTTAATCAAACTTGTATCTCGAAGGCTAGCTTTGCCCCCTTGGTGTTGCTACTATGAAACATATGCATGGGAATTAATGTGTACTATTTTGTCACCTCATATGACTTATGTTTCTATGGAAGTTTTCACCATGTATCTTTCTTCTTCAAAAACCAAAGCATATATTAATCCAACATAATTAAAAAGGCAGTCTGTCTAATTGATTTTACCCATAACTTTGTCTTTATTTATTTGTTTTGTTTTTTCATTCAATGTTGTTATTTTAGAGCTTGATTAATTTAGATTTGTATTGAAAAATCACATTTTGAGGATAAAACAAGATTCCATTTCAAGAATTACCGAAAGTTATTGCACTTTTTCTGTTTTAAAATAGTTATCATATTTTATTTTTAAAAAAATGATTTGACTAACTTTCAAAGTTAAATTTAATTAGATTTAATTGATTAGGATCGAGGTTCGGTCTTGGAAAGGTTTGGAGTTGGATTAGGGTCGAGATCAAAAGACGTCGGGGTCATATAATGATGTTGAAAGAAAGTTTTAAAAAATTATATTGAGTTATCAGTTAAACTGTTAAGAAAATAAAAAAATATTAACATCCGAACAAATTGACCAATAGCATAAAACACAATTATTTTTTAACCGTTAAACCAATAATTCAATAGGAATTAATCAGTATAGTGGTGGGCTGGACTTTAACTAATTCATCATCAGATCTACCAACCATTGGTTAGGACTAGGTTGTAGCTAAGGACCTTTTGGGCATAATTCTGTACAACCAGTTAACCTAATTATAAGCCCACCATTATTACCAATAATTTTTTTTAAGGTTGGAAAAATTATTTGGATATATAATTATTCATATTTAGAGTGGTAAAGTCAGAAATTTTAATATATATATATACGCATAACGTAATATTTGACTTATATATAATATAATTTTCTGGCAAATATTGTTCAATTCGACCCTCCTTTTGTTCACGATGACCAGTTAAATTCGACTAAAAGTAGATAGGGATTGCAAGTGTCTATCCTTCCCTAGTTACTAATTATTGAAGAACGAAGGGTCAAAAGTATATCTAAAGTATTCAGTTTTTTTGAGTTTTATATATGAACTATCAGGTCTGCGAGTTTTTTACCTAAATTATATATCACCATCTATTTGTCAAAACATACCTCAACTATCAATTCTTTCTTTTTCCTACCGGAAATATCACTATCGTTCATGTAAAAAAAAGAGGAACAATTAGATATTTAAAGTGTGTTTTGATAAATAATTGGTGATAATTCATATAGAAAACTCGCACACTATTAGGTATATATGAAATTTGAAAAATCGGGATGCTTTAGGTAAGTGCTTTGACCATTAACTCATTATTGAACTTTTGTTTTTTGGAAGGCGGAGGGGGGATTTCTTATCGGTGTTCAATATTCATGTTGAGGCCCGACTAAAATTCATATTCACGCATTGTAGGCCCATTTGGGGAGCAAACCTCCCAACAAAATATTTAATATTCTCAAGAGTTCGAATCCAAAATATCTGATCAGAGATGAAGGAATTCCAACTATGCCACCTATATAGAATATTGGAGTTCATTATAACTTGGGTCTAATTAACATAATTGTTACAAGTATTTTTAATACTAATGTACATTATTATGTATGTAAAAGGACTTAAATTAATTATAGTTGGTGCAAAGTAGGAATAAGTAGCTCATTTTTTCACAATCAGTACTACCAAATATATTGTCCAAAATTAACGAATAAAAATCAACTCCATTCAAGAATTGGCAGTAATAAAGTTGTAGATGAACATTCAACTTAATGATTGGTGGGATTTTTTGCCATAATAATTGGTGGTAATTTTCTGCAGAAAATCTTATAAAACTAGTGAAAATGAGGATAAAAAGAGTTACTTTCTACCACCAAACAAAATTCTTACCCTCCTTATATTAACTCTGAAAATCAAGGAAAACAAAAGATAAACAAATACTAGTATATTTTGTCTCATAAGTATATACTATTGTATTATATTGTGTTGTATAAAATTATTTTGATAAATGCAATAATTGAATAATTGTATTAATTATTTTTCATTGTTATGTAATATCACACATCAACAATATGGTAAAAATAAATCTACAAATAAAGTAGAGTATAACGTATAACTATTTTTTTAAAATATAATAAAATATAAAATATGATTATTAGATAAATAAAATGAAAAAGATCATTGAGTTTGAGTTGGATTCACCAATTTCACTTTCTAGCTACAAGTTCCATCAACAGGAGTAGTGCATTGTCCATAATCTTTTGTACTTGTTAATAAACTCACATATAGCTAATATATAAAAGCAATCTATTCAGAATTAATGAGATGCTTTTCTAAAATTCACAAATCTGAATCCACCTTTATTCAAAATTCATTGTGTTATTTTTTTTAGAATTCAAAGTTCTTCCGAATAACGTGATATCTTTTTGTAGATACTTGCTTTCTTTGGATCAATTTCAACATTATCAAGATTGGACTTGAATAAGATGTCATCATCCCTTTTGTTTCAAAAGTGAAAATATCAAAATTCTTCTTAAAAAAAGAACCCTATTCCTCCAATTTCAATTTTAGCCACAATTATAGACCCCATCATAAATAGAGTCCACACAAATATTCCAATGGGCTACAACCCACCCACCCACCCCCACACCCCACACCCACCTAGCTACACTAAACCAACCAAATATACCCTAAAAAAAGTGGGCTATGGTCCATTTAAGTCACACATCAAACCAACTTGAACAAAAAAGGTATATAATTGTGTACAAATTTAACCCAAAAAACATACTACACTAACAATACCTTCAATTTTCACAATATTGAAAAACATTAAATGGACCTTATTTTAAAAAATAAAAATAAAAGTCCAAATCCAATTTAATGTTTTTGTCAATTGTAAACCCTTATCACTAAATAAACCAATTTATCATAACACAAAGTCCAGTTTGGTTTTTTCGGGTTCAAAGCCCAATTCTCTTTCTCTCTCATCCAGCTACGGCCGAAAACCTAGATCTGATTCGCTACCGGAGCCTGAAAAACTCGTCGGCTTCGAAATTCCTATCTGGGTTTTGCTCAGAATTGAATTTCGGTAATTGGGTTATTCTGAAAATTCAAAATTTCCTACAGGTATAGTAGTACCCCTTTTTGTTCAATTCAGATTTGATTTAGTTTCATTTTTTTTTCGATTTTTTAGCTATGGATTTACTGTGTTAGTGTGAAGATTGTATATTTTTGTGTAAAATGTGTGCTGAATATGATTTTAAAGGTTTATGTTCTTAGATTTTGATATTTCAGTATCTGTTGTGAGCTATTTGAAGCTTCTCAGGATCATTTCAAAGTTCAGCTGATGTGTTTTGAAAAAAACTTGGGATTTTTATCTTTGTATTGATGTTCTGGGCTTGAAGTTTGCAGGTTTAATGAAATCCAAGGCTGTATATGAAATGATTGTTGAAGTTTTTGGTTGAATTTTTTGTCTGGGCAGTGTAATAGATCCATTGTTAGTAAATGCCTAGTAAAAAAGAGGATTTTGATCTGGGCTTTGTTTAGATTTATCTACAAGCCCATGTTTGATCCATTTTCTGAGTTAGATTTTAGTAAGTTGATGTTTCTATCTTGTTAGCCCTTGTGTTGTAAAATGTCCATTTTAGCCCTGATTTTCATTGAAAATAGAGTACTACTCTGAACTCTCCTTGTTGCCTTAGGAGGACTAGTATTATTTAACTTTGGGTCAGGTGTGGGTTTGGGCCGGGCTGGTGGAGGCAACACCGGGCTTTCGGAGATGCTCCACGGGCTGGATTGTTCAGCTACGAGGAACTAATTTGGTGTAGTTTGTTTGCTAAAGCTTTGAGTCTCATGTTCTATTGGTCCAAAGAGTGAATTTAAGGAGCTGTTTGTCCATAGATTTTGTTTCAAACATTTGAAATAATATATGGAGATTATTTCAAATATTTGCTTATCATACTGACCCATTATTTCAACTTCGAACTTGAAATATGGAATTTGAAGTTTGAAAAAACAGAGTTTTAAGAGTTTTTCAAGTTTAACTCACCAAACTTCCAACTATGTTTTCATGTCTAAATACAACTTCAACTTCCAAGTACCATTTGGTTAACTTAACGTCTGTTTTTTTCTTCCAAATATCAACCAATTCATGCCCAAATGCCTACTAAGTATGGCTGAAGCAATGGAGTTGCAGCCTAAGGTTTGCAACTTCATGCCACATTCGTTAGGTGCAGGGTTCAATACCTACTGATGGCCATAGGCTGCAATTCAATACTGAATCTCTATGGTGCAAGGTTCAAATCCTACATATGGCTCTGTCTTAATCCAGAAACAGTATAAAACATCGTGTATACTTTGAAGCTCCACGACAAATCCATGGAGCCACCTTTATTTTGCTTGAAAGAACCTAAGGTGCAACATTAATATTTTGTTGTGGACCTAAGGTTACAAAGGATGCAAAACCCTTACCAGAAATGGATGGTGCAGTCAGCTCCGCTGTAGCCATTTCTTTCTTTACAAGGAAAGATCTTGGACTGATAGCGCAGGAGGGTTTTCTCTAAAACAGACCGAGGAGTGAATGAGGTGTGATTTTAAACTTATCAAAGATATAATATGTCAAGCTGTTAAGGATATCAAAAGAGACACTAGTTTACAGAGGGAGGACGAAGAAAGAGAATTCATATTGATTTTTTTAACACAAAAGAATCTTAGTTTCCTGAGACTCGTTACAGAAAATGCACACACACCCACACCCACACCCACGATGGTGTTACTTTCGGGAATGTGTTTTGTGTGTTCGCACTTCTTTTCTTCA
Source organism: Solanum verrucosum (assembly GCF_900185275.1). Lineage (NCBI taxonomy): Eukaryota > Viridiplantae > Streptophyta > Magnoliopsida > Solanales > Solanaceae > Solanum > Solanum verrucosum. The sequence goes on from NW_026020630.1 coordinate 2,902,849, forward strand.
GTTCACAATATATATGATTTTTGTTTTCTTTCTCCTTCTTTATTGTTAAATTATACAGATAATTGATAAGTGTTGTGCTTCCCACAGCCTTGAGATCCTGGATATTGATGGCGACCCCAGAAACCACAGCTACTCCAGCAACCCCCACTGAGAATAATGAGATAGTGCCGAAAAATGAGATGATTCATGAGCATGGTGATGAAATGGTGCCGCAAAATGAGATGATACATGAGCACAGCCATGAGATTGTGCCGGAAAATGAGATGATACATGAGCACAACCATGAGATTGTGCCGGAAAATGAGATGATACATGAGCACAGCCATGAGATTGTGCCGGAAAATGAGATGATACATGAGCACAGCCATGAGATTGTGCCGGAAAAGGAGATGATACATGAGCATAGTCACGAGATTGTGCCGGAAAATGAGATGATACATGAGCACAGTCATGAGACAGTGCCGCAAAATGAGATGATACATGAGCATAGTCATGAGATGGTGCCAGAAAATGAGATGACACATGAGCATAATCACGAGATGGTGCGGGAAAATGAGATGACACATGAGCATAATCACGAGATGGTGCGGGAAAATGAGATGACACATGAGCATAATCACGAGATGGTGCCAGAACATGAGATGATGCATGAACATAGTCATGAGATGGTGCCGGAACATGAGATGATGCATGAACATAGTCATGAGATGATGCCGGAACATGAGATGATGCATGAACATCATATGGTGCTTGGGAATGAGATAGTCCCCAGCAATGAGATGGTCCCGGATGATGAGATGATCCCACTAAATGAGATGGTCCTTGCTGAACCACAACCCAACTATATAGAAACACCTCCAAACAATCCAGAAACACAGCCCAGCAAGCGTAGGAAGAAGAAGTCAATAGTTTGGGAACACTTCACCATTGAAAACGTTGGCGGTGGAACTAGAAGGGCACAATGTAAGCAGTGCAAGCAATCATTTGCATATAGTACAGGTTCAAAAGTAGCTGGCACTAGTCACCTGAAACGCCATATTGCCAAAGGAACCTGTCCAGTAGTCCTACGTAACCAACAGAACAATCAATTGAGCCCGTATAGTACACCTCCTAAGATGAGTGGATATGGTGGTAGTACTGATGCACCAAAACGGCGTTATAGGACTGCATCTGCTCCTTACCTTGCTTTTGATCCTGACCGGTGCCGTCAAGAGATCTCTAAGATGATCATCATGCACGACTATCCCCTTCACATGGTTGAGCATCCAGGCTTTCTTGCTTTTGTTCAGAATCTTCAACCTCGTTTTGATATGGTGAGCTTCAACACTGTGCAAGGAGATTGTGTGGCAACTTATCTCAGAGAGAAGCAAGCCATTCAGAAGGTGATTGAGGGAGTGCCTGGGCGTATCTGCTTAACGCTAGATATGTGGTCCTCCTGCTACACTGTGGGCTATGTGTTCATAACCGGGCAGTATATTGACAGTGAGTGGAAAATTCACAGGAAAATACTCAATATCATCATGGAACCATATCCAGATTCTGAGACGGCTTTCAGCCACGCTGTTGCCGCTTGCCTTTCTGACTGGAGTATGGAAGGTAAGTTATTTTCTGTCACTATTAATCAATCGTTGGGTGATGCTGCTGTTGATAATCTTAGAGCTTTACTATCTGTGAAGAACCCGCTTGTGCTCAATGGTCAGTTGTTGGTCGGAAGTTGTCTTGCTCGAACTTTAAGCAGCATTGCCCAAGGTGCATTTAAGCTTTTGCAAGAAACTGTTAAGAAAGTAAGAGATAGCGTCAAGTATGTGAAAACATCAGAATTTCACGAGGAAAAGTTTATTGAGCTGAAACAGCAGCTTCAAGTGCCAAGCACAAAGACTTTGGCTCTTGATGACCAAACTCAATGGAACACAACATATGAGATGTTGTTAGCTGCATCAGAGTTAAAGGAAGTGTTTTCATGCTTGGATACATCTGATCCCGATTACAAGGATGCCCTGACAATGGAAGATTGGAAGCAAGTTGAGGTTCTTTGTACTTACTTGAAAATCCTCTTCGACACCGCCAATCTTCTGACCGCACCAACAATTCCAACAACCAACACATTCTTCCATGAAGCATGGAAGATTCAATTGGAACTGGCTCGTGCTGCAGTAAGTGAAGATCCATCCATAAGCAGTCTTACCAAAACAATGCAAGAGGAGTTTGATAAATATTGGAAGAGTTGTTGTCTAATATTAGCTATTGCCGTAGTAATGGATCCACGCTTCAAAATGAAACTTGTCGAATTCAGTTTTACGAAAATATATGGTGAAGAAGCTGCCACCTATGTGAAGTTCGTTGAGGAGGGAATCCACGAGCTCTTCCTTGAATACGTGGCACTTCCTCTGCCTCTGACCCCAGCTTATGCTGAAGAGGTAAATGATGGGACTTTGAAGCAGGAGAATGGTGGGGGCGGACTTACAGATTTTGATGCCTACATTATGGAGACAACAAGCCAGCAGTCAAGGTCAGAACTTGATCAATATTTGGATGAGTCCTTGCTACCTCGTGTTCACGAGTTTGACGTTGTGGGGTGGTGGAAACTGAACAGAATGAAGTACCCAACTCTGTCAAAAATGGCTCGTGACATCTTGTCCGTTCCAGTTTCTACTGTAACAGCCGATTCTGTGTTTAGCACGGTAGGCAAAGAGATGGATCGCTACAGGTGTTCCTTGCGACCTGAGACCGTGGAGGCCCTCATCTGCGCCAAGGATTGGCTTCAAAATGCATCAGTAAATACTTTACATGCACCAATAAAAATGGAAGTCCCGATTTAAGTTTTTCCTGTGATGTTAAATACTTGTCTAGAATAGCCTTTGTAGCTGATTTCTGTTTTCTTTGTGACTGTTATAACATTTGTCTCCTCCTCCGTGTCATCCGAGAATCGACTTTCTTGTATCATAATTTGGTATCACTAGAGACTTACTGGAGAGTTTAGTTGCGATTTTCGATGTCTTTTTTCGTTAGTGTCTGAATGCATGAAAGCAGTTTTATTCTGGTGCATGATATGAGTATGTATGTTTATACAGTTGTGTTGCTTATCTATGTTCTATATGCAGAACACAAATCCCTTGCATTATGGAGTTGATTATCTTGGTATAAAATTGTTATATTAGCTGGATTTTTTTGTATTATGCTTTTTACAGTAACAACTATGCCTCAATCCTAAACATGTCGGAGTTCACCATAGGAATTTTTGCTTTTGCCATATGATTACATGCTGTTAATGTCTTTCCATCTAGGCTCATCTCATTTTTGTGCTTGGGCCAATGAGACTCGGGGCCGTGGAATCAAACACTGATACTTGTAGGTCAACAATATTGACAAACTTCTTAGGACCCCACACTTTAACCTTTAATTATCTTAAAAGATGACTTAATAGTGTAAACTTTCTTTTATAATGTCTACAAAAATTGAACTCTTTAAGAATTTAAACAAGATGAAGTTAATATTCTTGTTATTTGGAGTATGAAGTAACATGATATGGAAACAAGAAGTAATTCTCCTATCAGTAACGATTATGATAGAATGATAAGTACTTCATTTTTAATCTAATGATCTTAGATTTAGCTCCGAATATAAAATTGCTTTTGTTATGAGAATTTTTACCCTAATATGGAAGTTTTTGTCGTAAATATGAATTTTATCAGACCCCTAAGTTTCGTACGGTTTTACCTTGTGATTCCTTCTTTGAGGACTTGGAAATATTGTATGGACTATATTGTTTGGTTCAGCCAATAACATCTCCAAAATGTAATGGTCCTATTTATCTTTTTTTTTTTAAAAAAATAAAAAATTCTTATGTGATATCTACATAAAGTTACAATTTTCAGATCACAATGTTTGAAACTCTGAATATCTTCATTTTTATTTTTTGAAATTTCATTTTATGTAATACGTTTTTTTCTTTTAATTTATTTCAAAAGAGTATAGATACCTTTGTTTTTTTTTTCCCTGAAAACTTTAATCTTAGTGTTCATATTTTATCTTTAATATCATAACTTGTCGACACCCTAACCTAAACTTAATTCTTTTAATAAACATAAATAAAAAGATTCGTGAAACTTTTTTTGAGCCACCAATAGGTAGGAATGACAACGGAGCCAGGCAGGATAAGTTTAACTTTATAAACAATATGGACCATACAGTTGCCCTAAATTACAGACCAAACCAATGATTATTATTATAATAAACTTAAACTTAAACTTTGCAAATAAGACTACTAAAACGTTGAAAACGATACAACTTGTTTTTTTTTGTAATTCATTGAAACAAATGATATTCAAACGATACACTGAAATAATAATAATTTCATTAAATAACAATTCCACAAAGCCATGATAAAACAATAGCAGAAATACACAAAATACAATTTTGAAGGGGTGGGTGGAGAGAAATTAAATAAATCAGAAATTTGACATCCTTTCATGTCAATCCATGCAATTCTTCAAATTTCAGATTGGAAACCTGCAATTTAATCAGAATTTAAATTAATGAGTTTAATTATCGACAACTTCTGTTGCTAAACAATAAAAATATGTTGCTCATCCTAGTTAGTTAATGAATTATATATATTTTTTATATTAGATAGATTTCAAATTCAAGGTAAAATTAGGATTTACAATGCAAGTATATTTCTATATTATCTATATTTGTTAATTGGTGATATCAAGTAATTAGTTATATCATTTTTATCAGGTTATCAATTAACCAATAAAGATAATGGTGAGGACGTAAGTATCTCTCTATTCTGAACTAGAGACCTCTTATTCGACACATAAAAATGAAGTCTCTTTACCCCACCACTAATTCAAATTAGTCAGGTCTGGTTACAAAATCATAAATAAATGTTTAATATTTTTTGAGGCTCTATTATTGGTTGGGTCGCAAAGTGAGTACCAGACACCGAGTGAAAACTAGGGAAAAAGTTATATTACCTAGATGGAGCAAGTGTAGCCAGGTGGTGGACTCTTTCCACAAGTAACAAGGAGTTGAAGTGCAAGAGGTACATAGATTTTAAGGTTAAGTAGTTTGACTTTAAGTGTTGTGCAAAGGCAAGCAGCAGCTTCAAGTTCAGCAAGCCCACTAAGTATTGGACAACATTCATTAACAGCTGGGTCACCAAGCCCAATATGAACAAGCCCACCAAGAAGATCCACACAAGCCCCAAGTTTCAATGTGTCAATTGGGCATGTTGCCTTTGTAGTTGGTGGACATGGTTTTTTCCCTTTAGGTGATGGTTTAACTACTGGTGGAACTATGACAGGTGGAATTCCAATAGGTGGTAAACCAATTGGCGGCTTCACAATTGGTGGTAAACCAATTGGCGGTTTCACAATTGGTGGTAAACCAATTGGTGGCAAATCAACTGGAGGTTTTACTGGTGGAACTGTGACAGGTGGAATTCCAACAGGTGGCAAATCAACGGGCGGTTTTACGATTGGTGGAACTGTGACAGGTGGAATTCCAATAGGTGGCAAATCAACGGGCGGTTTTACGATTGGTGGAACAGTGACAGGTGGAATTCCAATAGGTGGCAAATCAACGGGTGGTTTTACGATTGGTGGAACAGTGACAGGTGGAATTCCGATAGGTGGCAAATGGATAGGGGGTTTGACAATGGGAGAAGGAACTTTGGGCTTTTTGGGTTTGTGAGAAGGTTTACCACAATAGCCACAACCAAGAATGGGAGTGAGGGAAGAAAGGAAAAGCATGGAAATGAAAAGAAGTGAAGTTATCTTAGAGAACTCCATTTTTTTTAGGAGGGAAAGGAAAATGAGGTAAATAATTTGGTACAAAGATTGTGGTGTTATATAGATAGAAAAATTTGAGTACTTGATGATTATTGAATGAAAACAAAAAAAAAAAACCCTAAAACCAATGCACGTGAACAAGAGGGGCTATATGGCCAATATTTTTTGCTAGTTGGCAACTCTATATGTGATCTTGCATGTACATGAATCAATATTTGTTTTGATTTGATATGGAGTTTAAGAAAGTAAACAAGATTTATGAATCTTGTGGGCTTAAGCTAAAGATATATATAATCTACTAAAATGTTCTTTAATTTTGTGGTATTAAACATGCAAGGAGTTATCAGAAAAGGAAAGAAACACTCCTTCTGAAACAGATTGAAGATGAAAATTAACACAAATAAATTGAAACGGAGGAAATAGTACTTTTATTTATGTATAATCATGATTGTAATAGAGCTCGCCAACTTCACTTGCCTCTATGGAAGGCTTGTTCTGTCGCTACTAAAAAATGAATTATGTATGGTATATTCATTAGAAATTGATTTATCGGAAACATTTTTAGTGAACTTTTCTGTTAGCAATGGAGCTCGCTCGCTAACTTCACTTGTCTCTATAGAAGGCTCATTTTCTATCACTACAAAAAAAAAAGAGTTTTTCAATGGAATTTGACTAAAATAGGTTTATCGAAAATGTATTCAATAAGCCTTTTTTTTTTTTTTTGAAAATTTCATATTTCTAACAACGTTCTAATAGAAACGTATATGAAATTCACAGTTTTTAATAGCAATGAAATTTGCCAAGCCAACATCAGTTACCTATATGGACAGCTCGATATGTAATTACTAAAAACCATAATATTCTAATAAAACTCATCGTAAATTGACTTGTTGAAAAATATTTTAATAGACTTTTCGAATTTACATTATACAATCTATTAATTTAACTTATAATTGATCCTTAAACATTTCCTTTGACATTGTTTATCAGTCAAATCTATCATAAATTACATTTGACGTGACACACTTACCATATAATAGAAATTATTTGAAAAAAATGTTATTTTGTTTTCACTTGAACTCACAAATTGAAGATTGTATTTTGTCATTTTTGACAGCTAATAAAACAATATTTTTAGTTAATTTTTTTAAAAAGTAGCCAATGGATGTTAATATTAAATCCAACTCAATTTTATACAATATCTCTCCAGACAAATCAACATCTTGGATAGAGGCTATCTATCCCATAACTTATGTATATGCTTCACATAATATTACACAAAAGAAATGAAAAAACTAAAACTACTTACGAACTTCATCATTAATCTATCGTTAAATTACTTGTAGCTAACAATTTTGTTTTGGTAATTCGTTGTATTTATTATTAAATAAAATTAGCAACAAATTTTACTGTTTAAGTATGAAATATGTCGATCGCTAATTCATGTTTTTTTATTATAAGAAGTGTCAAAAAAAAATTATGAGGGGAAATCCATGTTACAATTTGCAGGATAGACAATTCTTCCATTAATGGTACACAACAAAAATAAGAGTTAATTAAATTGTACGAATTATGGATCTGTATGAGCAAGTTGTTCTTTTTTGTTTTCTACTTTTGTGGAAATTAAAAAAATAAATAGGTGTGAATATATATAATCTAATCACGATTAAGTGATGAATGTGTATATTATTATGTCTATTTTTGATGGACAAAGTTATTTAGTATATGTACTGATAGGAGGTATTATAGAGTTATTTAGTATATATACTTGTCGGAGGTACTGTAGAGTTATTTAATATATGTACTGATGGGAGGTATTATAGAGTTATTTAGCTCCACATGTATATATACACTACTCCAAAAATTATTTTAGCGGCATTTAGTTAATGTTAATAATTTAATTGATGTTAAATATGTATTTTTAGCAGCAATTAACACTCTTTATAAATGTTCCTAAAGTTTATAGCGACATTGGATCAAATGACAATTAACTAATGCCGATAAAGATTTTAGCACTTTTTGTTAATGTATATATATTTGTTGCCGCTAAAAGTTATTTTTTACAGTGATATAGTGTGCGGATTCATTTGTAGTAAAATTAAAAATTATTGAGTACTGTGGAAAGTTCATAGGTTGATTTGTCTGTCAATTTCTATGTATGAAATCCTACACCTTAGGCTGACCAGAAATTAAAAAAAGTAATTTTTACCTAAGTCTATAGTTATTGTCAAAAGCCTATTTTTTTTTTATAAAATGTATGTAATATAAAGTCTCAATTAGTTGTAAAAATAGAAAGTGGTAGGTATGCTTTAAAATTTGTGGTTTTAAGAGACAATCATATAACTGTAAATCATTTAATTTATTAAGAGTAAAAATAACATTAAATAATTTCTTAAATATAAAAAAATAATATTCTTTTTGAAACGAAGAAAAGCATACCACATTAATTATTGGAACATATGAGTAACACAAAAGATTAGTCGATATATAAAACACATAGGATCTTTTACGATCAATTTTTATGTTCAACTTATAATTGGTCATATGAGATAGTTTACCCACACATTGTTTTACCATTTACTAAATCAATTTTACATTTCTTTTATCATTTTTTTCAAACATAAAACATTTACATTTAATATTCGATATCGACTGTTTCGATCAATTCAAATTCATGTCAAAGGGAAAAGCACGCCTTACCAGGTGTGTTTGAACTTTAATTCACAAACCTCTGATTAAAAGTTAAGAAATCTCATTCATTGTACCACTAGACAAACTCAAACTTAGAATTTTATGAGTTCGAAATATCGCTGAATTCAGTGTCTTTAATATTGATATATAATTAAAAAAATAATACATATACAAAATTTGAATCAACGTTACTACGACCCTAAATTCAATTAAACTAACATATTACTCTAGATTCATTTTAGATTGAAAAGAATTTGAACCAAAAAACATGAAAAAAGTTGGATGGGAAAAGGAAGGGAGTGGGACAAGCTTATTGTAAAGTTGTACACTGTGCCAAAAAAATACAGCAAAGAGTAACATGTGAGAAGTTGGATGAATAGGGAGAGGACTTTAGCTAGCTAGAGGTCCACACAATCTCTAAAATACTTCGTTCCATTTCAGTTTATGTTACACACTTTTCTGTTCAATTAAAATTTATATTTCTAATAAAAAGATTTTATAATCATACAAACGTTATAACATAAGCAATGACATGTTTCAGACCACAAATTTAAAAAATCTTCGTAAAGATTGAAAATTCCCTATTTTCCAATAGCCCATCATGTCTCACCGCGTATCATTAGAGAATTACGATGATTTTCGTTTATAGTAAAAATTAAACCTGACGAGATATAACGTATCTTTTTTGATGATTTCCATCACAAGAATCTAGCTTTTTAATGCTAGTTCAAACTATATCATATAAACTGAAACGAAAAGGGTGATTCACTCATCACAAACTCAAAATTTTAATTTGGGATAATTGTGTGAACCCGTGAAGAGAGTGAGTGTGCATGTTATAATGTTATCTTTTTTTAGGCTGGATTATTTTGTTACTTTGTGCATATGCTTTCCTCATCTTGATGTGATTGGTCGGCCACCCTACCATACAATAAAAAATTAGTAAAGTTATATTTCACATATAATTTAGTTATTTTACCATGACAAAAAATAATTTAATGACTTTCTTTTTATTTAGTAGATCGCGATGTAATCACCTCAAGGGTAAGTGAGAACTATAATTGATCTTTTGGAGTGAGATTCAGATTCAGAATCGAATAAAACTATTAAGTTCTCGTGAATTCGTAGTCATGCTTTTAAATCCACCCTTACTTAGAGTGGGCAAAAAAATATCATATTTCTTTGCTAAATAAAATATAACTCACGTACTTGTTTTACTACTATATTTTGGAGTGTTAACCATATGCTTATTAATTGAGTAGATTTCATCGTACCTCTTAAACCCTAATCTGGCTTACATATAAGTGAATATCTTTATTGTTAGTACTACTAAAATTATGAAATGATACACATGGAAAAAAAGAATGCAAATTAGGGTAATCATATCACAATTAAAGTACCCATTCAATATGTTCCTACAGAGTTAGAGTTAATTTATATATATTGACAAATTTAACTGATTATAATAGGCTATTACCCTATTTTTTCAGGTTATGATATCACGCTTGATGTGAAAAATTACCTACTATTAATTGTATACAATAACAATAACAACGTAGTATAATTCCACAAAAATGGTTAGGATCTGGAAATGATAGAGTGTACGTATACCGTATTTCTAAGTCCTATCTTGTAACTATCAAGAGGTTATTTTCGATAGACTCTCGGATCAAGGAGAAATAAAAATGAAGCAGTATTAACAAGCAATAACAACAAGTGAACGCTTATTGAAAATTCACGTTATTTAAGTAGCTAGTCAATTAACCTGACGTTTGTGTAAAAATTATTTACATTGTCGATGCACAGAACATAAAATGATAGGGTTTTCATTTAGACCACTAGATTTTCTTGAGCATATGACAAAAATATACATTAAATAGAATTTGTCTTGTGTTATGTTTCCATATGGTAAGAAGTTTGTGGAGGCACAGATTTCTTCTTTATAAATGATTGGTTACAATTGTATTTGGTCTTTCACTATGATCCATATAGTAAAATCAAAAGGCTGTAATTCCTCCAAGTACATACTAAAATAGTCATATCAAAGTACATCCACAGGATCTAGATTTAACAAAAGAATATAAGAATCTTTTAATATATGGTCCTATAAGGTACCTACAATGTCACATGACTACATATAATCATTGAGAAAGAAGATATATATGAGGTGATCTAGAATTTAGACGTGATTTTGAATCGAGAGAATGAGTTTTGAAATTTATATGTAACTTTAAATTTATCTTGTTCCATTTTTGCACACGTATATATAAGATCGATTCAACACCAAAGCAAGAGATAAAGAAGATGATTCATAATTTAGATGTTGTGATTCTGAATCGAGAGAATAAATTCTTATATATATTTAGCTCTAAGGGTGTTGACACTTATTAAGCTTTTTCGCACTTGTATGTAAGATGTTACACCAAATCGAGAGATATATATGGAAGGTGATCCCTAATTAGACGTTGTGATTATGAATGGGGAGATTGAGTTTTAAAAATATGGCATAATACATAAATATGTTCTTTAATTTAATTTCAATTGATATTTATGTCTTTCAACTTTGGGTATACATTTGAACTTGTATAAAATTGAACAAGTCTAGATACGCGCGCCCTACATGCATGACAAATATAATACATGGGACACCACGTAGGACATGAAATTGTCATGTAGGAACCCACGTAAGACGAATGTGTCTATTTCTTTAATTTTATACAAGTTTAAGTGCCTACTTGTGCACAACCAAAGTTAGAGGGCATAGATGTCAGTTGAAACTAAGTTGAAAGACACATTTATGTATTATGCCTTAAAATGTATATATAACTTAATAGTTTTTCTAAGTTCTATACTTGTTACATTTTTCGCACTTGTGTATAAGATGCAACACCAAAGCAAGATTTATGTAAGGTGATCCATAATTTAGATGTGGTTTATATTGTTCGGACTCTATAAAAATATGTTTTAGGTGTGTGTCAGATTCTTGAAAAATAATGTAATTTGGAGGATCTAACATGGATATAGCAACAATTTTGGATAGTCCGAGTAATATAGATTGTGGTTTGAGTTGAGAGATCGAGTTCTAAAATATGTATTTAAATTTGTCTTACTTGTTATGTTTTTGGAAGTGTTATATACTATATAAGGTTCATTGATTCAACACCAAAGCACTGGGTTCTATATACCATCGAACTCCCAAACCCATGGTGAAGAGATAAAATAGAAGAGGAATTCATTCGTGACGATCTAGTGAATTTCCAAACTCAAATTTTGAACGATATTCATTGCCTCTACAATATCTATGTCACACGTTTTTTTTGATGTTTTGGAGTCATAAAACATGATTTCAGGATTATCTCAATTTTTTGTATATATTAGTCAATGAATTTTTCAGTATATAACTGAATGGCACTATTTGACCACGAATTTTGTGGGTTCATTTAAAATGAACTAGTGAACGATATTAATTATTTTGATAGGATCGATTCTGAGAGTTTCAAGGTCACAAGGTAGGAGTTCAGGATTATCTCAACTTTTTGTGTGTATTAGTTTATAAATTTCTCGAAATATAACTGGTCAACTTTGTTTAGTCCCAAATTACTGATGACATAGTGAACGATACTCGATCATTACCCAACATTATATATATAGACAATAAATAGATACAATATACTAATTTTTCATAGTAAAGTCATAGTTGAAATAAAAATATAAATTAATTAATTATAATTTACTAATAAGAGTGCATATAAAAATATTCTTATTCAACCTACATTATTAACACTTATGTTGCTCCGACTTTCAAAGACGTTATCGCACCCGTGCTGAATCCCCTTTAAAATGCATAAGTTTTGAATGATCCGACACATATCTGACAATATTTTTCAATAGCCCGAACAACATTAGGTGAATACAATGATATCTAATCAAGTCTAAAATTGAGTCTCCTTAGCCATACTGAATGAAGCACATTATAAATTACATCAAATGGCTTAGCAGGCCTATTTACTTTAAAATGCCTTTGTAATTTCTTCACATTTTTTTGCAATTTCAAGTACTTACTCCAAGAAATTCCTTTCAAAATTGTCTTCAATTGTGGAATTTTCTCAACTGAAACATTGATTGAAACTTGACTCCAATCAAAAACATCACTAAATGGCAAAAAATAATTATCACAAATTATTACTGGAACACATCCAGCATAAATTGCTTCACTAATTCTTGGACTTGCAACTTCATATCCACTTGGTGCTAAGCAAAACTTGCTTTGACTCATTAATTTCACGTAATTTTGACCCTCTGGAAGGTGCTCATACACACGAATTTCATCGTCTTTTTTATTTTTCCAATGTTGAAACAATATTTTTCTTATGTAACCATGTGATCTACCAGCAAAAAATGCAAGAATCGATCGATTTATCGGATTTAGACTATGGTCTGGATCAGGTGTAGCATTAATATTTGGTAATCCATAAATTTCAGGCAATGAAACATCTCTTTTCGGTTGAAATCCTTCTGAAGTATTGGCATTGCATAATACTCTAATGAAATTCTTGAAGAGCTTTGGATTTCTAATAGAAATATCTGGTGCCTGAAAATTAAATATTTATACGATTAGGTCACGTATAAAAATATGTAACTAGTAACATGTTATAACAGGTTAAACTATATTTTTAGACTATTAAATAAAAGTTGGCAAAAGGGTCATGTTCCAATTAATTCCTTTTGGATAAGAGTAGTTTCGCCTCGATTAACACTCAACTAACTAAAAAATAACTTTTGGATTTGGAAAATAAAGGGGTAATAAATCACTTTTTATATGTTTTTCAAAATGTCAAATATTTTGCATTTAAGAATATGACCTAATGGTCAGTTAAATGATTGAAGTCCCAATCATGTTTATTAGCCAAAAAAAAAAAAAAGATCAAATATTTTGAAACAAATTTAGAGCTCCATAACGAAAAATATTTGAGAACAATAATAATAGTATAGTAGAAGTAGAGGAAAAATTTAAAGAAATTACCCAATCATGACAAGAAACCAAGAAATGATCAGCACCATTGCTTCTGTTCCAATAAGGATATTTGTTAGCAATAACATGAATATAATCTTCAACAATCCTTTGAATTCTTTCTCTAGAATAATTTGTGATAATTGGCAAGTAAATATATTGAACAATATATGCAACACTAATTGGTATAAAAAAGACATGAGCTTCATCAGGATGTGAAGCTAAAAAATGTCTATTTTTACTTTCCATTTCACCAATGAAATGACCTTCAATTGCATATATATTTTTCATTGGTCCATTGTGTATCATTGGTAAATCTCCTTCTTTGTATGTCCACACCTTGAATCTCTTCAACATCTCTATATGACTCCTACAATAAATTAATGCAAGATTTATTTATAAATAACCACTACTTAAAAAAAATAAAAAAATAATTAGCAACAGACTAATTTTGTAGTTAAACAACAAAATATGTCATCTAATTGTACTTATCGACATAGTAGCGATAGATTATTAAAAAATCCTATTAGCTAAGAGCTTATAGTGACTGATTAATGACGAGATTTGTAGCTATTTTTTATTGTTTTGTAGTGAAATGAAGCACAAAAATGTATTGTGATTAATGTATACAAGTATTATTCCGTGTACATATCAGAACAATATCCTTATTGATCTATTAACAATAAGTAGATCTATGCTAGGAAAATTAGTAATGTGTAAGAAGAAATTAGTTCAAGAAGTTGTGGATACACTTCTTGATAATGAAGTTCGTTATGTATAGCTTATGATACAAAACTATGCGAAGACATGAAGTATATCGTAACACATGAATTAATAATGCAAGGGTTGTTTAATTCATAGATAAGTTATGCAGGGATTATTATAATTATATGTAGTCATGATGAATATGTGCATATTTTTCCCGAAATGAAGAAAAAAGTATAGTATTCTAGTAAGACATTAGTTGATTGTCTAATTTTTCAGGTTACTAATTTTACTTTTTATATGGACGATTACTTAAAATTATATTTTAGATAATTTGATAACGTTAAAAAGAAATGACTTATATAAATCGATGTATAAAAGTTAAACTCTCATACAGAATGAAACCGAAACTTAACTGATGAAAGGCATATGAATTTTTGTAAACAGATCCATTTGGAATGAATTTCTCTTCTTTATCAGAGTTATAATTTCTTGAATGAATAGCTTTCCAAATTGCTGATCTTGCTCTTGCTAAATCTTCTTCAATTTTTTGTAAACTGCTCTTGATCTGTTAAATACAATTAATTAAAAAATAAGATTTTGAAAAAAGAAATAAAAATGTTGGACATGGTTGATACACTACAAATAATAGAAATTAGCTATATAAAATTCGTCCCGAATCTGTCGCTAAATTAATAGCACACATCTAACATGATGAGGTTTTGATAATCAGATAATAATTCGTCACTGAGTAGAATTAGCGATATATTTTGTTGATTAGCAAATGAAGTTGTCTGCCATTAATTCTAGTAATATATTTCTCAAGCTATTATGTCATAAGTTTTTCTTCTCCATTATTCAATTTACTATGTGAATTAATATATTATCGAATTTAAAGAATTAAACATAAATTAAAGTAACAAAGAAAAAAGTTTGCATGGTAATTATTCATTTTAGAATAAAAATGGAGAATTTAAGAAATGGTCAAATTCAAAAAATATTTTTCTCTTTTGATTCTATAAAAATTCTAGTGTCATTTTAAAATGAAGTTAGGCAATACAATTCGATATTCATAAAATAGTAAATTAAACTATATTATCATATATCAACAAAACATATCAAGAACAATTATTCAAAATAAAATAATACCTTAGCATGGTGAGTGGTATGATTTTCTTCAATAGAGGATACTTGTTGATTATTATCATGTAATAAGAATTTATTTTTGCTCAAGTGAGGTTTTTTTGAGAAAGAGAAAAAAGTGATGAAATTAATATCATTTTGATGATTTAATAATGATGAGAAGTAGAAGAAGATAATAAGAAATGAAAAAATGGCACATAATGATGTTATGCTATGGGAATAAGCACACATTGCTAACTTCTTCACTATGTTTTGAGTGATGAAGATTGAAAAAAATCATACCCTATTAATAAGGGCGATAAATGGGCGGGTTGGATAAAAATGGTTAAAGTAAAATCGGATAAAATATCCGATTTACGCATATTTAATACGGATAAAAATGAGTTATCTCCTGGATAGTATAAATATTCATATTATTCATCGCTACTTAAATAAGATGTGAGCTAGTTTTCTTAACTTCAATTTTTCTCTTTTGAGTTAATGGTCAAAAATACATTTAAAATATTTTAGTTTTTTGAGTTTCGTAATGGAATTATCAGGTGCACGAATTTTCTATCTGAACTATCACTAATTATTTATTAAATTATGCTTCATTTATTATCTGTTCACTATTCTATACCTGAAAGGTCAAATATGAAACTCAAACAATTATTACTATAAATTAATTTATGTCATTTTCTCTTATATGAATTGAGAAAACGCGTAAATAATAATGTGAAAATTTTGCCAAAGCTTAAAAATATATAATTATTGGCAGCTCACTCACTCTAATTGTGATATTTGGTATAATAATAATAAGTATCCTAAGAGTATCAAATTAATTAGTGTTTCCAATTTGAGGCAAAGATTAAAATTATGATGTTGAAATTTTGTACCTTGAGTTGATAATAAATCACTCTTTTACTTCTTATAATAAGGTCACATCACCTTTTGTTAGATCCAACAGGATGACCAATGAATTAAGAATTTAATTTATATACGTATACCGACAATCTTAGATGATATAGTTTAAATCAACATAAAGTTTCAGCAAATAAAATAAAGATTCTGAAATTTATGGTTTAGAATTCGTTAGGATTCATTACAACAAATAAAAAAAAATCCGGTCATTATTTAGAGGCAATAATATAATTTTTGTTATATTATATTTAACAATAGATAATATAATATGAGTGTTTATAATTAACATTCTCTATAAATATCGATAAAAACTTTAACGAATCTGAATGCAGTGATATTAACTCAATTGCCGCTAAATAATTTTACGACAATAAACAAAAATCTATTGCTATTAAATGTTTCTTTTGTCGTAGTGACTCGCGGTCAAGTCTTAATCCACCAGCTATTTTTGTGAACTTATTCAAATGTGGTCAAAACTTAAAGCAATGGCATTACAACTGTTTGTGCAAATCATTAGAAATTAATGGGCCTGCTACTTTTATAGGGATGATATTTGGGCTGGACTTTGTTATCCCTAATTATGGGCTTGAAATATCTTTTATTTGGCCCAAATTTAGTCCAAGTATCACTAATTCAAAGCCCAAAATAAGTCATAGATTCTATTCTATTCTATTCTACTATATTATAAAAGAGAGTTTAGGCCCAAATATAATATATAATAGTAAAAATTAGGCAAATCACATAGTATAAGAAGGAAATTACTCCCTATCCCTACCCTTTCATTAATTACCAAAAATCCCTTTTTTAGTGTCTTTCGGATACATAATATAGCAGCGCAGATACTTTAATTAATAAAGGGCGGATACTTAAATTATTAAGTTGTTGGCACAGATACTTTAATTAATAACGGACGGATACTTAAATTAACGGGCGGATGCATAATATAGCAGCGCGGATACTTTAATTAATAACGGGCGGATACTTAAACTAATAAAGTATCCGGTTAAGTTGAATTGGGGGAAAATAAGGGATTTTTGTATTTTAGTAAAAGAGTAGGGAAATATTGAGAATAGGTAAAGTAATGTTGTGTGCTTAAGTAATTTGTCCTATATAATATTCAAGATTGGGACTTTTCCCAATCTTGAATATTATATATTATACTTGTGGGACTTTTAAAAGGAAGTTTCTTGAATATTGTATATTATATTTATTATATAGTAGAACTTGGGCATAAACTCCCTTTTAAAATAATATAGAATATATATATATCTCACAAATGGAAAAGTCCCACTCAAGGAAGCAACATATATCATTTACAAATGACTTAAAAAACTTTAAAATATTTAAAAGCTATATAATAAAATAGGTTGACGCTCAAAATTCTATCAGGCTCACATATATTGGGACAGAAAAAATAACACATATCATTTTAATATTACCAAAAAAGTATTATAAATAATAATAATTAACAACTTAAAATATCTGAAAGACATTTTAAAAGGGTTAATTTTATAATTTTATCCATATCACATAAATTAGGACAAAGTGACCAGTAATGTACATTATTTCAAAGTTACATAAAAATATTATAAATCACAATAATTAATAACTTCAAACATTTAAAAAAAAATATGAAAATTTGAATGACTCTCCAAATTTCATTTGTGTCACATAAATTGAGACAACAAAAATAACATATATTGGGTCCATTTTAATTTATTTGTCTTTTTTTTTTATATTTAAAAATTGCGTAAAAATACTATAAATCATGATAATTGACAACATAAAATATGTTTTGAAAAAAAAATACAAAAAATTCCACTGATTCTTGAAGTGAATCTATCGTAAAAATACTATAAATCATGATAATTGACAACATAAAATATTTCAAAAATGTTGTATGTGGGTAGTCTTATTATGCCTTAAATAGTGTCAAAGAAAGTACAGGTTTGTGATAAAAAAACTTATTCCTTTATCCACGCAAATAATCGCTGCAAAAATTCGATTATTAGCCCCAAAATATACTATTTATATTATTGGGCCCGTGCAACATTATCTAGTAATTGAAGAAAGTTAAGTTCCACTCAAATCTTATGATATGTATATGTTTAGCTTTTTGGCACATGAATGCATAGTTCGAGCCCAAAGTAATCTCTGACTATACGTAACTCTTCATACATAACAAATTATTGGTCCTACATGTATCAAACATAACACATCATATATCAAAATACATCATTAGTCCTCTTCTATCTATTATGACATCCGAATCGAGTCCTATATTCCACGAAAATCCTTGCCGCACCATAGTGTGCCAATGCACCAAAAATAACAAATGTATGAAATATTTGATGACTATGACCAACTAGATCAAACAATCCAGGCCTCCATTTCTCCGGTACGCGACTAACATAAAAAATAGCCCCTATTATATAACACAACGCCATCGCGGATTCATATGCAAGTGTGATATTCCTCATAGGATCACTCCAATTCACCACAAGAGCATGGATTGCTGGAAATAGACCAAAACAACCCATGGACATGAAGAGCCCGGCCCGAAAAGACCTATATTTCCCGGTCGAAAACACGGGGAAGAGGAGAGTTATGATAGTGCAAATTCCCAAGATTGTGATACCAGTGAGATATACAATTTGCCAAAGTGGTGAACATTGAAAAATATAGTACATTGGTGGAAAAAAGGATGTGATGATCATAATTGTGATGCCAACATAGTCCATTTGGACTAAGAAAAGGTTCAATTTTTGTGAATGACATGAAAAAAGATGGCAAATGCTGCTTGATAAAAGGCAAAACATTGCACCAATTAAGAATACATAAAATGGCCATGTTGCTTCATTTGTTGATGTAATGTCCATTTGTAAATGTTGATCAATTAACCTAGTTTCTCCCTGTAAGACAAAGTCGCGATATACACTGATAATGTAATTTTTTTTTATCATTAACAAAAAAAAAAACTAGCAATGGACAACTTGTGTCATTTGACGATTAAAAATTTGTTGCATGTACTATTTAACGATGGATTTACTACGACTTATCAAATAATCATGTTAGCTACCGACTATTGAATTCAGTGGCAAATTTACAGCCAAAAAATAGGGCACCCGCACCCGTGGTCTCTTCGTAAAATTAGATATTTTATATGTAAATTTTTTAAGATTTTGTATAATATTATATTCTTGCACCCGTACTACAAGAAGTCTAAATGGTCCACATGGTTAAATGTTGAGCTTTTGACCTTGAGGATTAAGGATCAATTCTCACTTTAATACATTTTACTTGGTGCACCTATGTTCGAAAAATTCTAGATTCGCCTCTGTCAATACATATTACTACTAAAAAACTGGAATTAGCGAAGGACAAGTTCTGTTAGTATTACCAACAAAGTTTGTAGCTAATACCAGTTCTTTTTGTAGTGACAAGCATATCATTACTCTATTTTATTTTATTTTTCTTTTTAGCATATCTAACTCGATCACTATGAAAAGTTAATTATATGATATTGTAGGTGAATTTAATCTGACTATAACGAATCTATCTATTACCAGTTTATAGAACTTAAACCTTTTTTGGAGGTGGATTATTCAACATATATACATTATTGGTATAGAGACTTAATTTTTTGCAATGATGGTATATTTTCACATGTTATAACAAGTTACTTCTTACTTACTTTATTTTAAGTAACTAATTCGAGGATATTGACCTGTAATTATCTTTTAAACCACTGAATTGCATCGGTATATAGAAGTTAAATAACTTATAAGTTCATTAACTTACTACTAACAATACTTAAAAGTACCTTAGAATTGTGAGGGATATTCGCATCTCCACTTGTTGGAAAATTCCTGTAAGAAAAAAAAATTGAAAACACAAAATTTATTTCTTAGAAAATGATAAATAACGATTAATTTAAATTCTAGTTTTATATGAAAATTGATACATTAATTTTAGTTAATTGATTATTTGATGTTTTAGAAAAATAATACGTGTGTGATCTAATAGGTTACGAATTTTCAAGCAGTGATCAGAGCAATCACTAAACCTTGCATCATAGGATAGTGTGACCCTTCTTTAAACCCTATTAACATGAGACGTTTTGTACACCGAAAAATATATCACCAAGAAAATATCAACAGAAATAAATGTGCAAACATATAAAGATGGTAGTTGGGAGTTTGATGAAGTGTCTTTTTTAACCTAACATTTCAATATACATCAAATATTAATGGACCACATCTGTATGTCTCTATTGCATTGGTTTTAACAAAATTTTAATTGTATACTTATTAAAGTTTGCCACATCAAAAGAAAATTTAAATCCCTAAAGTCCAAAGTCCAAACTCAAGAAATTTTATTTTCGTTTGAGAATCGACTAATTCAAATTCATGAAGATGCATACAGTCTCTTTATGGAATGGGGTATGTAAAACGTTTCTTATCAAATATAACTCAATTTTCAGGACTTGAATCTGAGACTTTTAGTTATCGTTTTAGGACTCAACTAATCATTCTATGTCGATAAAATGCTCTTTATCAAAGACAACTCAATAAAGAAACAAAGGTTCAAGATTTATATGGAGTATTATTTTCTAGCATAACATATATATATATATATATATAATATAATTTTCTAAAGTAACATATTTATACAATATAATTTTCTAACGAAAAAACGCTAAATTGATTAGACACATACCTGATAAACATAGTCATAAAATCAGCAATTTGAGATAAATGCTCTGCATTAGCTATGGTTAATACCACAAATAGAATAAATCCAATTAAATGCCTGAAAAAACACAAGCAAGTAATCTCTCATTTAGAAAAATAAATTAAAAAATTTAGCTAAATAAATTGCAAACAAAGTAATTATTTCAACTATTCAAAAAAAAAATAATCTAAATTAAGATGAATTATCTATCAAATTTTGTAACTAAACAACAAAATTCATCATTAATTCTATTTAACAATGAATTATTAATTTTTGTTGTTGAGTACAAGTTATTCAGCGATGAATTTCTTAGCAAATTTACAAAACTCGAAATAAAATAAAAATGAAATTAGATACTTACGTCCAAACATTAAGAGTTTCATTATGCCAACTGAAAATACTGAAAAATGCTTGTTTAAGAGGCCAATTAGCTCTGTAATAATTCAAAATAAACTCATTATCCTTCATATATTCTGGTAATTCTTGATAAGAAATTAAAGGGTATTTTTCCCTTTTGTTTCTTTCAATATTCTTCGTATTCTTCATCTTCGATTCCGATAATCTCTTTCTTGATCTGAATTAATATGAAATTAAATCATAGAAAGAAAAAAAGAAAAAAAAGGAGTGATTTTTTTTTTCTTTCTTGATGATTTTTTTGCTAATTTTTGGAGTTTGATTTGTGTTTTTGTGGATTTTTTTTATGTGTTTGTCCAAGTTTTAGGGTATAGTAGAAAGTTAGGAAAGAAAGGGTATTTATAGAGATGAAGCTATAATATTAGGTACGGGTACTGAAGAGGTGCAATTAAAATTCAAAGTTTATGATTATATATTTAGGATTTTTCTAATCGTGTTTGTTGAGTTTTTAAATTAATAATTCGTATACATTCAATGCTTTTTAAAATTAAAATTAAAATTTATTGAATTTGGTTGAATCGGTAACTTAGTTCCGCTCTTATAATCAAATGAATTTAATAGTTTTTGCTTAGATCTTGTATTTATATTAAATTTTTCTTAACACATATATAAATTCTTAATTTTGAATCCAACAACTAAAATAAGTTATAAATTCGATGAAAATTTTAAATTTATAACTTTAAATTCCGATTCCATTTCTCTCAATTATAGCTAGCCAGTACCCTTGTTGGCAGTTGGTAGGTCATCAATAACTTGTATTCTTGTGAGTCCTTTTATGACTCCTTTTAATTTCTTTCTCGTGATTCTGTCGTCCTTTTGTAATTTTATCTTATTTTATTTTTTCGATTCAAATCTAATAACTTTCGCTTAGACTTTATATTTATATTTAGAAAATTAATTAAATATATATAAATATATAATTATAAATTTGGTAATTAAAATGAGTTGTGAGAGTTTAGCTATAAATTCAGAATTTATAGACATTAAATTTTAGCTCCACCTCTGTAAGGTGAGATAGAGCTAGGATTTGGAGTGTATGGAATTTGGATTTTAAAAACCGCACCTTGATAAGTTCTTGATAAATTATTTCAAAATTTTAAATATTAATATATGATTTAAACTGAAGTTACTGAACACTGCCGAATCCGAGCTACACCTCTTTCTCAAGGTAAGAAAAAAAATAATGCGATCCCTCCACGACTTCACCATTAATCAGATATTTCGAGTTTGAATCATTTTCATCTACTAATAAGATAAGGAATAATCAGCTAGGCAATTAAGCAGCACTTTCTAGCATGGTGGGTACAACTGCCAACAACTAGAGACTTTTTTTTTGTATCTCTTAAATTCAATGTAATAACTTGTAAACTTAAGTTTCATAGATAAGCTATGGTAAAAAAATAAAAATAAAATCTCTCCTTTATGGAATATGGTATAATGTAGAGAAATTTTCATGGGCCTCAAAAATGGGCTGGGTTTCTCTTCTCTTTAATGGGACTTATGCCGCGGGGGCATGTATTAGTTGGGGCTCCGAAGTAGGTATAGAATACCGGGTTAAGGATTTGAAAATTATCTTTCCAAATGACATTCAAGCTAGGTGCTCTAATATATTTTACTCGCTTTCCTTTACTTCCTTAATTTATATATACTGACAGTGTAAAGTTCACTATCACTTGATAATAGCTGATAAGTTATAAATGGTACTTGTAGTGTTACCATGTTGTACCTAAGTGTAATGCTTATGCAAAATTTGTAAATTTTTAATGGAGAACAACTTCTCTTCTCTACCTCTACAAGTTATGGTAAGGTTTGCGTACACACGACCCTCCTCCCCAGACTCCACTTGTGGGATTACACGGAGCGAGTATGTTGCTGTTGTTTGAATCAGTTAGTTGTTGTGAACAACTGTAAAATAGTATCATTTTTTGTTATGTGTTGCACATGGTTCTGTCTTTCAGATAGTATGGTTGTTTGTATATGTAGGACAGTAGGAGATATTTGTCTCAGGTTCGCATTTCTACTTTATCTCACGATCAATGAATGAATTCTTCTTCTCTATCATTTGAAAAAACTAATGGAGAATCAGATGGAAAACGGCACAATATACGTGTAAATCTATCACTATGTCGGAAATTTGTTTGACATCTTGTTTATGAACACACACGCTCTGCAGCATGTGTTATACATGGTGCAATCTTCAACATTAATATATATATATGAATACTGATGATTGATTTGTAAGAAGAAAACATCCATCCTTTTTTTTGCTGAATACAAAGAGGAAAGATGGGACGTCTCTTTTTCTTCTTCCTTCGAGTATCATATTTGCCCTCCCACTGAAGCTTCTGATTTGCTTCAGTTCAAACAATCCTTTAAAGTTGAATCTGGCTACTCCTCGTGTGATAGAGCTTCTTTCCTAAAAACAAAGTCTTGGAATGAGAGTAGCGATTGCTGCACTTGGGATGGAGTCACTTGTCACAAGTTAAACGGTCATGTTATCGGTCTGGACCTTAGTTGCAGTCAGCTTGTTGGCAATTTTCATCCCAATAGCAGCCTCTTCCAACTTCATCATCTCCACACACTAAACCTTGCTTACAATTACTTCGATTATTCTTCAATCCCACATAACATTGGCCGATTGACGAATTTGAGGCATCTCACCCTTTCTGATGCTTACTTTCTAGGGAAAATCCCAACGGAAATCTCATACCTTAACAATTTGGTTTCACTTGATCTTTCTGTGATTGGATTACAACTTGATGAGAGAACATTTGCAACAATGCTTCAGAACTTGACAAATCTGGAGCTACTTTCTCTCTCTTATGTCAACATCTCATCTCCGATACCTGTGAACATTTCTTCCTCCTTAAGGTACGTGGATCTTACAGATACTAATCTGCGAGGTGTTCTCACAGAGAACTTTTTCCTTCTGCCAAACTTGGAAAGACTCAAATTGAGAGGGAATGATCTTCTCAAAGGAGTTTTTCCAAAGATCCACCGGAGCTACACTCTGTTAATGGAGTTGGATATTTCATTCACAGGCATCTCTGGTGAGCTGCCTCATTCAATTGGAACCTTTAGTTCTTTGAATATCTTGAACTCAATGGTGACGACAAATACGATCTGGAGTTGGACTCAATGGTGATTACAAATATGCTCGAAGAAAAAGGCACCAACAATCTGAAGCTGAAAAACATTATCAAACGAATTGTCAACGCTATGGAAGGGGCAGAAGTGAGCATCTCACATTGCTATAGAGAAGCCAATCAGGTGGCAGACTTCCTAGACAAATTAGCTTCATCGAGTGGAAATGGTACCTTCTACTTCTCTTATCAACAGCTCTCGAAAGAAACGAAGGGACTCTTTCAACTGGATAGATGGCAACTACCTTGTATAAGAAGAAGATATGACAAATGTAATATTTTTGTTAGTTGAATCTTGTATTTTGCTTGAGTGGAAGGTTATAAGTTTGTTGCCTTCCTTTTTTTGATGTCCT
Organism: Solanum verrucosum; assembly: GCF_900185275.1. Classification (NCBI taxonomy): domain Eukaryota; kingdom Viridiplantae; phylum Streptophyta; class Magnoliopsida; order Solanales; family Solanaceae; genus Solanum; species Solanum verrucosum. The sequence goes on from NW_026020630.1 coordinate 2,927,738, forward strand.
AATTTCCACTTTCTATTTTTGCCAGAGGTTAGGTACATGCCCCCCTCTGTTTTTGTGTAACTTATGTTGGAAATTATAGACATGGTAGGGGTCAAGCCAAACCCCCACACCTAATAGCTTTAAGCTGTGATGGTGATGGCTTAAATTAAAAAAAAAAAGAAAAGAATATCTTAAACCTCGAAAAATGTCAATTCTCTGGTTCCATTCCCGAATCCATTGGCAACCTAACACAAATTACAGAGTTGATTTTATCTTATAATCATTTCACTGGCCATATTCCTTCCACAATCTCTAAATTGAAGCACCTCACAAATTTACATCTTTCTGTCAACTCCTTTTCAGGTGAAATTCCCTAGGTTTTCTCCAACCTCCAAGAACTACGCTTTTTAGATCTTTTTAAAAACAGCTTCATCGGTTTGTTTCCCTCTTCAATGTCAAACTTGACACATCTTCAACAGTTAGATTTGTCTAGTAATTCCCTATGTGGCCCACTTCCTCATAATGCGAGCAATCTTCAAAAGCTAACCCAACTGGATTTGTATGACAACTTACTGAATGGTACCATACCATCTTGGTTGTTTAGCCTCCATTTGCTAAGATCTTTATTGTCGCTCAGTCGAAATCAATTTAGTGGACTACCCGATGAGCTCAAAACAAATCCAGCATTAATAGAAGCGGATTTAAGCAATAATCAACTCAGTGGTTCTTTTCCTCAATCACTTGTGAATCTCACAAACCTTGAAACCCTTGACCTTTCATCAAATAACATCACCGGTCCATTTCCCGCTTCAATTTTAAGTTTGACACATCTTGAAAGCTTAGACTTGTAGAGTAATTGCCTATCTGGCCCACTGCCTAGCAATGCAAGCATGCTTCAAAAACTAATTTCTGTGGATTTGTCTTACAACTCGCTGAATGGTACCATACCATCTTGGAACCTCCCTTTGCTATCTTTGTTGTGGCTCCATCATAATCAACTCATTGGTTCTTTTCCTCAATCACTTGTGAATCTCACAAAAATTGTATACCTTGACCTTTCATCAAATAACATCACCATTGCTGAGGGAATAAATATCACCTTTCCTAGTCTAGAAGTTTTGCAGTTATCATCTTGTGAACTGAAGGATTTTCCACACTTCTTGACAAATGTAAAGACACTTCAGGTCTTGGATATTTCTAATAATAAGATTTGTGGTCAAATCCCTAACTGGTTTAGCGGCATGAGGTGGGACTCGTTGCAGTTCCTAAACCTTTCTCATAATTCATTAACAGGCCACCTACCACAGTTTCATTACTATAACCTACAGTATCTTGATCTGAAATTTAACTCCCTTCAGGGTCCACTACCTTCATCCATTTGTAACATGAGTTCACTTATCTTATTAGATTTATCACGCAACAGCTTCAGTAACTCGATTCCAAGTTGCTTGGGAAACATGGCTAATCTAACGGTGTTGGACTTAAAGAAAGAACAACTTCACAGGGAGTCTTCCTCCATTATGTGCACAGAGCACTTCATTGAGTACCATTGTCGTAAATGGTAATCGATTTGAAGGACCTGTCCCTGTGTCGTTGCTCAAGTGTAATGGTCTAGAAGTCCTTGATGTGGGGAGCAACGCTATAAATGACACGTTTCCAGCTTGGCTCGGAAATCTTGAAGAGCTGCAGGTCCTTATATTAAAGTCGAACAAGTTCCATGGACCTATAAGTACGTGTCAGACTAAGTTTTGCTTTCCCAAGTTGCTAATTTTCGATCTTTCTTGTAATGAATTCAGTGGCTCACTTCCTGCAAAAGTTTTTAGAAACTTCAAGGCAATGATAAAATTAGATGGCGAAGACACAGGAGAGATAGAGTACATGAAACTATCTAACACATCGTATGAGGATTCAGTGAGTTTGGTAATCAAAGGGCAGGATATTGAGCTACAAAGAATCAGCACAATTATGACAACCATAGATCTCTCAAGCAATCATTTTGAAGGTGTGATTCCGGAAACACTAAAGGACCTCAGCTCACTTTGGCTACTCAATTTATCCCATAACAATCTCATAGGTCATATTCCAATGGAATTGGGGCAATTGAATACACTTGAAGCTTTAGATCTCTCATGGAATTGGCTCACTGGAAAGATTCCGCAGGAATTGACAAGAATGAACTTTCTGGCCTTCTTAAACGTCTCTCAAAATCATCTCGTTGGACCAATTCCTCACGGTCTACAGTTCAACACATTTGAAAATGACTCGTATGGCGGCAACCTTGATTTATGTGGTGCTCCTTTATCAAAACAATGTGGAACGAGTGATTCATCACATGTTCCTCAATCATTGGAGTCTGAAGAAGAAGAAGACAAGTTATATTTCTTTAGTGGATTTACGTGGGAATCAGTAGTCATAGGCTACAAATGTGGACTAGTTATTGGAACTATCATGTGAAGTCTCATGTTTAAATATCGTAAGACAAAATGGTTTGTGGAATTTTTCGATGGACTCATGCCTCACAAAAGAAGAAGGCCAAAGAAGAGAGCTCAGAGACGACGGACTTAATGGAAGATTTAGAGGGGCCAACTTGTCTTTGTTTAATTTTGTGGACTAATTAGTGAATTTTTCTGGTTCTGTTTTTGTCTTTTTAATATTCTGTTTGTTGTTTGTATATGTTTGATAGAAACATAATTATATATGAGTTATATTAGTATAAATGGTTATGCTAATCTGTTTTTTTTCTTTTCAAGTTGTCAGAAGTGATCTACACAGCCACTCATTAGCTATGTTACTCAGATTTTTCAAAATCCAATATTGAATTCAATTTATAGATTAATATTTGCCTTTCTACTAAATCTATTCAAGAAATTAATACCCAACTTTTCTATTGTTTTCTTATTTTTCTTCTTCATTTGCTTTTTATATTCCCTCATATGTAGTGTAGTTGTATTACTTATAGTGTTCACTTATTGCTCTAATAAAGTAGCAAAATGAAGAGTTGTAAAAATAATTAATTATAATGTTATGAAAAGCAACCATTTTGATGGCGTAGGTCCAAAAACAACGAAAGATGTTGGCTCACTTCAGCTACTCAATTTACGATCTCAAAGGAGATTTTCTAATGGAACTGGGATAAATGAATACGATTGAAGTTTTAGATTTCTCTTGTAATTGGCTCACTGGGATGATTCCTGAGCCGTCTTAAACCTCTCTCAGATTGTTCTTGTCGGACCGATTCCTCTAGTTTCACAGTTTTAACACATTTGAAAATAACTCGTATGGGACGAGTGATCCATCACATGTTCCTGATCATCCATTGGAGTCTGAAGAAGAAGAAGAGTCGTATTTTGCTACAGTTGTGGATTTGTTTGTTTGAACTGTCATGTGGAGCCTCATGTTTAAAGATGGTTAGCCAAAATGGTTTGTGGAATTTCTTCCATGATTTTAAAAGCGAAAAACAGAAAACTTTGCTTGTGCATCATTTTATTTATCTTCTTAATTTGATAACTACACCTTTATGTTGAGTCGAGGGTCTATGAAAACAGCACACGAGACAACTAATCGGAAATTTCTCACAAAATTTATCTACTGGTGGAATGATCTTCACCAAGTTATTCAAAAATAAAATTCCACACGGAGACTTAAATCATGTCTTTAATTATTGTTCATTTTTTTCCTCACTTGAATAAGTCAAAGCAATAGTTTCTCTCATTGGAAATTTCTTACAAGTTTTGCAGAAATTTTTTCTACATAATGGGACCAATTTCACATCATCTTGAGTAACACACACTACAAAGATAGTTAATGACTTCGAAATGAACACAACATCTAGAGAAAATTAGGACATAGAGAGTATTATTTTGGTAAGTCTTCTCCGTCCTCTAACAAGTCTTGTTATTCAATTGTTCATCAGTCCTGATTCATCATAATCTTTTTTTTTCTCTCTAGTCTTTGTGGAACTTGGCTCAAAGCCTTACAAGTCATCGTCCGCTAGTTACAATACTGTATCACTTTTTTCCTTAGGTGGAATGAAATATTGATGGATTTTCCCTCATTAAATTAAAAAATGTGGAAACTATTGTGTACCTAACAAGTTTGAAAATAGCAGAAGAAACAACTAATTACTAACTTGGAATATTGACCTTTTATGATTGTATAAATTCCATAGAAAAATTGCATAAAATTTATTGCATTCTTATAATTGGATTCTCTATCCCGAACGTACCCTAACTGTTCTCATAATTGGTTCAATGATGCGTCTTGACCTTTTATGACTATATATATTCCGTGGAAAAATTACACTAAAATTTATTGCATTCATACAACTTGGTTTTGATTGATTAAAGTGTCCCTTCTTGTCATAGGGAAGATGAAATAGAGTAACATCATGTCTTTATTGCTCATTTATTATTTTATCCTCAATTGACTTGGTCATACAATAGTTTCTCTCTTTGAAAAGTATTGTGGAAAACAAAAGAAGAAGAGATGTTGACGGAAAGTTGGACAAGGATGACTTAAAATAGGAGTTCAAATTTCTACTTATCCATCTATACTATCTTAAAAGAATGTTAAATTATTATAATATTTTCAACTTAAAACACTTAATTTAGTACATTTTATATTATATTATATTTAATAATTTAATTTAAAATTTAGTGTACTACATGATTTGGCATTCACGTGCAATACACGTGCATCAAAACTAGTACTACTTTAAAAATATAAACTCTCTAACTTAAATGTTAGATTACTATAATATCATCAATTAAAAGTACTCAATTTAGTATAACTTCTATATTTTATATTTATATTTATTTATTTGTTTATATTATATTAAAACATATATTTTTTTTCACATTGAAGGGTTGTGACTTTTTCGATGAATTGTGATTTTTTTTTTTGAAGAATTGCGACTCTTCTACAAAATCAGTTGCTCTATTATGATCAGAATTTCTATTGTGGATATTGATATTACTTTTTTAAAGCTGAGAAAAATGCGTAGACTCACACGTCCTACGCGACATAATACACATAGGACGTCATATAAGACACAAAATTGTTATGTCGGATGAATGTGTCTATTAGTTCAAATTTATACAAATTTAGTGTCTACTTGTGCACACTCATAATTGAAGAGCATAGATACACTACTAGAAAACTGCAAATTACCTGGAGATTTTACTTGGGGATTATTTTCGCAGAAATTTCCTACGAATTCTCATGGGAAATTAAGAAATTCCAAAATTCTGGAGTTTTTTACTTGCGTAAAATGTAGTATGAGTAATTTTCATGTGCAGAAATTTCCTACGAATTCTCCTGGAATTGGCTCACTGGAAATATTCCGACTGAATTGACAAGACTAAAATTTCTAGCAGTCTTAAACCTCTCTCAGAATGTTCTTGTCGGTCCAATTCCTCAAGGTCTACAATTCAACACATTTGCAAATGACTCGTATGTTGGCAACCTTGATTTATGTGGTCTTCCTTTATCAAAGCAATGTGGAATGAGTGGTTCATCACATGTTCCTCAACCATCAGAGTCGTATTTCTTTAGTGGATTTACGTGGGAATCAGTAGTCATAGGCTACAATTGTGGACTAGTTGTTGGAACTATCGTGTGGAGCCTCATGTTTAAATATCGTAAGCCAAAATGGTTTGTGGAATATTTAGTCTAGTCCCCATTACAATCGTACACATACTCGATTCCCCACATACTTCTCACAGTACTCCACTGAAGCCAACACTCTTAATACTAACAAACATCACAACCACATCAATCATTTACCTTACTCTCAAACCGTCACTAGTATCAAAGTCTTCTTAACAAACACATTCTCGCCTCCAAAATTTTCAAACTATGGTGCTCTCTCTTTCCAAATAAGTAATTTATGACAGATACGGGTCCCACCCAAGGTTGATAGCACTAATTTCAAATCTAAAAGTACTTTCCCATCAATATAAAGTTACTGAATCACGTGCAATGTCAACTCCACGTAATCTTTTAGATCCTAAATTTCCACTAACATTCAAAACCATTATATACCGCTTACCAACACTTAAGAAATATTTTTGGTCACTCCAATAATTCTATATACTATAAGCTCAAAACCTCTACTCACCATCAAATACCTATGTAACACATAAAACAATCTATATCGTCCCAAGACAAAGTAGTTTCAATCCCCTCGAAATCCTTATTAATCATGTAGAACTATAGGTCCACACCGTTGAACATCAATAAGTTACCTGTCATAATTTGAACAATCTAGCTCGACATAACCACATAGAATCTTTCACACATCATTGTTTGTCACCCAAACCACAACTCAATCTTCATTAAAGTCATTTGATAAACTTTTAGTAAGTCTGTACCGAACTAGTTCACATCTCACAGTCATATCTAAACTCATAGGTAAAAATCAATAAATACTTCAACTACAAATCAAGGGCTTATACGGTAGGTCTTATTCCTTCACTTTTCTTAAATTCTTCCCATGACACAAAATTCTAAATATCTTAAACCCTTCAATACACCAGACTCTTGTTCCTTTTGTTGACTCGCTCACCAATCTTATTCTTTGGCCAACAACCCTTGACACTTTTACCTTATCCTCTAAATAAAAACTTTGAATGAAACCCTTTGGTCCTTTGAAAATCAAAATAACACACTTTATGACTCAAAGCATATACCAGTCCTTCCAAATGCTCAATATTCAATGTGATCGATCATTTCTTACCTTTCCAATCTACACCTTGACAAATACACTAACATGAACCTAAACTCACCATGAAAACTTGAATTTTGAATCCAACTGTGTAACTCAATCCCTTTAACTATCAACATTAGCTCATACCTTGAAGATTTTTTTGAATTCACGTATCTTAGCTTATCATTGATCGCCTTTCCATTGACCTTATCATATCTTTCACTAAAAATCCTACCATACTCATTATCAAACTCAAAACCACAAAAGAACTAATCATCATACTCGAGATGAACGTCCGTACACTCCTTTCTCAAGTTTTATCTAATAGTTTTTAATCAATTTGATGATCCTGTGACACTATATATTACCATAACCAGAGCAAAACGGGTGAAATCACTTATCTCTGAACCTAATTTTCAACCCCTCTGAAGATACCTCCTTAGCCTTTGCAATTAGAGAAAATATTCTTACTCTCACCTCTTTTCGAAGGCTACACTATATCCCACTAATTTATTATTATTTTCATTATGACTCTAGCTCTTTTAAATTCTATTCGAGCGGTGTTTCAACACCTCCTACAACTTTTCTTGCAACCACGCTACTCACCAAATAATAGCAAACCATAACATTAGATACTCGCAAGTTGTCATTACCATACAAAAATCCATTTAACCAACAATCTTTATCATATAGTTCATCCTAATCACAATCCATCACAAACTCTTATTGCCATTATGCTCAATTAGCCCTTGCCATCACCACAAAGTCAACTTTGTCATCGACATGACATCTCAAAACCAACTATACCAATTAAATTCAGAAGACTAACACAATTTTATATGCACTTTCTTACTAAAATTCTCAATTACGTTCACACAAATATACTCATTGAGACTTCCTTTACCTATGAGCTTATCATCCTAATGTCGACCCACTTCCATGGAGCTTACGGTGAAATCAACACTCATTTAAAATCCTCAAGATACATTTCACAACCTAAACACATCAATATCATACCAAAGATCCACCACTAAAAGCTTCCTTATAAATAATGCTTAACTCATTCATCCGTACTAACAAGCTAGTTGGTTTCTCAAATATGAATCCAACACCAAATCTTATTATATGAGCATGTGATACAATAGATAATTCCTTAAGTAGTTAGTATTTGTACTTAACAATCGACGTATCCGTTTTTATATACCACTAGTACCATATCGTGATAGTTCGTTGCATCCACCATTAGAACACATCATACCTACCGAGAAGATTGTACCCAAATAGCCTACACATTTCTGCCCATTAAGTAACTATTATACACTACCAAATTCGTTCAGTCTCTCATCAAAAGCGATATGCATTCCTTCGTAGATCAGGTCTATAACAAGAGTAACACATTCTATAACTCAAATTAAGAATTGGCACCTTTGTAATAGTCGTATCATGACCTTCTTTGGTATACACTCAATCTATGAAACCACAAAAGAGATTCTAACCTCAATTGGTGCAACATCATTCTCATCATTCGCTAAGTAACTCATACCTGTTATGACAACTTTACTAATTGTAGTTTCCAAAGATATATGTCCATTTTCTAGCCATCATTTTAATCATTTCACTTCCAATTGTTAAACCACTCTAAATATCGTATATACCACACAAGTACTATTCTCTTTACTAGGGTAACTAACCTAACTCAACCCCTTCAAATTGCTGAACATTCTTAGTCTGACCAAGCCTTCTTTCAATAACTTTATCACGTCCAAACCAGATCTAGACTCCAAGCCATACACAACACCCCAACTACCCACATGAGGAACTACGCACGAGTCATCACTATAAGTGAGAGTGAATGGAGTGAAGCCATAAGAATCAAAACCGGACCAAGCACGCACGATAGAGATCCAAGAAGTGAAGATTTTTCTTAAAAGTCACTATAGCCTCTCGAAGATAAATATAGATTAATAAGGATTTCGAGGGGATTGAAACTACTTTGTCGTGGGACGATATAGATTGTTTTATGTGTTACATAAGTATTTGATGGTGAGTAGAGTGAAACTTTACTCGTAGGATTATTATAGGTATTCAATTTATGTTTGATTATATATATGTGGATAATGCTGATTGATTTGTAAAAAGAGAACAAACATCCTGTTATTTGCTGAAAACAAACAAACAAAAAATGGGACGTTTCTTTTTCTTTTATTCATTTATGTGTTTTGTGTTGCTAATAAGTGAATGCTTTTCTTCTTCCTTTGATCATCATCTTTGCTCTCCCACTGAAGCTTCTGCTTTGCTTCAGTTATTTTAATTCAATTTTTATTCAGAATTTCAATTTATTTTTATAAAATAATTAATTACGTGGCCGAATTATAATTGGCCACGTGTAAAAAATGGTTTTGCAAAATCATTGTTAAAAAATAATGGCATGAATGAGCCTTTTCTTAAACGGTAATGGCATAGATGAGCCAAACTTTTAACGGATGACATAAATGAGCCTTTTCTGAAAGTTCGATGGCATATTTGAGCCTTTTCCCAATATTCTAAAGTCTACTAAACGGTAAAACCTTTTGCATTATACAAAATATATTGTTGGGTGTTAATAAAAAGATCAATTTGTTTTTTTTGGTGTCTTCTTTAAATTACAAGCACTACAACAAAAATAACTTTTAGTGGCAATAAATATACACATTAATAAAGAGTGTTAAAGTTTTTACCAGCATTGATTAAGTATTATTAGATCCAATGTTGCTAAAGACTTTAGAGACATATACAAAGAGGGTTAATTACCGCTAAAAATACATTATATCATTATATCAACTTATCAAATTCAGCGCAACTATTTCAATATCATTGTATAAACTTGTTAAAGTTTTGAGTAAGATTTCATTATTCTAACTTTATATTATATCTTTTCATTGAAAATTTTCGTTGTTTGTATTCTTACTTCATAAAGGTCTGTGTACCTCCTACTTCCTTGAAACTCTATTCAGTATGTTATAAGTATTTAATTTATGTATGACAACTAAAAATAATAATTAAAGGGCCTTGCATTAATGTTTTCATAGAATTTTGATTATTCTTACAAATCTATAAAAATTTACATAGGACACGTAGAAACTAGTATATATATGTGTGGATAATACTGATTGATTTGTAAGAAGAACACATCCAACCTGTTATTTGTGAAAACAAACAAACAAAAAATGGTGAATCTCTTTTTCATTTATTCATTTATGTGTTTTGTGTTGCTACTAAGTGAATGCTTTTCTTCTTCCTTTGATCATCATCTTTGCTCTCCCACTGAAGCTTCCTCTTTGCTTCAGTTCAAACAATCCTTTCAAAATATGTCCGATAAGTCCTGTAATTATTGGTGTTATGGAGATTATTTCCCCAAAACAAAGTCTTGGAATGAGAGTAGGGATTGCTGCAGTTGGGATGGAGTCACTTGTGACATGTTGAATGGTCATGTTATCGGGTTAGACCTTAGTTGTAGTCAGCTTTGTGGAAGTATTCATCCCAATAGCAGCCTCTTCCAACTTCATCATCTCCACACACTAAACCTTGCTTATAATAACTTCAATTGGTCTTCAATCCCACATAACATTGGCCGATTGAGGAATTTGAGGCATCTCAACCTTTCTTATTCTTTCTTTAGTGGGAAAATCCCAACAGAAATCTCATACCTTTCTAATTTGGTTTCACTTGATCTTTCTGGTATACAACTTGATGAGAGAACATTTGAAACAATGATTCACAACTTTACAAATCTGGAGTTACTGGATCTCTCTCTTGGCAACATCTCATCACCGATACCTGTAAAAATTCATCCCAATAGCAGCCTCTTCCAGCTTAATCATCTCCACACACTAAACCTTGATAACAATTACTTGTATCCTTCTTCAATCCCAAATGGCATTGGACGATTGAGGAATTTGAGGCATCTGATACTCTCTGGCTTTGATGGGAAAATCCCAACAGAAATCTCATACCTTTCCAATTTGGTTTCACTTCATCTTTCTAATGGTTATTATGAAAAATTACAACTTGATGAGAGAACATTTGAAGCAATGTTTCAGAACTTCACAAATCTGGAGATACTTTCTCTCTCTCATGTCAACATCTTATCTCCAATACCTGTGAATATTTCTTCTTCCTCCTTAAGGTACCTGGATCTTGGTTATACTAATCTGCGAGGTGTTCTCACAGATAGCCTTTTCCTTCTGCAAAACAGCTTGGAAACGCTCAAATTGAGTGGAAATTATCTCCTCGAAGGAGTTTTTCCAAAGATCCACCCGAGCAACACTCTGTTAATGGAGTTGGATATTTCATTCACAAGCATCTCCGGTAAGCTGCCTGATTCAATTGGCACCTTCAGTTCCTTGAATATCTTGAACCTCAAACAATGTCAATTCTCTGGTTCCATTCCTGATTCCATAGGTAACCTAACACAAATTACGGAGTTGCTTTTATCGTCCAACTCCTTTTCAGGTGAAATTCCTGATGTTTTCTCTAACCTCCAAGAGCTACGTACTTTACAACTTTCTTATAACAGCTTCATCGGTTCGTTTCCCGCTTCAATTTTAAGTTTGACACATCTTGAATACTTAGGATTGTCGAGTAATTCCCTATCTGGCCCACTGCCTAGCAACCAAAGCATGCTTCAAAAGCTAACTTCTGTGGATTTGCCATACAACTCACTGAATGGTACCATACCATCTTGGGTGTTTACCCTACCTTTTCTATATTCAGTGTCGCTCCAACATAACCGATTCAGAGGACTAGCCGATGAAGTGATCAAAATAAATCCAACATTAAAACACCAGCATTTAAGCAATAATCAACTCAGTGGTTCTTTTCCTCAATCACTTGTGAATCTCACAAACCTTGAAACCCTTGGAATTTCATCAAATAACATCACCATTGATGAGGGAATGAATATCACCTTTCTTAGCCTATCATCTTTATTCTTATCATCTTGTCAACTGAAGGATTTTCCACACTTCTTGACAAATGTAAAGAAACTTGTGTACTTGGATATTTCTAACAATAAGATTCGTGGTCAAATTCCTGATTGGTTTAGCGGCATGAGATGGGACTCGTTATAGTTCCTAAACCTTTCTCATAATTCATTGACAGGCCACCTACCACAATTTCATTACTATAACGTACAGTATCTTGATCTGAAATTTAACTTCCTTCAGGGTCCACTACCTTCATCCATTTGTAACATGAGTTCGCTTATCTTATTAGATTTATCACACAACTACTTCAGTGACTCAGTTCCACATTGCTTGGGAAGCATGGTGTAACATCCGGCAATGTGAAATAATTGAAGAGGCTTAGAATTGGAAATTTTCATTTTTGGAAAGGATTTAAAAATCTGGAAATTTTTTGGCTAAGTATGGAAAAGGTGAGTTTTTGGCCAACTTTGATCAGTCGTAACTTCTAGCTCATGATGATTTAGGAGTATTTCCAGTTATGGTTGCATAGCCCTCGGAACGATCTTTCCAACGCCGCCGAGTTTGCTCAATTCCGAGTTCGTATGAGCGAGTTAGGGCCTTTGAAAGTTGGGCAGTTGACAAGGAAATCCGTCCGGAAATCATTAAGGGCATTTTAGTCTTTTCCCTAGCCAATTCTTTTGGGATTATATTGTTGTATAGGGCTGATCTTTGGATCATTTTTTGTTCCATTCTAAGAGAGTGAAGGCTAGGGCTTGAGAGTGAAGAAGAGAGGAAGAAGAGAAGAAGAGGAGAAGAAGAAGAGGAAAATCGAGGAGATCAACAAGTTCCACCAAGATCATCGTGGATTTTCGTCGGGGGTGATCCCTAACAAGGTATGTGAGCTTTTAGTGTTGGGTGATCCTTTCCCCCACACACCCAACCCCTTTTATTCATTAAGAAAGGATTGGCTTTGTTGTTAAAGTTGTGAGTTGTTGTGGTTGAAGTTGTTAAAGTTGTTAAAGTTGTTAGTTGTGGTTGTTGATTGAAATGTTGAGATTCTTGATGATTTGGAACTTGTTTCCGGTTGGGGTTTTGAGTTGAAGTCTATTGAATGTTGAGGGATTTCATGTTTTTAAGTGATTGGGGCTGGAACCTTTGAGGTTAGAGGATTTAGAGTTGGAGACGTGAAGGAGAAAGTCGGGCAGCTTGCGAGGAGCACGTCCGCGTCGCGGACTTGTTCCCTCTGTGAACAAAAATCTTCTCCGCGTCGCGGACAGGACGCGGACTCCACTGTTTTCAGAATTTATGATCAATTATTTTCTTAAGGTTGGCTGTCCCAAATCATTCCTAAATCATTCCTTAACATCATGAGGTCCTTCCAAATACCAATCAAGTCCTTGAATCCATAATTAAATTCAAGAAAGTTAGGATCAAGTCAAGTGAAGTTAGAAGTCAAGTGGAGTTAGGACCAAACTTAGAAGTTAAGCAAGTCAAAGCAAGTCTTTAAAGCTTTTCAAGAGTCGTTATTGAACGTCTTAACGTCGTTTCAAGTTTCAAGTTGAGTTAAGAGTTTCAAGTCAAAAGTAAAGAGTTTAAGTAAAGTAAGGAGTAAAGAGTCGAGTCCATTTCTCCAAAGTTATTAGGGAACTATGTACTTCCCAAAGAAGTTCTAAATGTTTTTACATTTAAGTAAGAAAGGAACCATGTTTTCCAAAAGAGCCTTTGGGCTAAGTTTTGAGTAATCGTCTCAATCAAAGAAAGAAGTTATTTTAAAAGCATGAGCCAAAGTATTTTTGGGAGTAGTATTGAGCACCGAATTGGGGACACGAGTTCATATTAACTCAACTCTCCATAAGAACCATGCGCCAACATGGGACTTGACGTATCATTCTTTTTAGATGATCACGTAAGATTAGGCTAGTGGATCCACTAAGCAAAAAGTAAGGTCCTATATCGATGGCAAGGTATAGGATGGTCCTTTGGCAACGTGAGGTAAAACGTTGTATCATCACTAAGGCTCGTAGTGGTGGTTGTCGGTTAAAGAACCTCCCACAAAAGCTGTATTATGTTTATAAAAGAAAAGTTGGGTTTGTTATCATTTTATCCTTAGCGATCTAAGTTGTTTACACTCTTTTACAAGCTTTATATGTATGGCTCGTGTCTTATTGCTTTACTTTGAGTCCAGTTACGTATATGAGTCGTTCAGAGTCAAGGTAAGTGATCTCTTGTTCTCCTTTCAAGCTTAGGTTGTGGTTCAGCTTTTCCAGCTCACATATTCGTACATTCCATGTACTGATGCCAGTTGGCCTGCATCGTCTTATGATGCAGATACAGGTACCCCGGATCAGCATCCTGTACGTCGTTGATCCAGCTGAGCACTCCAGAGTCAGTGGTGAGCCTCCTTGCATTCCGGAGGACTCAATTATTTTGTGTATTTAGTTTTGTTCTATTAGGATGTGCGGGGTCTGTCCCCACATCCATCTCAGTATATTAGAGGCTTCAATAGACAGTCAGACAGTCAATCAGTCAGTTAGTTTTGAGTCTCTCATCCATGTATATGTATATATGTGTAAATATTCTATTTTGAGACTCGAGTTGCCCCTTTGGGCCATATTTTTTTTATTATTAGTTAAGTTGTTTATGTCTTTGCATGACGTTGAGTTATTCTGTTGAGTTAGGTTTCCGCTGAGTTAAGAAAGCCAGGCCAAGGGTTCGCCTGGGGCCAGCAATGGTCTCCAGGTGCCGGTCCCACCCAGGGTGTAGGCTCGGGGCGTGACACATGGCTAGTCTAAAGGTGCTAGACTTAAGAAGGAACAATTTCACAGGGAGTCTTCCCCCATTATGTGCACACAACACTTCATTGAGTACCATTGTCGTAAATGGAAATCAATTTGAAGGAACTGTTCCTGTGTCGTTGCTCAAGTGTGATAGTCTAGAAGTCCTTGATGTGGGAAACAATGCTATAAATGACACGTTTCCAGCTTGGCTCGGAACTCTTCAAGAGCTGCAAGTCCTTATATTAAAGTCGAACAAGTTCCATGGACCTATATGTACGTGTCAGACTAAGTTTTGCTTTCCCAAGTTGCGAATTTTTGATCTTTCTCGTAATGATTTCAGTGGCTCACTTCCTGCAAAAGTTTTTGGAAACTTCAAGGCAATGAACAAATTAGATGGTGAAGACACAGGAAATATCAAGTACATGGAATCTGTGTTGAATTTGCCATTTGTCACATCGTATGAGGATTCAGTGAGTTTGGTAATCAAAGGGCAGGATATTGAGCTACAAAGAATCAGCACAATTACGACAACCATAGATCTCTCAAGCAACCATTTTGAAGGTGTCATTCCAAAAACACTAAAGGATCTCAGATCACTTTGGCTACTCAATTTATCTCATAATAATCTCAGAGGAGATATTCCAATGAAATTAGGACAATTGAGTATGCTTGAAGCATTAGATCTCTCTTGGAATCGGCTCACTGGAAAGATTCCACAGGAATTGACAAGACTGAACTTTCTGGCCTTCTTAGACCTCTCTCAAAATCATCTCGTCGGACCAATTCCTCAAGGTCGACAATTCAACACATTTGAAAATGACTCATATGGTGGCAACCTTGATTTTTGTGGACTTCCTTTAACAAAGAAATGTGGAACGAGTGATTCATCGCATGTTCCGCAACAATTGGAGTCCGAAGAAGAAGGCGAGTCATATTTTTTTAGTGGATTTACTTGGGAATCAGTAGTCATAGGCTACAGTTTTGGACTCATTGTTGGAACTGTCATGTGGAGTCTCATGTTTAAATATCGTAAGCCAAAATGGTTTGTGGAATTTTTTGATGGACTCATGCCTCACAAAAGAAGAAGGCCAAAGAAGAGAGCTCAGAGACGACGGACTTAATGGAAGATTGAGAGGGGCAACTTGTCTTTAGTTGATTGAACTTTTCTGGTTCTGTAACTGTGTTTTAATTTCTGTTTTTGTGTGTTATTTTAGTATCAATGGCTATGTTAATCTGTTTCTGTTTCAAATAGACAGAAGTGATCTACTCAATCGCTCATTAGCTCAGATTTTTCAAAAAAGTTATGTATTTCTTAAAGAACCAACATCATCATATTTTAGGAACACGGGGTTCCTCATATATTAGCTTAGGTACAAATAACATGAAAGTCAAATATATTCTTAAAAACAAGCTACAAGAAAGACAACTTAATGTGATCGAAAACTATTGTGTACCTAACAAGTTTGAAAATAGCAGAAGAGACAACTAATCACTAACTCGGAATATTGATCTTTTATGATTCTATAAATTCCATGGAAATATTGCATCAAAATTTAATGTATTTTGTACAACTTGGTTTCCTCTATTCTGAATGTACACTAATTGTTCTCATAATTGGTTCAATGACGTGTCTTGACCTTTTATGATTGTATAAATTCCATGGAAAAATTGCACTAAAATCCTCAATTGACTTGGTCATAAAATAGTTTCTCTCTTTGAAAAGTATTGTGAAAACAGAAGAAGAGATGTTGATGGAAAGTTGGACAAATCATCATATATCTATCTATCCATCTATATTATTTTAAAAAAAATATTAAATACTATATATTAAATTACAAATTCATAAACAATTTTATCATGATCAGTAGTAATTGATGAATCACACAGAACATATGATGATGCTTCATCTACATAATGTAGAAAAATTGAAAATATGTAGACTCACACGTCCTACGTGACATAATACACATGTATATAACGTTTTGTTGTTCATCTTGTATTCCTAAGATACTTAGAACAAAACTTTGAAGAACTTGGTAAGACACAATAAAGTTTAAGAACATTTTCACAACTAGAAAATTAAAACTTGTAGAGAAACTAGAATTAGAAACATATTAGAAAAAATATACAAAATATTTTTTTTTTCTTAAAGAAGAATTGTTGTCAATCTGTGTTTAAAGAATCTTACTGATTCCAACAAACTTTGCAGAAACACGAAGTTACCAAAGTTTAATGAACCAGTGAAGAACAGAAGAACATAAATTAATTCACAAATCTAAAATCTGTAACACATACCAGAATCTGGAAAAACAGAAAGAAGATCAAGCCCACTGAATGCACAGTGTCCCCTTAAGGAAATTATTCCCCTCTAGTATCCGAGGTTTGATTTGGAATATGTCCTCCCAGGATAGAATGATCTTAATCACCAGTGTATTGATACCCAAAACGCTGGTGTCAGCGAGCCACTCAACGGCAGTAAAGTACACTTAGAATACTAGATTTAGTAGTAGAAGAGGGAGTTCAGAAATTCGTACTTAAAATGAGAGGAAATCCCTCAATTTATAGAAAACAAAGGGTAGTGTGAAAAGGTTCTTATTGTGCCTTACCGGAAAGGTCACAAACCATTGGAAAAGTCACAATCTTTCGGAAAGGTCACAACTTTTCATAAAAGTCACAACTTTTCATAAAAGTCACAACTCTTCATAAAAGTCGCAACTGTTCATCAAAGTCACAACTCTTCATAAAAGTCACAACTCTTCATTTTCCATTCACACCTTTTAAAAACCCAACAATCCCCTGCATGAATGGGGAATGACTCCAAGACAAAGAAACGGACAAATATGTGTACTTTACAAGCAAGAATTAATTGCATCTGGATAAGTAGGTTTCCCCTTGGACTTTCCGTAGTGAACATATGTCGGATATAGTCGGTCAATCGGTAGATGCGATATCTTTGAACCGTCGAGCTTTGGTGTATACCTAGACAACCATATGTCACACAATTAACCCTTTACCATTTATGGTTCTTACGGTTGTGTTCGTTTCAGCCATGAACACCTCCTGGTTTCATGAGTGTATAGAGAGATGGGCTTTTGACAATCATCCTCTTTGAAGCGGCTTACACTTCACACTCACATAGGTGATTTCTAATCGTGTTATCGCGTAGATACACTATTTGGTCAAATCTGCCAAACTTAGCAAATCATTAAAAACATTATGCTTTATTAACTCTATAACAAGCCTTAATGATGTATCCTTGTTCCTGAGCATTGTCTTCATCATGAGAATGGATTGAGTTGGTTGACAATGCCGAACCGTCAGTCACAACTTTGTTTTTCTCCTTGAATCTAGCTCTTGGGATCTCCAGTCTGCTAGATAGAGTTACCGCCATGATGACTTGTCCTAAGCCGTAAATCCATTCCGTTAGATGATCTTTCAACTTTCTCTCTAGTTAGGCCTTTTTGTAAGTGGATCCGACACATTATCCTTTGACTTTACATAGTCAATTCTGATAATTCTACTAGAGAGTAGTTTTCTAACGGTATCATGTCTATGTCTTATATGACGAGACATTCCGTTATACATCATGCTCCATGCCCTACCTATTGCATCTTGACTATTAAAGTGTATGCATACTGATGCCAAAGGTTTGGGCTAAAAAGAATATCTATCAAGAAATTTTGGAGTCTTTCAACTTGTTCAACGACCTTATCTAGAGCACCTAGCTCAGAGATCATTGTAGAGCTAGCAATACATGTCTTTTTTTTTCTTTTTTTCTTTTTTAAATTTCCAAGAGACTGCTCCTCCACCAAGAGTAAATACATATCCACTCGTGGATTTTACTTTATTTGATCCCGACGATTCAATTTGCATCACTATATCCTTTCAATACCGGAGAATATTTGTATAATGCAAGATATAGTTTTGAGTATGTTTTACCTTTAAATACCCAAAACTCTTTTCATTGTCATCCAATGAGTTTAATTGGGATTATTTGTGAACCGACTCAGTTTATTAATAGCACAGGCTATATCTGATCGCGTACACTTTTTGATATACATCATACTTCCCAATACTCTAGTATAATCCAATTGTGAGTCACTTTCACCTTCATTCTTTTGAAGTGCAAAGCTCACATTATTGGAGTCTTGACAATATTAAAATTCAAATATTTGAACTAGTCAAGTTCCTTTTCAATGTAATGAGACCGTGACAATGCAAAACATCTTGGAGTTCTAAGGATTCTTATACCTAAGATCACATCAGCAGCTCCACGATCTTTTATATCAAAGTTGCTTTCTAGCATATGTTTAGTAGCATTTATGTCATTAGAGTCTCTTCTGATGATCAACATATCACCAATATACAAACAAACAATGACCTTGTGATTTTAATGTAAACACATTTATCACTTTCTTCATTCTTAAATCCGTTTACCAACATAGTTTGGTCAAATTTCTTATGTCATTGTTTGGATGTTTGTTTTAGTCCGTAAAGTGACTTAATAAGTTCGCACACTTTCTTTTCTTTACCAGGAACCACAAAACCCCTTGGGCTGTTCCATGTAAATTTCCTTCTCCAATTCTCCATTTAAGAAAGTTGTTTTCACATTCATTTGATGAATTTGGAGGTTATATACCACAACTAATAATATTAGCATCCGAATGGATTGTGTCCTGAACAAAGAAAATTGCTTACTTTCTAAAAAGACAAAACTTTTTATCGTTCCCTTTTGCAGTAAGGATAGTTCCTCCACACAAGTTTTGTGGTAAACCCGAACTTATAAATAGTACATCCATCATTTCTTTCAACGTTCGGTTTTTCATTAGATTGAGGTGAATAGGGCAGCAGTTTGATGGATAATTCCACTTTCCAAACATAATTCTGCACAAGCAGATTTATAATCTCCATTCTTATCACTTCTTATTTTTTTCCCAACTGATTTTCAACTTCGATATTATATTGTCTAAACATTTCTATTGTTGCATCCTTACCATTCAGCAAATAGATATAGTCATTTCTAATGCAATTGTCAATGAAAGTTATGAGATACTTTTTTCCACCACGAGATGGTGTTGACTTCATATTGCAAATGTCAGTGTAGATCAACTCTAAGGGATTAGAATTCCTTTCAACAAATTCATAAGAATGCTCAGCATACTTAGACTCCACACAAACATGACATTTTTATTTATTGCACTCAAAGTTAGACAAAACTTTTAATTAAGTTCATCAGTTTTCCTTACAAGGTTTTGTAATTGACATGCCCCAAGTGTTCATGTCACAAACTTTGACTCAAGCAAGTAAGAACAAATAAAAATATTGAGGTTGAAAAGCTCTTCGCGAGGTAGCTTTTTTCTCTCTAATATTTTGTTCCTATTTCATACAATTTTGTGTGATACAAACATTGTTTAGAGTCATCACCTTGTCAAATGTCCTTTTCAGAAAGAACTTTCCATAAGTTTCAATTTGATTGTTATAGAACTACCCATGAACAAAGTTTCATCGGGTCCAATAAAGGCAATATAGTCCAAATGTTTCTTTTACAGAACATAACAAATGACTATTCACCAATATTCATGTCTATGCAAATACTTTTATTATATTAGACATATCTTTTCATGAAAAATCACAACATTTTAAGTGACACTTTTTCATAAAAGAAGACAATTATTTTGAACAAGTATATATAGAATTTGGTAGTTTCATTCTAGTAACACCATATACTAGTAATAGAAAAACTCAACAACCACAATACAAAATATACTCCAAGAATTTTGTGGGTCTAACATAATACAAAAGTATCATTGAATTTCTTATCTTTTGCTCCAAAATTAAATTAGACACCAAGTCTAATTTTATCTTTATCATAAGCAAAGAACCCCCACATTTTAAATGTGATCTCAAAAATATTTTTCAAGTATTTAAAAATAATTTTTCCACATATTTTCCCAGACTATCAAAATGTCATTGGCACTATGAAACCTCTTTTGGAAATATTATTCTACAAAAGAATTATATTGCTTCAATTCTCTTTGACAATCTTTGCATAGTGTCAAAGTTCATTCATAGAGGCACAAAATCAAAAATTCTAAGTCACTGGTATTTTTCCATCTATTACAAATAGACATACCACTTAGTATTTAGAATACTAACAATAAAGACAAAAAAAATTTGTACAATTTGTTTCTATATAACAGTGAGTTTATAGAAAGTCAAAAGTACAACATTGACTTATTCTGTGAAGTTTTCATAATTTTTCAAACCAATTGCATAGTCTGACTTATCTAGAGTAATAAACTACAAAAGTTTTTTTTTTTAGCCTACAAAAATTAGACACAATCAAATTTCACATGGAGTACAAAACTACAAAAAAAATAATATTTTTTCTTTAGTCTCCAAACAGAATTATACATATTCTTTATCACATAGAAATGTTTTTTCTTTTCAAATAGTCTTCCAACTGTAACATTTTGACATGCTATTTTATCAAACAAAAATGTGCATCTCTCATTTTGCAAACTAAAGAATTTTAAAGGCAACACTATTTGCCAAGCAAAATTCATTCCACAACAAATGGTTTGCAGATCTTTTTCCAAAGATACATATGATAAAAAATCAAAATTGTTAACTCTTAGAAACTATTTTCCTTCTTAGATAAATAATAAGAAGGCTACCTGGTGTAATCTTTAACCGGAATAGCACCAATTTTTTCTGTACATTCTCACTTCGACCTTGCTAAACAAAGCACCGAATTCTAGAGAAGTAATGCATTAATCTTCTACTTCCATGATCTGTTTCTCTCAATCAATAGAAAATAAGAAATACCAACAGTATAGTAATTTCCTTAAGATTGTTGTTCATCTTGTATTCCTAAGATACTTAGAACAAAACTTTGAAGAACTTGGTAAGACACAATAAAGTTTAAGAACATTTTCACAACTAGAAAATTAAAACTTGTAGAGAAACTAGAATTAGAAACATATTAGAAAAATATACAAATTTTTTTTTTCTTAAAGAAGAATTGTTGTCAATCTGTGTTTAAAGAATCTTACTGATTCCAACAAACTTTGCAGAAACACAAAGTTACCAAAGTTTAATGAACCAGTGAAGAACAGAAGAACATAAATTAATTCACAAATCTAAAATCTATAACACATACCAGAATCTGGAAAAACAGAAAGAAGATCAAGCCCACTGAATGCACAGTGTCCCCTTAAGGAAATTATTCCCCTCTAGTATCCGAGGTTTGATTTGGAATATGTCCTCCCAGGATAGAATGATCTTAATCACCAGTATATTGATACCCAAAACGCTGGTGTCAGCGAGCCACTCAACGGCAGTAAAGTACACTTAGAATACTAGATTTAGTAGTAGAAGAAGGAGTTCAGAAATTCGTACTTAAAATGAGAGGAAATCCCTCAATTTATAGAAAACAAAGGGTAGTGTGAAAAGGTTCTTATTGTGCCTTACCGGAAAGGTCACAAACCATTGGAAAAGTCACAATCTTTCGGAAAGGTCACAACTTTTCATAAAAGTCACAACTCTTCATAAAAGTCGCAACTGTTCATCAAAGTCACAACTCTTCATAAAAGTCACAACTCTTCATTTTCCATTCACACCTTTTAAAAACCCAACACGTTTCATAAACACAAGGTAGAAAAACTGAAAAATGTGTACTACTCCACTAGAACTGTATCATATTTGTCCTTTTTCCCACCTGTAGTCTTTGTAGAAATAATTGGCTTAAAGACTTTGGCTTAAAAGAACAAAATAAAATTCCACACGGTATTATATCATATCATATATCATCATATCATATCTATATATATAATAAGCCACAATGTAAAGATTTTTATAGTATTTAGTTACATTGTAACTATCTTGTTAGCTTTTAATCAAAAGGAGTACTTCTTTTAAATAATAAATATGTCATTGTATGAGCTATTTATTACTCATTCCTTTTGAATTTGTTAATCTGATTTTGATCTGACACATAGTTTACGAAAGTAAATTAGATTTTGAGAAAAAACATTAAGTGATACTTGAAGTTGTCCCAGATTTTCAAAAAGACACCTTAACTTTGCGTGCGTCCTATTACCCCACAAAACATTCAAAATCATAATAAATACACATTTTTACACAATATTTCCACTTTGGATAAAAATATCCTTCGAATGTGAAATTTCGTAAAAACAAAAAGTCGGACCCATTATTGATGTATTGAAGGATGCTTTGGTAATTTCCTATGATGAATTCATTTTGTTTGTTTCTTTTAAATTTATTTTACTATACTAAATAATTGTATAAAATATTATGAATCACGATAATTAATTACTTAAATATTTAAAAGATATAAAAATATATAAAAAATCTGATTGACTCTTCAAATTTTACTGGTGACACATAAATTGGGACAAATGAAATAATATATATTATTTGAAAATTTCTTAGAAAGTACTATAAATTACAGTAATTAACATTTAGAAATATTTCAAAGACAAAAAAAATTGATTGAATCTCAATTTTTTTTTAGTATTACATAAATTGAGAAAGAAGAAATGACTTCTATTATTTGAAAATGGCGTAAAAGTATTACAAATCATACAATAAGAATTAACAATTTAAAATTTTAAAAGACTTTGATGCTTTATACTTATTCTATTTCCACTTTGGACAAAAATATCCTCCCAATATGCATATTTTTTTAAACAAAAAGTGGGACCCATTATTGATGTATTCAAGGATGCTTTGGTAATTTTCCTATGATGAATTCGTTTTGTTTGTTGTTTAATTTTTTTTAAAATAATTGTATAAAATATTATAAATCACAATAATTATTTACTTAAATATTCAAAAAGATATAAAAATATGTAAAACATTTGATTAACTCTTCAAATTATATCGGTGACACATAAATTGGACAAATGAAATAATATATATTATTTGAAAATTACTTAGAAAGTACAATAATTTACAGTAATTAACAATAGAATATTTTAAAGACAAAAAAAAATTGATTGAATCTCGAAATTTTATTAGTACCACATAAATTGAGAAAGAAGAAATAACTTTTATTATTTCAAAATTGCGTAAAAGATATTACAAATCATACAACAATAATTAGCAATTTAGAATGTTAAAAGACATAAATTTTTTTTTACGATAGTTAACAATAATTAAAAATTTAAACTATTTTAAATTAATATTAAAGTTTGATTAACTCTTAAATTTTGCCTTTGTCACGTAAATTGAAACGAAAAAACATATTGGGCCCGTGCCAGCACGGGCTCCGATGTCTAGTATTATTATAAGTGGGAACACCACAAATGAAAAGTTGAAATACCAAAATGTCCTTGTAGAATTAAATGACTCTATTACCATTTTCAAGGTACAAAAAAAATCTGATTTTCCCACTTTTAGTTATCTTTTTTTCACCAATTCTTTTCATTTTATTTAATATTAATAAAGTCCAAAAGTCCATTTAATGTGGGTAACATCTTATAAACAGGAGTTCAAAGATCACAATTGATATTACAATCGTTTCTAAGCCAAATGGTGAGTCTTATTTTGAGTTTGAACTTCTTTTTCATTTCCTTTATTAATGTTTTGTTCAATTCTTCGAGCTTTGTTCTTAAAATTTCTCTATTAAGAACTTGTCGTCTTTTTTCTCTTTAACTTTCATAAGACTTTTAGGTATTTACAAATGTATATTCAATTTTGATATGAAATTGTTGGAGTATATGGGTACTACAAACAGAGGTTAGAGGCTATTTGAAGGAATTGCTTTTCCGATCGTATGAAGGGATTGTTGTACACAAGCGCAAATATGATTAGATTTATTGTGCACATGAAATACATTTTTTTTATATCAAATTGAAGATCACATGAGGTAAAATATTTTCATAGTATATATTGAAATTTTTATGAATATTTTATTTCTCCAAATAATATTTTTTTTTTGTACAAAAAATGTGATGAACATATCTTTTGATATCTATATTTCTTGTTTAACAGTGATGATTTAATCTTGATGTCGAGCCGAGTTGTTGTATATGGGTACTATGAAGTTCATGATTATTATGATCACATTCGTTCTTCCATTTTGAATCTCCAGGTAATTATTTTTCTAATTTTAAGATTGCCTTTCTCTTTTTTTTTTTTCCATTTCTATTTCATTTTTGTTTTTTTTGGTGAAAACGTTTGAGTTCTTATACCATGAAACTTTTTTTTTCTTGTCATATTTGCCTTTTTCCATTTATCAGGTATGTTTCTTGTAAATTTCTCAACTCTTTAAATATAGGTGGTAAGAATACTCTTTGCAATAATAAATAAATATGATTTACAAAACAATAACATGCACTCTTTATTTTATCGATATATAATTCATTCCCTTTAGGATCAAGTTACCGTGAATTTTTAATTGCAATTTTTTAGAATTAGATTTTTTCCGATTCAAGAATCTCTTAATATACTTTCTAATTAGTAATTATATGAATATTTAATACTATGGAGTAGTAATTATGTAGGAATAAAAGGCTAGAGAATTTACATAATCTCAAAAGTATCCAATTATGAATATATGTTGTAATCAATATAATGCAGTTAGAGAACATTTTTACTATCATAAATACTACTACTAGGTATTCGTAATTGTTATTTTAATTTTAAAATTGCCTTTCTCTTTTTTTTTTTCTCATTTCTATTTCATTTTTGTTTTTTTTATCAAAACGTTTCAGTTCTTATACCATGAAACTTAGTTTTTTTTCATATTTGCCTTTTCCCATTATATTTAATTAATAATTAGATATTAAATAATAGCATATTAAATTGTTGCACCACTCATCAAAATCCGTTCCTATTCTCTTCAACCACATTAATAAACCAAGAAGACATCATTCCTCATTAAACAACCGTATAATGTCATTAGGTAAAAACCTTTTCATTTTCTCTTATTTATTTTTTATATTTAAGAATAATAAAAGACATAATTTTACATTAAATATTATATTTCAAATTAGTTATAAGTCTTTTCACATCTCCTAATATCTCCTATTTATATTTAAATCATATTACCAATATGTATCTAATTGTATGAGCAGTAGAAACTGAACTTAAGTAAGGTGGAGCAGTACTTTTATTGTTCTCTTTTTATTTTATTTTATGAAAATACTTTTGTTTTATAAAGTCTTGATTTGATGTCTAATTATATGAATGCTGGAATCTGAACTTATGTAGAGGGAGTAAACTTTTATTTTCTGTTTATTTATCCTTTGAAAATACTTCTATTTCATTGAATTTTTATTTGATGATTTCAAATTTTCTTATATGTAATTTTTTTTTTTTAGGTTGGTTCATAAGTATGTATATACACAAATTCAAAGTTATCTTTTCTTTTATATGCATTTATTTTTTGCACCATATAATTATTGGTTTATATTGTTTTCTTTTTTCTACCATATTGTTAATATCTCACAAATGATTGTGTTGTATTTCATAATTCAAAATTTACAGATGGCGGAATTAATAATTTTGAATGAGTCAAAGAAGACGAAGGGTACATATTCATGTCAATTAAATATTTAAACAATAATTATTTTTATAACAAATAAATACTAATTTTTTTGTAGGTGTACACTATGAACTTGATAATGATCTACTAACCATCCGAAGGAAGACATATGTTGATTGAATTTCTCTGCAACTATTACAAAACACTACTCTCCTTCGACGACAACTTATCGATATGTATGCATCTATAAAGAAGTGGAGGCTACTATTTCTTAAAAAGAAGACTGAAACTTTAAGGCATTAAATATTTTGTAGCTATAATGCCGATATTGAAATTATGTGTTGTGACATATTAAAAAAATATTCTTAACAAGTTGAATAATTGATATATTATAAGAATTATATATTTGAAGTGCCTTGCAATGATGATAACATCCGTTGAATATAATCGTTCCTTGATTTGAGCTTGTATTTTACACGTCGTACACTTATATTTTAGAAGTAATTATACTATTAGCACCGTATACTCGTGCGTTGCACGTGTTCGAAAACTAATATTATTAAAAGTGGGAAGCTCTTGTCTTCAAAGTTGATTTACCATTTTTCCCTTATACTAATTAATTATTTTTTATAAAATAATTTTTATTTACACCATAATTAAAAAAAATCAATTAAATTAGTTTTCAATAACATGAATTGAACGGATGCTTTGGAAGTGGAGTAATAATACTTAATTCAACGATTTTAATAAGGATTGAGGACAATCATCTTTCTTTCTTTCCCTGCATTTTTTGGTTTATTCATTTTATATTAAAATTTTGATCATTATCATATTATGTCAAGTAGAAACCTTCCAAATGAAAAATTGAATTACGAATCGCCTATTAAAAGTTAAATATCATTTTAACCTTCAAGCAACTATTATTTCAAAAAGTTTAATTTATAATATAAAAATATAAATACGCACATTTCATACAATAAAAAAATGTTTGCATTTAATAATTATAATAACCATAACTTTATATGAAACATTGGTGGTTCAATTATTTAATTGTTACGTTAACCAATGGCCAACCTTTCATTGCTACAGTAAGTACAAAGAAGTTGAAAAGTTGAATTGAATATTAATTAGTAAATTAATTCATTAGTAAATAAATGAAAGGAAATTTCAAAGGTCTAGGAAAAAACATTATATAAAGGCTAAACGAGTTCACTAATTTCCCATCTGCTCTTTGTAACTTTTGAGATTGAATGCAAATCATTTTATCTTCGATTTCATTTTTTCCCTTTTCTTTTTATGTCCTTTGATAGTTTGCATATATAAAAGAAGAGATGGGAAGTATGTAAGATTGTTTTTAATGCCTTCTAATAGTTTGCATAAAAGAAGAGATGAGAAGTATGTAAGATTGTTGATGCCAAATTAGAGTAGCTGCCATATTCAATTTTTACTACTCTTGAATTATCAGCTATAATATAATCTTCCGAGAAATTATGATCAAAATCACCATTTATACTAGTTTTGTAAAAAAATTTAAAAACATACTATTTTGGTGAATTGATTTAAACAATGGCTTATTTTTGTCAAAATTTCGATTTCTCCGGAAGGTTGATCATAGTTGACATAAATGAATTCATTGTTATAGTATAATCTGATTACAATTCTTTAAGATACAAAGATAATATATACTCTCTACAAATAAGTTATTTCATGATCTAAAGAAATGGTGTTATTTGAATGCGTTGATTGATGCTCCTCTTCATGTTGATTATTGGCTATAACCTTTTATCATCATTGCAATATTCAACTTTAACTTGAATATTACTTGAAAGGAACTCATTAATCCTTTTTGTGTATGCATGGCATAGTTGGTTAATTAGAATTACAATACTTTGATTTCACATGTATTGGAATTTCATTTGTTTGGGTGCTTTTGTTTCCATGCACAATTGTTAAGATTATAAGAATTAGTTTTAAATTCTTAATAAGCATATATTATTTGCGTTTTGTAAATTTTAACAAGAATTGTTTTAAATATTTTAAATATCATATCTAAGTTTTTCGTTTAAATATTTCAGATTCATTGTTTTGCTATTTGGTATGAGCATCACAATTCATTATTCAAATATTATGTCATGAAATTTAATACTTAATGTTATTAGGTGCAATTATTTAATACTAATACTTCTTTATAAACAAAATATTTGCACCTAATAACATTAAAATGTAACTCATTTTATACATTTTACTTATCTAACTAAATATAGTTATTCAATTTGGTAGTTCTGATAGTAAATAATCATTTATCGCTCAACGAAGAAGCCATTCAAATTGGATGAATGTTACATTCATCAATTTTATTTTGTACTTTTTTTTCGTTATTGATTACACTATGGTTTTAATGTAACTTATATCGTGTATACTACTTGCTTAGCTTGAGACACACGTGTTTAGAAACTAGTATATCTGTAAAAGCAAAAGACAGAAAATTGTGATCCTTCAATACAATGAGTTGATTACTCAGTTTTCTTTGCTTGTGCATCATTTTTTAATTTGATCACTACACCTTTATCTTGAGTTGAGGGTCGACGGAAATAGCCTCTCACTACACCTCTTCATATTTGAACTGTATCATATAGATGGAATTTCCCTCATTAACTTATGTGAAAAGTCTTTTGAAAAACAACTAATTGGAAATTTCTCATAAAATTTCTCTGCAGGTGTAGTGATCTTCACCAAGTTATTCAAAACATGTAGGAAATTAAGACGAGTTAATACCTTAGATGGTCACTCAACTATGCACTATTTTCTCAGAAAGTCACTCAACTTTGGTTTTTAACTCAAAAGTCACTCAACTATGAGTTTTTTTCTTAGAAAGTCACTCAACTTTGGTTTTTATTTCAAAAGTCACTCAACTATGAGTGTTTCACTTACAAAGTCACTCAACTATGAATGTTTTACTTATAAAGTCACCCAATCCATTTAATTAATTTTTTTCATTAAACTTACAAACATGAAAATTTTATTTCTTACAAAATTTTAAAAAATAAAAAGATATTCATTTAAATCATTTAATAACTCGATCCGCTAAAAATATAATATATTACCTTTTATTTTACCCCTTTTCTCCAATTGTGTGTGAATACAGCGATCTCCATGCATTGTTCATAAAATATAGAAATTACAAAATTACTTTTTTAGTAAATTCAAAATTTTAGTAGCAACGATACATAATGAAGGAACAAAAAGAAGTGCTTAAAAAAAAACTGACTTGAATTTGTTAATTATGTTTCTCCTACCGTTAAGTTAATTAAGATTTGGTCTTTACATGTGTTGACACCCAATTTTGGACCTCCACAATATAGACTAATCATCGAGCTTCTTTAATTTCAAACGATTTCAAATAATTAGTTTTAGGAATTTTTTTTTTAAAATAAAAAATAAAATAAAAATATATATATAAATATAAAATAAAATAAAAATATTTTCAAGTCATTTTAAATAGTTTATCACTTGTTTATAATTGTTAAATAATATATGTGTTACGTATATAATTAGTACATTTTTTATAAATTTGCGAAAATGGTCTCAAAAAGATTTTAGTTTTACTTTGATACTTTACTAAACTAATTTTGTCTAAATTAGAAGTTTATATTTTGAGTTATTAGTTCAGTAGGCTAATTATTTTATTTTGCTAAAATTAAGAAGCTCGTTAATTAGTTATATTTATTCATTTTATTTAAGCTATAGCCGAATTAACTAATCACCTTAATTTGGTCAAAGTTGCAATTAATGTGGCTATGTGCTTAAGTAAAAAATTGACGGAAAACGTTATTGTAAATGGCACGAGAAATGGACTCACTCTACAAATAATTGTGTAAATTTCAGGAACATCTTGGCCCATATTTCCAATTCCCATTCACCTTTTTCAGCCTACTACTCAATTCCCAAGCCTAATTCGTTCATTCCATATTCCCTTGAAATCCCAGCCCACAAAACAAAAGAAAACCCATCAAAATACATACCAACACGACAACAGCAATACACCGACCCTTGCACGTTGTTTCTTCTTCTACATTGCTAATACGAAGCAACCCATTACTGTTCCAGCAGTACCGTTCCAGCGACCAGCTTTCACTTTTGTCCTTGCCTTACGAGATTACTCCACGTCGAGTATAAGGACATGGGGATCGATTTGAGGCGTTGGTCTACCTTTCCTCTTCCGGAATAGAGTTGAAGCTTCAGAAAAGAGTGTCGTCCTAAAATGGTGAAAGTTGGAGTTTGAATTTTTTTTGGAATGGGCCTCGTCCCTATCCGAAAATCTCCCGCCTATCCACCCGTTTTTCCCTAATTTCGTTGATAAATAGTTCTATGTCCTTCATTGTTTGGGGGATTTTTTTTTTGGAGTCGCAAATTTGAGTTGAGGCAGAGAAAAGGTTGGAATTTTCTGAGTGAAATACACAGAACAATTTTTAAAACAAAATATATATACGTTTTAAATATACTCGAAATACTCTCCGGAATAGAGAACTTTCTCGGATTTTGCTCTAGGTTCCCTGTTCACTGTTCGTGTTTGAGTTCTGTGGTGGAAGCTCGGCATCTCTAGCTCGTTCGGTCCCCATTTCGCTGCCCCCGAAAAGGTAAGCTTCACTTTGATCTTAGCTCATTTTGGTTGATGTTTGCGTGAGAGTTGAAGGTTTCTATTGACTCTCCTCCCATTCATTCGAATGCTTCAGTTCTGTTTGAGTTACTACTAATGTCTGATAAAAGATTTTTGTACCACCAATTGGTGTTTTAGTTAACTGAAGCGTGAAATGTACCTCGATGTGTGATTTATGCCTAGAATGCCTTGATTAAAAGTTTTACTCATCTTTAAGTCTCACGTTCAGGGGTCTGTTTCCTTGTCATTATTTTGTTCTCGTTAGTCGCTACTGTTAGGTTGGCTGAAATATTGTATGTTGTTGTTGGTTTGACCTCTATGTCTATTTTATTTTTTTTCTCTCCGCATCTTTTGAGTTTTTATGGTCAGCATCTTTAAGTCTCTCTTGCGAATGTCGAATAAAAGTTTTAATTCGGTTGAGGCTGTCCCGTCATCTTTGAGTTTTTTTTTTAGCTTTTTCAAATGGGTTAAATGCGTTGGACATTTCGTGTTTATGAGCGTTAGGTAAAAATCTCAAAGTTATTCAATATAGAGATCGAATGGATGTGACAACTCGTTGTATTGTGTCTTGTTTGAGTCCACTTTATGCTCTCATGTTGTTCGTCTTTGTGGAAAACTGATTTTGTCATCAAACCTGTTTTAAATTGAGTATTTGTTTCTTCCCGACTCTTTGTTTGCTTTTACTACTATTTTATATTGTTATGTATATAGACTTACCTTTCTTCTTCTGAAAATCAGCTGATATATGTGGTTGATATATATGGTATGGTCGGGTGCTGGTTCCAATAGCTCGGTTTTATCTTTTGTTTTTTTTTATTTATCTATCTTCTTGCTAATGTCTAGATGGTCTTTGCAACTTGTTTAAATCAAGTTTGTATTTTTCATGCTATTAAAATTTAGTCGAAAAAATGCCGATAATTACAAGTTGAGTCGGTAAAAATCTGAGTTTCTTGTTTTTCATTTACTAAGTCTTAGTTTTGTTGGGAGTTCCGTCTTTAAGATCGCGTGATTTCTTTGGCATTAATCCTTCATGGGTATAGTATATTGATTTTCTCCAACTTACAGTGATTTAGTTATGCTACCTTGCGACTTTCACTTTAAAGCAATGAAGCTAGCTAATGCTTAGTTACTTTCTTGTAATGTGCGGTAAAAGATCTCGTAGACCATGGTATCGGACAGTGTTGTTATTGAATTTTATCGGCCTCCACATGTTGAGTGTGGGTCTCATCTAATTTGCTTACTGTTACGTGCATAGGTGGGCCTTAAAAAAATTTCAGCTTGTTAGTATGGTTTAATGTTGTTATTTTTTATTTTATTTTATTTTTTTGTTTGAGAAGTTGTCAATTTAACATTCATTTTTTTTTTCTTCTTAGGAGTTAATAATTTGTATCTACTGTTTGTGCGTGAATTAGTCATAGTTTTTTTTTCTTAGTCATTTCTTATAAGATTCGCTGATTTCCGGCATATTTCCATGATCTCCTCTTATGCTTATTAATTTTCTTGAAGTTAGTATATGCATTCTTGTATAGTTCGGCATACTCCTTTTATTATTCATTTTCGGTTAGATTGCATATTAACCCTTGGCTTTTTCTTCTTTATGATGCATGTGAAATCTGTCTGAGTTCTCATGGATTCTATCCTCGCATTTTCCTTTGGGCCACGGAGGCCCATATCCTCTTTTATCCGAGTCAGCCAGATATTAAAATTGACGAACATGTCTCGAAATTGAAAGAAAAGCGGAGCAAATCGGGAGTTGAAAAAGACTGGGCCAAAGCCTACCTTTATTTAATCGGAATTATATTTTGTTATTATTGGGCCTAAGCCCTTGTCATTTAACTTACTATTACTTGTTAGTTCCTAGGACAGGTGGAGAAATTGGGCTTAAGGTGTAACATCCGACAATTTGAAGTGGCTTTGAAGAAGCTTGAAATTTGGAAATAGTCATTTTTTGGAAAAATTTAAAATCTGGAAATTTGGCAGTCCAGAATCTGGAAAATTTGGCTAAGTTCAAAAATCTGGAAAATTTGGCTAAGTGTGGAAATCAGTGATTTTTGGCCAACTTTGAGCAGTCGTAACTCCTAGCTCAGGATGATTTAGGAGTAGTTCCAGTTATGGTTTCGAAGCTTGTGGAACGATCTTTCCAACGCCACCGAGTTTGCTCAATTCCGAGTTCGTATGAGCGAGTTATGATCTTTGAAAGTTGGGCAGTTGGCAGGGAGTCCGTTCCGGAAATTTAAGGGCATTTTAGTCTTTTCACAAATCATTTCTTTTGAGCTTATATTGTTGTATTAGGCTGATCTTTGGATCATTTTGTCCCATTTTGAAAGAGAAAGAGTTAGGGTTCAAGAGAAGAAGAAGAGAAGAAGGAGAAGAAGGAGAGAAGAAAGAGGAGATCAACAAGATTTGTCAAGATCATTGTGGATTTTCGTCGGGGGTGATCCCTATCAAGGTATGTGAGTCTTTAGTGTGGGTTTATCCTTTCCCCCCACATACCAAGCTCGTTTTTATGATTTGAGAAGAGATTGGATTTGTTGTTGAAGTTGTTAGTTGTTGTTGATGTTGTTAGTTGTGTTGTTGAAGTTATTGTTGGTTGTGGGACAGGATTGGGCTGTGTATTTGAGTTGTGATCTATTGTATATTGAGAGATTGATGATCCTTAGTGTTGGTTGGTTCATACCCCCACACACCAACTCGTTTTTAATTCCAAGAGAAGATTTATTGGTTGTTGAAGTTGTAGTGGTGTTGTGTTGAAGTTCTTGCTGGTTTAGTACAGATTTCTGGCTGTGATTTTTGAAGTTGAATCTATTGTATAATAAGGGTCTTTATGATTCTAAGTGTTGCTGCTGAAACCTTGAGGTTGAGAGGGTTTAGAATTGGAAAGAAACAAGGGGAAAAAGTCGGTTTTTTGGGGAAAAAGGGGCTGGCTGTCGCACCTCTCCTAGTGCCAAGGACACCAATCCTTCCCTTTCATTCACCATTTTTTTTCATACATGTTCCTAGGTATTATACCTATGTTTCCTAGTTGTTTCCAACACTCCAAGGTACTTCTAAAAGTCAAGTAAAACTACAAGTCTAGTGAAGTTCGTTTCCAATTAGTGAAGTTAGTTTCCAATTCAAGTGAAGTTAGTTTCCAAGTCAAGTGAAGTCAAGCTTAGAAGTAAGTAAGTCAAAGCAAGTCTTTAAGGTTTTCCAAGAGTCTTCATTGAACGTTTTAACTTCATTCTAAGGCTCAAGTTCCAAGTTAAGTATTGAGTTTCAAGTCAAGTCAAAAGTTAAGAGTTATTTTCATGTTAAGTTAAGAGTTTCACATCAAGCTAAGAGTTCAAGTAAAGTAAAGAGTTTAAAGTTGAGTTCTTTTCTCAAAGTTATTAGGGAACTATGTATTCCCAAAGAAGTTTTAAAGAAATGTTTTTACATTTAAACAAG
Source organism: Solanum verrucosum (assembly GCF_900185275.1). Lineage (NCBI taxonomy): Eukaryota > Viridiplantae > Streptophyta > Magnoliopsida > Solanales > Solanaceae > Solanum > Solanum verrucosum. The sequence goes on from NW_026020630.1 coordinate 2,961,738, forward strand.
GTTGGAAACTGAGATTTCCAAAAGAGCGTTCGGGCTAGTTTTTGAGTAATTATCTCATATCAGCAGGAAGAAATATGTTTTAAAAACATAAGAGCCAGTACATTTTTGGGAGTAGTATCGAGCACCGAATTGGGGGAGCGTTCAAAGAACCCACAGCCCCCATAGAACCATGTTAGCCACCATGGGTAGAAAAGGATCATACTTTTTAGATGAATCCTTTTCAGATTAGACTAGTGGATCCATTAGGCAGTTCAGGTCTTATACCTTTGGCCGGGTATAAGATGCTCCAGCAGCGTGAGGTCGATCGCTGTATCATCACTATAGCTCTTATGTGATGGTTGTCGGTTAGAGAAGCTCCCACAACAGTTATTGTATTTTCATACATAGAGATTATTGTATTTTTATATACATCAGTTCATTGTATTTCTATATACATTTCAGGCTTATTGTATCTTTGTATACACACAGAGTTTATAGCATGTTTTAAACAGTCTTTCTTTATATCGCACTTGTTTTAAATTGCCTTATATTGAAAGAAGTCAGTCAGGTTGAGTTGAGTTGAGCCAGATAAGCTATTCAGTTTCTTCCAGATTTCCTTCTAGCCTTTGTTGCTTAGTTTTCCAGCTCGCATACTCGTACATTCCATGTACTGATGCCAGTTGGCCTGCATCGTTTGATGATGCAGATTCAGGTACCCCGAATCAGCATCCTGCACGTCGTTGATCCAGCTGAGCACTCCAGAGTCAGTGGTGAGCCTCCTTGCACTCCGGAGGACTCAATTATTTTGTGTTCTTAGTTTTTGTTTTATTAGGATGTTGCGGGGTCTGTCCCAACATCCATCTCAGTATTTTAGAGGCTTCATAGACAGACAGTCAGTCAGTTAGTTTGAGTCTCTCATATATATATATATATATATATATGTAAATATTCTATTTTGAGATTCGAGTTGCCTTTATGGCCATATTTTATAAGTTAAGTTGTTTTGTAATATTGCATTGCATTGAGTTATTCTGTTGGGTTAGGTTTCCGCTGAGTTAAGAAAGCCAGGCCAAGGGTTCGCTTGGGGCCAGAAATGGTCTCCGGGTGCCGGTCCCGCCCAGGGTGTAGGCTCGGGGCGTGACATAAGGTCCAAAAGAAAGACATTTATTTCATGTTAGACTAGGACAGGTGCAGGTGACTATAACATCCGGTAATTTGAAATATCTATGAAGAGGCTTAAAATCGGAAATAGTCATTTTTTGAAGGAATTCAAAAATCTGAAAAATTTGGCAGTGTGGAAATCAGTGAGTTTTTGGCCAACTTTGAGCAGTCGTAACTCCTAGCTCAGGATGAGTTAGGAGTAGTTCCAGTTATGGTTGCAAATCTTGTGGAATGATCTTTCCAACGCCACTGAGTTTGCTCGATTCCGAGTTCGTATAAGCGAGTTTATGGCCATTGAAAGTTGGGCAGTTGGCAGGGAATCCGTCCGGAAATTTTAAGGGCATTTTGGTCTTTTCCCTAGCCATTTCTTTTGGGATTATATTGTTGTGTTAGGCTGATCTTTGGATCATTTTGTCCCATTTTAAAATAGAAAGAGTTAGGGTTCTTGAGTGAAGAAGAGGAGAAGAAAGAGAAGATCAACAAGTTTCCGTCAAAGATCGTCGTGGATATCGTCGGGGGTGATCCCTATCAAAGTATGTGAGTCTTTAGTGTTGGGTTGATCCTTTCCCCCACACACCAACTCATTTTGTTATTGAGAAAAGATTGGATTGTGTTGTTGAAGTTGTTGGGTTGTGTTGTTGAAGTTATTGTTGGTTGTGGGACATGATTTGGTTGTGTGTTTGAGTTGAATCTCATGTATGTTAAGGGATTTTATGATCCTTAGTGTTTGGGGTTGAATCCATTGAAGAAAGGGTGATTTAGAGTTGGCAAAACAAGAGAGAAAAGTCGGAATTTCTGGGTAAGAGGTTGGCGCGTCGCGCCTGCCAACGCGCCCCAAAGGGGACTCTGAAGTCCAGCCCTTGGGGCGGCGCGCCTCTCAGAGCGCCAGTAGGTGCCTTCTAAGCTTCGAGGGCAGGTGCTTCGCGCCTTGCAGAGCGCCAAGGACGCCATGTTCTCCCTTTCTTTCCACACTTTCTCTTGCATGTTCCTAGGTATTATACCTATGTTTCCAAGTTGTTTCCAATACTTCAAGTTGCATTTAAATGTCAAGAACTCATCCATAACATGTGATTATATACCTTGAATCCATAATCCAATTCAAGGCGAGTTAGTATCAAGTTAAAGAGAAGTAAGAGTCAAGTCAAACAAAGTTAAGAAGTTAGTTCAAGCAAGTCCTCCAAGATTTTCAAGAGTCTTTATTGAACGTTTTAACTTTATTCTAAGGCTCAAGTTGCAAGTCAAGTAAAGAGTAAAGAGTCAAGAGTTTAAAGTTGAGTTCATTTCTCAAAGTTATTAGGGAACTATGTATTCCCAAAGAAGTTTCAAAGAAATGTTTTTACATTTAAACAAGGTTGGAAACTGAGATTTCCAAAGAGCCTTCGGGCTAGTTTTTGAGTAATTATCTCAATCAGCAGGAAGACATATGTTTTAAAAACATAAGAAACAGTACATTTTTGGGAGTAGTATCGAGCACCGAATTGGGGGAGTGTTCAAAGAACCCACAGCCCCCATAGAACCATGTTAGCCACCATGGGTAGAAAATGATCATACTTTTTAGATGAATCCTTTTCAGATTAGACTAGTGGATCCATTAGGCAGTTCAGGTCTTATACCTTTGGCCGGGTATAAGATGCTCTGGCAGCATGAGGTCGATCGTTGTATCATCACTATAGCTCTTATGTGATGGTTGTCGGTTAGAGAAACTCCCACAGCAGTTATTGTATTTTCATACACAGAAGCTATTGTATTTTTATATACATCAGTTCATTGTATTTCTATATACATTTCAGGCTTATTGTATCCTTGTATAATATAATATATTATATCTACAAAATTTGAATTTGAAAGAAGTGAATGAACTAGAAAATAAATTTAAAAAGAGAGACAAGAGAGAGTTGACCGGATGGTAAGCACTCCTCACTTCCAACCTTAAGGTTGTGAGTTCGAATCCCCAAAAAAGCATAATGTGGGAGATCCTAGGGAGGAGTTTAAAATAAATTTGAGATGGGGAAGGATAATAGGAAATTTAACCTTTTTTATAATAATAAATTTGTCCCTAATTAATATTTTTAATAACAAAATAATTTTTGGTATATAAAATATAGTCATTAGTGACGAAATTAGATTTTGTTCAACTACAAAATGCATATAACTTTAGAGACAACCGATATCGTCACTGGTTGAAGTAAAATAATTAGCGACGATATAATTTTGTAGGTAGTAATAACCTTTTTAGTGACAAAACATACTATTATCTACAAAAAATATACTTTTTACGACAAATAAATTTGTCACAAATGTTTAGGCATTTGGGGACGATTTTTCTTTTTGTAGTTAATATAATACTTTTAGCGACGAAGCACTAAATCGTCTTTGTATACTTTTAGAGACACACATTTAGTGATGACTGAGTGACAAATTATTTTTCGTCTCACAAGATTTTTAGTGACGAAATATGATTTATAAATGACGAAATTATTTGTCCCTGATAATCGAATTTGTTGTAGTGAAGCAAATAAAAGAATAAAAATAAAATACCACACGGTATTATTGTTCATTTTATTCCTCACTTGACTTGGTCAAGAAATAGTTTCTCTCTTAGAAGTTGTGCAGAATTTTTTTCCACATAATGGGACCAATTTCACATCATCTTGCGTAACACACACTGCAGAGATAGTCTGTTGTGATCACGGATAGCCGAGAGGTTAGATAAGCTGTTGGGCCCGAGGCAAAACCACGAAGTGGATAAGACAGCCCAACAATAGGTTTGCTTGGAATCCAGGTTGAGTAGAGATAAAGGGGTAAGCATTGCAGTTTTGGGAGTTTATATATGCAGATTGTGAAAGAAATTGTTTGTTCCTCCCATCTCTTTCTAGAGTCTAAGCTTTTCATCCACATTCTTATCTCTATCTTTAGTTACTTGTTATTTCAGTATTTTCCATTGTAATTCTATAGTTGAAGTGTTGCCTTCGTGATTTGGCTATCAGTGATTACATATTACTTGAGTATTGTGTTGCGAATTTAGATTCGTTACATAGTCTTTGAGGAAATTGGCTTAAAGGCTTACAAGTCATCGTCCACTAGTTACATTACCGCATCCCTTATTTCCTTAGGTGGAATGGAATATTGATGGTTTTTGATCCCTCGTTAACTTAATGTGAAAACTATTGTGTACCTAACAAGTTTAAAAATATCAGAAGTGACAACTAATCACTAACTCAGAATATTGACCTTTTATGATTGTATAGATTCCATGGAGCTTGGTTTCCTCTATTCCAAACGTACCATAACTGTTGTCATAATTGGTGTCCCTTCTTGTCACATGGAAGATGAAATGGAGTAACATCATGTCTTTGTTGTTCATTTATTATTTTATCCTCAATTTACTTGGTCATATAATAGTTTCTCTCTTTGAAAAGTATTGTGGAAAACAGAAGAAGAGATGTTGATGGAAAGTTAGACAAGAATAACTTAAAATAGGAGTTCAAATTTCTACCTATCCATATATACTAATGTTAAATTGCTATAATATTTTCAACTTAAAACACTTACTTTAGTATATTGGGCAAAATTCTCTTTGGAATTGGCTCACTGGAAAGATTCTAAGGGAACTCTCTCTCAATGTTCTTATCAGACCGATTGCATGTTCCTCATCCATTGGAGTCCGAAGAAGAGTCGTATTTTTCTAGTGGATTTACGTGGGAATCAGTGGTCATAGCTGTGGATTAGTTGTTGTAACTGTCATGTGGAGCCTCATGTTTAAAGCTAAAATGAATTGTGAAATTTTTTAAAGCCATCATTCTTTGATGTTTCGTCCATGATTTTAAACATCAAAGAATGAATTGATTAGATCATCTCTAGATCTATAAAGGCTTACAAGTCATCGTCCGCTATTTACATTACCGCATCCCTTATTTCCTTAGGTGGAATGGAATATTGATGGATTTTCCCTCATTAACTTAATGTGAAAAGTCTTGTGTACCTAACAAGTTACAATGTTCAAATACTTTTAACTAAAATCTATCTATAGTTTTATTATTATATTGTATTCTTCTGCTTTGTGATCATCGAGTTCTCTTACATACTCTAATCCCTGAGAACATCCTGTTATTTGGTGAATACAAAAAAGAGTCTCTTTTTCTTTTATTCATTTCTCTGTTTTGTGTTGCTAATAAGTCTATGATTTTCTTCTTTCCTTTGAGCATCATTTTTGCACTCCCAAGTAGGCACTTTAAAACAAATATAAAACATTACATTTTAAAATAAAATGACAAAAGTGAATAAATTAATCAGTGGATTTACGTGGGAATCAGTGGTCATAGGCTACATTTCACTACAAATCTACGACAAAAACAAGTTTTAGCAACAATAAATATACACATTAACAAAGAGTGCTAAAATCTTTACTGGTATTAATTAATTGTCATTGGATTCAATGTCTCTATAGGCTTTAGAGACACTTACAAAAAGTGCTAATTGCCACTAAAAATACATGTTTAGTAGCAATTAAGCTATAGCCATTAATTAATTACCCCTAAAGTAGTGTAGATCACTACACATTTATCTTGAGTCGAGGGTCCACTACTAGAAACTGTAAATTACCTAGGAATTTCATTTGGGGATTATTTTCGCAGATATTTCCTGCAGAAATATGAAATTCCTAAATTCTAGACTTCTCTACATGCGAAAAATAATTTCCCAGAAAAATTGGAAGATAACTTTAGCGCCATTTTTACAAAATTATTACCTGGGGAATTATTTGGGAAAAATAATTTGCAAGTAGCATTTTCATAGGTAAATTCGCAAGTAATATAAAAATTATTTTTTTAGTATGTTTGCAAGAAAATTCCTAGAAAAACCTATTTGCAGATTTAGCTAGAAATAATTACTTGAAAATTTATTTGCAAATAACTTTATACGTGTTATTACCTGAGGATTCATGTTCTACGAATTTTGTTGGGAATTTATTTCTTGAGGATTTACCTGGAGAATTACTTGGGGATTTTATTGTTGTGAATTTGGTTGAAGATTTTTAGAGGAATGCATACTTGAATTTTTTAAATACAATTTAATTGGAAGTATTTTCTTGGAATCTAAGGATTTTTTTATTTGGAGTCTTCAAGAAATATTTTCTTTAAAATATATTTAACAAAATCTAAAACTATAATAATATAAAAAATAGCAATGACATTAGAAAGAATTTTATTGTTCAATATATACTCTACTTTTAGATTAAATAAATTATTATACAATAATATTAATCTAACACTATATTAGAACATTACCACAAATGTCATGAACAATATTTTTAACTTATATATAGTTACAATATTTAGTCCTAAAAACCAATGATGCCGTTTTTTTTTTTTTTTAAAGATACAAAGCATTAAAATTATATGGCTAGTTATTTATCCTTAGAAAAATAACTATCATAAATATATTTATTTTTTATTAGATATTACTTTATATTAAATTTCGAATTATTGAATAAGTCAATCACTGTTTAAGTAGAGTAAAATTAAAGTATATACATTATTAATGTGAATTTTAATCAACCCCTAGTTGATAGAATTATATTAAATGAAAAATAAATAAATTTTAACTATATAGCAAATTTATATATAATTTTTTCTTACAAGCATTAAATATGATATAATTTCTCTATGGTAAGTTATTAAATGTTATTTATTTGCAAATATTTATTATTAAGTATATTAAAATATAATTATTAAAACATAAATTAAAATTATAAAACCACAAATACCTAATAAGATGTACTATCAATTATTGGTTATAACTTTCTTGCACTTTAATTTAAACATATAGATTTATTTATATTTTCAATTATTTATTTATAAGAACTTTGTATGTATAATATAAATTTTGTCTACGTTTAATATGCTTAGCTATGGATATTATCTCATAGAAAGTGTAAGCATAAAATTTTCATGATATGTTGGGTGGTGGTGATTTATTTTAAATATATAATTTCACTTTTTAAGAGTTAAATCAAATGAACTTTAGCCAACATTTAAAATATATTTTTTTACTTTATTGATATGACATGAAAAGATTAGCATTTATAATGCTACGACTAAACACAAGTAGAATAAAATTTCAAAGAGCAACAATAAATGGGTGGGCACCAACAAATTCAACTGGGCACTCTGGGTGGGGGAATTAAAATTGTGTTCAAGTGGTATGTGATGAATGGTATGCAAGATAAATGGGTGGGCAGTGGGGTGAGTGGTGTTAGATGTAACTGGGAAATAATAATTAATAATATTTACAAGAAATTTTTAAAGATTTATTAGAATATCTTTACGTGGATTTACTTGTGAATAAATTGGAAAAAATTTGGGATATTTTTGGTGTTTTTTGCAAGAAAATTCGCACGTTATTTACCTGCAAAATTTAAATCCCTAGGTAAATTACTTGGGGATTTTGAAATTCACAGGAAATAATTACCTACGAAGGTTTTACCTTCGGATTCTTTTTGATAGGAAAATCCGTAGGAAACATATTTTTCTACGAATTTTCATTAATAATCCCCAGAAAAATCCCAATGTATAATTCACATTTTTTTTGCAGTGGTCAACGAAAACACCCTCTCTACTACTTTGGTTATTCTCCATCTCTTCGTGTTTGAACTGTATCATATAGATGGAGTTTCCCTCATTAACTAAATATGAAAAGTCTTGGAAATTTCTCATAAAATGATCTTCACCAAGTTATTCAAAACATGCTAATTATGCAGAAAATTAAGACACATATCAAACAAAATTTTGAATAAAAAGCAAATAAAAGAAAAAATAAAAATTCCACACGGTATTATTGTTCAATTTTTTCCTCACTTGACTTCGTCAAGAAATAGTTTCTCTCATTGGAAATTTCTTAGAAGTTCTGCAGAATTTTTTTCCACATAATGGGACCAACTTCACATCATCTTTAATTGTTGTTTTTTTTTTTTCTTACTTGACTTAGTCAAGCATAACTTTTTTCTATAGTGTGTGTTACGTAACGGGACAAATTTCACATCATCTTGCGTAACACACACTGCAGAGATAGTTAATGACATCGAAATGAACAACAGAAAATGAGGACATAGGGAGTAACAAGTTGTTAGAAGTGACTAGTACTCATCCATGGACCACAAGTTACGTAGTTGGTGATGTAAAAGTTGTATTATTTTCTCACCATTTATCCCAAAGTTGAACAAAACAAATATAATATAACTGGCACTATCAAACAAGACTGACTTAAAGACTTTGAGTCTTCCTGGAAATTGAGTTAACACTTGGGACAACTTTTCTTTTTGCAGGCCACAAATAAATTAGTCGCCCTTTTTCTACCTTACAGTCCCATGCATTTATAGACAAGTCAACAACACTACTTTATGAAATAGTGTTTAGTTAACTGTTTACTTTATTTAATGTAGAGGTCATTGTAATAATTAAGAAATTAAATAGTACTTACTTAGTTAATTATAGCATCCTTTCTTATCTGGCTACTTATTTTAATGACTTATTTATATATTGACGATCAGCATGAACCCATATTATTATTTCTATCTTTTTTATTCCTCTTTCTATTTTTATTTTCTCATTATTAAATATTCTAAAGTCTACCAAACGGTAAAACCTTTTGCATCATGCAAAATAAATTGTTGGGTGTTAAAAAAGATCAAATTTGTTTTTTGGTGTATTCTTTGAATTACAATCACTGCAACAAACACTATAATAAAAACAACTCTTAGCGGCAATAAATATACACATTAATAAAAGTGTTAAAGATTTTACCGGTTTTAGTTAACTGTCATTAGATCCAATGTCGCTAAAGGGTTTAGGGACATATGCAAAGAGTGTTAATTGCCGTTAAAAATACATATTTATTTAGCGGCAATTAAACTTAATTAATTGCCGTTATAGATCATTTTTGATGTAGTGAAATCAATACTATTTTAATATTATTATATCAACTTATGAAATTCAGCGCAATTATTTCAATATCATTGTATAAACTTCTTAATGTTTTGAGTAAGATTTGATTATTCTAACTTTATATCATATTTTTTCATTGATATTTTTTGTTGTTTGTATTCTTACTTCATTAAGGTCTGTGTATATCCTACCTTCTTGAAACTTTACTTGTAGGATTACATTAATCAGTATGTTATAGGTATACAATTTATGTATGAAAACTGAAACTAGTATATATATATGTGGATAATGCTGATTGATTTGTAAAAAGAGAACAAACATCCTGTTATTTGCTGAAAACAAACAAACAAAAAATGGGACGTTTCTTTTTCTTTTATTCATTTCTGTGTTTTGTGTTGCTAATAAGTGAATGCTTTTCTTCTTCCTTTGATCATCATCTTTGCTCTCCCACTGAAGCTTCTGCTTTGCTTCAGTTTAAGCAATCCTTTCAAAATATGTCCGAAGAGTACTTTAGTTTTCTGTGTGATGGAGCTTCTTTCCCAAAAACAGAGTCTTGGAATGAGAGTAGGGATTGCTGCAGTTGGGATGGAGTCACTTGTGACTTATTAAACGGTCATGTTATCGGGTTAGACCTTAGTTGTAGTCAGCTTTTTGGCACTTTTCATCCCAATAGTAGCCTCTTCCAACTTCATCATCTCCACACACTAAACCTTGCTAATAATGACTTCAATTGGTCTTCAATCCCACATAACATTGGCCGGTTGACGAATTTGAGACATCTGAACCTTTCATGGTCTCACTTTAGTGGAAAAATCCCAACAGAAATCTCATACCTTTCCAATTTGGTTTCACTTGATCTTTCTCCTCCTTATGAGTATGAATTACAACTTGATGAGAGAACATTTGAAGCAATGCTTCACAACTTTACAAATCTGGAGTTACTAGCTCTCCCTCTTGGAGACATCTCATCACTGATACCTGTAAGTATTCATCCCAATAGCAGCCTCTTCAAGCTTCATCATCTCCACACACTAAACCTTCATAACAGTTACTTTAATCCTTCTTCTTCGATCCCACATAACATTGGCCGATTGAGGAATTTGAGGCATCTAAAACTCTCTGGCTTTGATGGGAAAATCCCAACAGAAATCTCATACCTTAACAATTTGGTTTCACTTGATCTTTCTCCTCCTTATGAGTATGAATTACAACTTGATGAGAGAACATTTGAAGCAATGCTTCAGAACTTCACAAATCTGGAGATACTTTCTCTCTCTGAAGTCAACATCTCATCTCCGAATATTTCTTCTTCCTTAACGGAGTTGGATATATCATACACAGGCATCTCTGGTTCCATTCCTGATTCAATTGGCACCTTGAAATCCTTGAATATCTTGAGCCTCCATAGATGTCAATTCTCTGGTTCCATTCCTGATTCCATAGGCAACCTAACACAAATTACGGAGTTGATTTTATCTTTTAATCATTTCACTGGCCATATTCCTTCCACAATATCTAAATTGAAGCACCTCACATGTTTAGATCTTTCCTCCAACTCCTTTTCAGGTGAAATTCTTGATGTTTTCTCTAACCTCCAAAAGCTAAGTTATTTAGATCTTTCCTCCAACTCCTTTTCAGGTGAAATTCCTGATGTTTTCTCTAACCTCCAAGAGCTATATTATTTAGATCTTTCTTCCAACTCCTTTTCAGGTGAAATTCCTGATGTTTTCTCTAACCTCCAAGAGCTACGTTATTTACGTCTTTCTGACAACTCCTTTTCAGGTGAAATTCCTGATGTTTTCTCTAACCTCCAAGAGCTAGATCTTTCTTCCAACTCCTATTCAGGTGAAATTCCTGATGTTTTCTCTAACCTCCAAGAGCTACGTTATTTACGTCTTTCTGAAAACAGCTTCATCGGTCCATTTCCCGCTTCAATTTTAAACTTGACACATCTTGAATACTTAGACATGTCGAGTAATTCCCTATCTGGCCCACTGCCTAGCAACCCAAGCATGCTCCAAAATGTTCTCTCACTGGATTTGTCTTACAACTCACTGAATGGTACCATACCATCTTGGGTGTTTAGCCTACCTTTGCTACCTTCACTGTCGCTCCAACATAACCGATTCAGAGGACTAGCCGATGAAGTGATCAAAACAAACCCAACATTAAAAGAACTGCATTTAAGCAATAATCAACTCAGTGGTTCTTTTCCTCAATCACTTGTGAATCTCACAAACCTTGAAACCCTTGGAATTTCATCAAATAACATCACCGTTGATGAGGGTATGAATATCACCTTTCTTAGCCTATCATCTTTATTCTTATCATCTTGTCAACTGAAGGATTTTCCACACTTCTTGAGAAATGTAAAGACACTTGTGTACTTGGATATTTCTAACAATAAGATTCGTGGTCAAATTCCTGACTGGTTTAGCGGCATGAGGTGGGACTCGTTGCAGTTCCTAAACCTTTCTCATAATTCATTAACAGGCCACCTACCACAATTTCGTTACCATAACCTACAGTATCTTGATCTGAAATTTAACTCCCTTCAGGGTCCACTACCTTTATCCATTTGTAACATGAGTTCGCTTATCTTATTAGATTTATCACACAACTACTTCAGTGACTCAGTTCCACATTGCTTGGGAAGCGTGGCTAGTCTAATGGTGCTAGACTTAAGAAGGAACGATTTCACAGGGAGTCTTCCCCCATTATGTGTACACAGCACTTCGTTGAGTACCATTGTCATAAATGGTAATCGATTTGAAGGACCTGTTCCTGTGTCGTTGCTCAAGTGTAATGGTCTACTAGTCCTTGATATGGGGAACAATGCTATAAATGACACGTTTCCAGCTTGGCTCGGAATTCTTCAAGAGCTGCAGGTCCTTATATTAAAGTCGAACAAGTTCCATGGACCTATAAGTATGTGTCAGACTAAGTTTTGCTTTCCCAAGTTGCGAATTTTTGATCTTTCTCGTAATGATTTCAGTGGCTCACTTCCTGCAAAAGTTTTTGGAAACTTCAAGGCAATGATCAAATTAGATGGTGAAGACACAGGAAATATCAAGTACATGGAATCTGCGTTGTATTCGCCATTTGTCACATCGTATGAGGATTCAGTGAGTTTGGTAATCAAAGGGCAGGATATTGAGCTAGAAAGAATCAGCACAATTATGACAACCATAGATCTCTCACGCAACCATTTTGAAGGTGTCATTCCGAAAACACTAAAGGATCTCAGATCACTTTGGCTACTCAATTTATCTCATAACAATCTCAGAGGAGATATTCCAATGAAATTAGGACAATTGAGTATGCTTGAAGCTTTAGATCTCTCTTGGAATCGGCTCACTGGAAAGATTCCACAGGAATTGACAAGAATAAACTTTCTCGCCTTCTTAAACCTCTCTCAAAATCATCTCGTCGGACCAATTCCTCAAGGTCGGCAATTCAACACATTTGAAAATGACTCATATGGTGGCAACCTTGATTTATGTGGTGTTCCTTTAACAAAGAAATGTGGAACGGGTGATTCATCGCATGTTCCTCAACAATTGGAGTCCGAAGAAGAAGGCGAGTCATATTTTTTTAGTGGATTTACGTGGGAATCAGTAGTCATAGGCTACAGTTTTGGACTAGTTGTTGGAACTGTCATGTGGAGTCTCATGTTTAAATATCGTAAGCCAAAATGGTTTGTGGAATTTTTCGATGGACTCATGCCTCACAAAAGAAGAAGGCCAAAGAAGAGAGCTCAGAGACGACGGACTTAATGGAAGATTGAGAGGGCCAACTTGTCTTTGTTTGATTTTGTGGAATAATTAGTGAACTTTTCTGGTTCTGTTTTTGTATTTTTCATTTTCTGTTTGTTGTTTATCTATGTTTGATAGAAACATAATTATATGTGTGTTATTTTAATATCAATAGTTATTCAAGTTATGTTAGTTTGTTTTTGTTTCAAGTTGATAGAAGTGATCTACACGGCTGCTCATTAGCTATGTTACTCAAACTCTTCAAAAATGTCAACGGGACGTGTTGGATTCTTCAAAAGTAGTGCAATTTTAAGTAACCAACGCTGGTGTCATTATATTTTAGGAGATTCGGAGCAACATAACTCATCAGCATAACAAAACAGGAAAAAGCAAAGCAGTAATCAAATATATCAGTTTGGTTTGTGATTGAAATCACTTAATATTAGAAAGTTAATTTTTAAAAAAATTGATGCAGAAGAGTACTCAAAACTACAGAATTGGTTAATAATTTTGTGGTTCTGCATCTTTCTAAACATAAATCAGCCTTAAAATGTTCTCTAACTCAGTATCAACTTCCGTGATTTTGATTTTGGTAATTTTTTTTACATATATTTATACTTCGTGAACGAAAGTTACGTCTCTGGTTGTTTAACAACTAATTCATAGTGTTTGATTATCAATGAGGGAAAGGTTTTTTTTAAAAGGGCAAAACGCTCTATATAAGGATTTCTTTTTATTTTTCAGGTTCAAATTCAAGACCTGTGATTCAGTTTCATCTGGATCTTTACTATCTGCAAAACTACATGTCAAAGTTATTTTTGATGGACTAAAATAGACTTATTCCCAAAATTTAATTTAACAAAGAGAAAAATATAATCAAATTATTTAAAACTTAAGAAAGATAAATTAAAACTTTACATAATTTGACCACATGGCAAAATATAATTGGTTAAAAATATTGCCCCACAAATAGTCAACTCACCTGTCAGAAAAATGACATTCCTAATTTTAGTTTGGACACTTTGAAAACAATTAAAGTATCTTTGTCTGGTAATGGCCGTTCAAAGCTTTGATTATAACAAGAAAGATGATTGAAAACATCAGTTTTCTTCGTTTTAATTTGTTTGTTTTATTATTTTTTGAAATATTTTTATAATTTTAATTTATTTATCGTACTTTAATTTGTCTCAAAAAGAATAATTTTTTTCATTTTGAACATCTTTTTATTTCAACGTTTCACATAATATATGTTTAAGACTATAACAGTAAAAGATATTTTGATATGTCTTTTTATATAACTTTAATTTAATATTATATCATTAAAATTCTTCTTTACTTATATGTACTTTTTTTATTTTGAATTTTAAATTTCAATATTCCACGTGACATGTTTAAAAATCATTTTAAAAGCATACGATTCAAAGATTTTTTTTAACTTTCTTAGACTTATATCAAATAGGTAAAAACTAGACAAACAAATTAAAACTAAGTTTCACTTTTCAATACATATTACAACTTTCATTGAGTCTCAAGATATACTTTTTAATTATTATTTTTTCAAGAATTTACCTGTTGGAAGAACCCCACCAGAAGAAAACTCCAAAAAACAGATTAAAAATCCCAACTTTGAGTTCTTCTTTCAACAATTTTAAGTTTCAGTGAATCTCAAGATGTAATTTTTTTTCAAGAATTCATCTTTTAGGAAAACCCCATAAAAAGAAAACTCCAAAAACAGATTCAAAATCTCACCTTTTTTAGGATGTATTTGGTAGGACGTAGTGGCGGAGTCAGAATTTTTAGTTTATGTGTTCTAGACCACTGTTCTTTTTGTTTTGTTGGGTTTCTGAAAGCTATGTTGCTCGGACTCTCAGAAAATGTTGTTTGTACCCATTTTGGATTCTCTAAAGTTGCACTAGTTTGGATTATACGACACTAACCATCAACCGTAACCATTTTTGAAGAGTCCGAGCAACATTGACTGAAAAGACTATTTTTACATCTTATAACATTAATATAGGGTTAAACCAAAGCTACTGGATTTTGATGTACTTGTAGCTAAAGCAATGTCAGTTATCATAAATCTGAAAAATGACTTATTTTCTGGAAAATGTTTTTTGTGTTTGGTTGGAGAATGGAAAGCTTTTCTGGGAGAAGACATTTATTGAAGATTGAATAAGAAAATCGGATAGTGTTTTGGTGAAAAATATTTGAGTAGTAAAGATTGATAATAATGTTTATATGTTGAGATAATTGTTTGCTCCTTTTTGGTGGAAAATGTTTTCGCAAAACATATGTTCTAGCAGCCAAAATCAGAAAAAAGAGATTACAAGCACACCGTTGATGTCCTTATCTGTTTTTGGAGCACATAGTGACCATATAAGATCATTGAGATTAAATTCATGCAGTATGGTTCAAATTGTGGTCTTTGGTTGCAAGACTGTCCCTTTATGGACTTTGTTTATTTTCTATCTAGAATAGATGTTGTGATTTAGTCAACTAAAGTTTTTGTTTTTTCTTACTTCAATTTTTTTGGATTTTTAGTTTTTTCCATTTTTGGGGTTTTTTGTATTTATGTTGTTTTTTTGGTTGAATTGTTAAGGCTAGTGGAATTGCTGCATTTGCTAGAAGGACAGTGGAAGATTCAAGAAAAATCTTCACACCAGAACAATACCCTTCTTGGGTTGTTTTCTCAAATCAGCAAAAGATGAAGTCTTTAACTTTTCTTTAGGATGTATTTGGTAGGACGTAGTGGCGGAGTCAGAATTTTTAGTTTATATGGGTTCTAGACCATTGGTTCTTTTTTGCTTTGTTGGGTTTCTGAAAATTATGTTGTTCGGACTCTCAAAAAATGTTGTTTGTACCCGTGTCGGATTCTCTAAAGTTGCACTAGTTTGGAGTATACGACAGTAACCCATCACCCATCACCCATCACCATTTTTGAAGAGTCCGAGCAACATTGACTGAAAAGACTATTTATACATCTTAACATTAATATAGGGTTAAACCAAAGCTACTGGATTTTGCCGTACTTGTAGCTAAAGCAATGTCATTTATCATAAATCTGTAAAATGACTTATTTTCTGGAAAATGTTTTTCGTGATGGATTTTTTTCTGGGAAAAGACATTTATTGTAGATTGAATCAGCAAATTGGATAGTGTTTTGGTGAAAAATATGTGAGTAGTAAAGATTGATAATAATGTCTATATGTTGAGATAATTGTTTGTTCCTTTTTGATGGAAAATAAGATTTTACCAAACACACTGTTGATGTCCTTTTCTGTTTTTGAGCACATAGTGACCATATAAGATCATTGAGATTAAATTAGTGCATTATGGTTCAAATTATGGTCTTTGGTTGCAAGACTGTCCCTTTATGGACTTTGTTTAATTTCTATCTAGAATACATCTTGTGATTTAGTTTGTTGAGGGCAAAAAATGACCTTTTGAATTTTTCAATTTTGTTCTTACAGTTGGCATGGCTTAATTCTCATCTTGAAAAGATCTGGCCATATGTGGATGAGGTTAGGGGTTCAATGTCTATACATAGTTTAGTTTTCCACTCTATTGCGATTCTGCAATTTTTCATTTCCCCCTTTTTTTGGTTCTAATTTATGATTGTTGGAACTTCTTTGTTGCTAATTGAGTCGGTATGGGTATATGGGGTCATTCAGGCAGCATCAGAACTAGTAAAGTCAAGTGTGGAGCCAGTTTTGGAACAATATAGGCCTGTGATTTTGGCGTCGTTAAAATTTTCAAAGTTCACTCTTGATACAGTTGCTCCACAATTCACAGGTTAGTAGATTATGGCTTGTGTAACCTGCCTCAAAGCTCTTGTATATTGTACTACCTAAAAGTTTTAGGATTCACTTATACATATGAACAAACTTATCAGTCCTCTAGGTCTTTATGGCATGCTTATGTCTGGAGTAGCGTAACATTTCCCTGCACGGACACCACCACCATAAAAAAAAAAACGGCATAACATTTTCCTGCCATTTATAGCCTCTTGAGATGTCAAAATGTGACAAATAATTTGAGACAGGCAAGGGTATAAACGATATTCAAACCTCAAAGAGCATTCCAATCATCTCGTGCCAGTTAATCCTTAATAAAAGAAACTGCTTGTGAGGATGAATCTCACTACATTTAACAAATGCTTGATCTCATGTATATGCCACTGCAGGGATTTCTATTATTGAAGATGGAAGTGAGGGTATTACTATGGAATTAGAGATGCAATGGGATGGTACCATACCATCTTGGGTGTTTAGCCTACCTTTGCTATCTTCAGTGTCGCTCCAACATAACCGATTCAGAGGACTAGCCGATGAAGTGATCAAAACAAACCCAACATTAAAAGAACTGCATTTAAGCAATAATCAACTCAGTGGTTCTTTTCCTCAATCACTTGTGAATCTCACAAACCTTAAAACCCTTGGACTTTCATCAAATAACATCACCATTGATGAGGGAGTGAATATCACCTTTCTTAGCCTATCATCTTTATTCTTATCATCTTGTCAACTGAAGGATTTTCCACACTTCTTGAGAAATGTAAAGACACTTGTGTACTTGGATATTTCTAACAATATGATTCGTGGTCAAATTCCTGACTGGTTTAGCGGCATGAGGTGGGACAACTTGTGGTACCTAAATATTTCACATAATCTTTTGACAGGTTACCTACCACAACTGCATTTCCATAATCTAGGGTATCTTGATCTGAAATTTAACTCCCTTCTGGGTCGACTACCTTTATCCATTTGTAACATGAGCTCGCTTATCTTATTAGATTTATCATGCAACAACTTCAGTAACTACAGTTTCGTATGAGGATTCATTGAGTTTGGTAATCAAAGGGCAGGATATTGAGCTACAAAGAATCAACACAATTATGACAACCATAGATCTCTCAAGCAACCATTTTGAAGGTGTCATTCCGAAAACACTAAAGGATCTTAGCTCACTTTGGCTACTCAATTTATCCCATAACAATCTCATAGGTCATATTCCAATGGAACTGGGGCAATTGAATACGCTTGAAGCTTTAGATCTCTCCTGGAATTGGCTCACTGGAAAGATTCTGCAGGAACTGACAAGAATGAACTTTCTGTCCTTCTTAAACGTCTCTACAAATCATCTCGTCGGACCAATTCCTCACGGTCTACAGTTCAACACATTCGAAAATGATTCGTATGGCAGAAACCTTGATTTATGTGGTCTTCCTTTATCAAAGCCATGTGGAACGAGTGATTCATCACATGTTCCTCAACCATTGGAGTCCGCAGAAGAAGGCGAGTCATATTTTTTTAGTGGATTTTCCTGGGAATCAGTAGTAATAGGCTACAGTTTTGGACTTGTCGTTGGAACTGTCATGTGGAGCCTCATGTTTAAATATCGTAAGTCAAAGTGGTTTGTGGAATTTTTTGATGGACTCATGCCTCACAAAAGAAGAAGGCCAAAGAAGAGAGCTCAGAGATGAAGGACTTAATGGAAGATTGAGAGGGCTAAATTGTCTTTGTTTGATTTTGTGGACTAATAAGTGAACTGTTCTGTTTTTGTCTTTTTTTTTTTAGTTTTCTATTTGTTGTTTGTATATGTTAGAAACATAATTATATGTGTGTTATTTTAGTATTCAATTTATGTTAGTTTGTTTCTGTTTCAAATTGACAGAAGTGATCTACACAGCAACTCATTAGCTATGTTACTTAGATTTTTCAAAAATGTCAACGGGTATGTGTTGGATTCTTCAAAAGTTGTGTATTTATTAAGGAACCAACATGGGCAGTGGCGGATCCAGGATTTTCATTAAGGGGGTTCGAAAAAAAAAGAGTAGTGCTTAAGATTTGAGGTTTGAACCCCTCAACCACTAAACCAACCTCTAATCTTATATTCAGGAGGTTCAAAATCAATATATAAACATAAAAATTCTTAAAAATACCTTAAATATACAACGTAATTTTTTGCCGAGGGGGTTTGGGTGAACCCCCTCAGCAGACTCTAGGTCCACCCCTGAGCATGGGTGCGACATCATCACATTTTAGGAGAGTCCGAGCAACATAGTTCATTAATACAACAAAATTGGATAAAGCAGTGCAGTAAGCATATAGAGTTTGGTTCATGATTGAAATTAGTTGATATTAGAAAGTTTATATTTGTGAAAATTGATGTAGAAGAATGCTCAAAACTACAGAAGTGGCTAATAATTTTGTGGTACTTCATCTTTCTAGTCATAAAACATCCTTAAAATGTTCTCTAACTCAGTTTCAACTTCTGCGATTTTGATTTTGGTAGATTTTTACATATATTTATACTTCATGACGAGTGTTATGTCTCACGTGATCCAACAACTAATTCATACTGCTTGATTATGAATGAGGAAATTTTTTTGTTTTTGGGAAAAATGCTCTCTGGAATCGGCTCACTGGAAAGATTCCAAGGGAACTGAGAAGACTAAAATTCCTGGCAGTCTAAAAACTCTGTCTGAATGTTCTTATCAGACTGATTGCATGCTCCTCGTCCATTGGAGTCCGAAGAAGAAGAAGAAGAGAGTCGTATTTTGCTAGTTGTGGATTAATTGTTGTAACTGTCATGTGGCACCTCATGTTTAAAGATGGTAAGCTAAACATGTGATCCTTCAATACAATTGGTCTCTCAGTTTTCTTTGCTTGTGTATCACTTTTTTTATCTTCTTAATTTGATCACTATACCTTTATCTTGAGTCGAGGGTCTACAGAAACAACATCTCCACTACTTTGGTTATTTTCCATCTCTTCATATTTGAACTGTATCATATAGATGGAATTTCCCTCATTAACTTAATGTGAAAAATCTTTTGGAAAACAGCACAAGAGACAACTAATCGGAAATTTCTCTGCAGGTGGAAGGATCTTCACCAAGTTATTCAAAACATACTAATTAAGCAGGAAAACACATATCAAACAAAATTTTGTATAAAATTCCACAAGGAGGAAATGAAGGACTTAAATCATGTCTTTAATTATTGTTCATTTTTTTCCTCACTTGACTTGGTCAAACAATAGTTTCTACCATTGGAAATTTCTAAGAAGTTCTGCAGAAATTTTTTCTACATAATCGGACCAATTTCACATCATCTTGATGTAACACACACTGCAGAGATAGTTAATGACTTCGAAATGAACACAACATCTAGAGAAAATTAGAGGACATAGAGAGAATTATTTTGTTAAGTCTTCTCGGTCCTCTAACAAGTCTTGTGGAACACTACAAAATATGAGTAACAAGTTGTTAGAAGTGAGTAATACTCATCTTGTTATTCAATCTATTTTTTCTCTAGTCTTTGTGGAAATTGGCTCAAAGGCATACAAGTCATCGTCCGCTACTTACAATACTGTATCACTTTTTTCCTTAGGTGGAATGGAATATTGATGGATTTTCCCTCTTTAACTTGAAAAATGTGAAAACTATTGTGTACCTAACAAGTTTGAAAATAGCAGAAGAGACAACTAATTACTAACTCGGAATATTGACCTTTTATGACTGTATAAATTCCATGGAAAATTTGCATAAAAAATTATCGCATTCTTATAATTGGTTTCTCTATCCCAAACGTACCCTAACTGTTCTCATAATTGGTTCAATGACGTGTCTTGACCTTTTATGATTATATAGATTTCGTGAAAAAATTACACTAAAATTTATTGCATTCATACAACTTGGTTTTGCTTGATTAAAGTGTCCCTTCTTGTCATAGGGAAGATGAAATAGAGTAACATCATGTCTTTAATGCTCATTTATTATTTTATCCTCAATTGACTTAGTCATACAATAGTTCCCTTTGAAAAGTATTGTGGAAAACAGAAAGAAGAAGAAAAGTTGATGGAAAGTTGGACAAGGATGACTTAAAATAGGAGTTCAAATTTCTACTTATCCATCTATACCATCTCTTAAAAGAATGTATGTTAAATTGCTATAATATTTTCAACTTAAAACACTCAATTTAGTATATTTTCTATATTTTATATTTATATTTATTTATTTATTTTAAAATATAGTGTATTACATAATTGGCATTCACGTGCAACGCACGTGCATCAAAACTAGTACTCCCTCCGTCCCATTTATGTGACACTTTGTAGATTTTGTGATTCAAACAAGTCTATCTTTGACCGTAAGTTTTTCATATATCTTTTAAAAATTTTGAATTATCAATTACTGTGATGTACAATACTTTTTACGCAGTTTACAATATATAAATATCATTTCAAAAAAAAATGAAGATTCTATGCGCAAATTCCTGATCAAACTTAAACTGTTTGACTCTAAAAAAATGAAAAGTGCCACATAAATTGGGACAAATGAAGTACTACCTTAAAAATTTGAACTCTCTAACTTAAATGTTAAATTACTATAATACCCTCAACTAAAAATACTCAATTTAGTATATCTTCTACATTTTATAATTTTATTTATTTATGTTATATTAAAAGCAAACTTCTTTTCATATTAGAAGGCTGTGATTTTTTCAAAAGGTTGTGACTTTCCCAATGATTTGTGACTTTTTCGAAGAATTGTGACTCTTCCAAAGGATTCTATTATGATCAGAATTTCTGTTGTGGATATTGATATTCCCTTTTTTAAAACTAAGAAAATTAAACTTGCATAAAATTGGGTGTGCTATTCCTCAATGATACACACAATTTTCTGGTTTGAAAATTTTGTTGAGTCATTTGTAAACCTTGTAAATTGGTTATTCTTTTCACCCATAGGCTCAAGACAGGTCAGTTAAACGCCTTTTGCTTGAAAATTATACTGTATATATAGGTCGAATATTACCTTTTTTGTAGTAAAGGTAATTAAGATGATTCAAATTTTGAACCAAGCCCAACATGAATAGCCAACTTGGTACATAAACGCTATTTGATCATTAAACCAATTAAAAGTACATACACATGACTTATTGCAAGTTGCAACAATTATAAAAACATGACAAAACAAAACAACACACAAGTTGTTTTACTAGAGGAAAGTGAACAGGGACTCTATTCATAACTTCCCTTTATTTTTCACACCAATACAAGTATATAAGTCTTAATTATATATAGGCTTTCATATAAACTTAAAGATGTATTTTCAGAAAGCGTGTGGTTAAAGAGGAGATTGCGGATTTCTCATCTTAGCTTTAGACACAACAATAGCCACAAAGGCCATTGCAAGTTGAGCAACTGTTACAATATATAACTTTGCCAATTCTGAAAATTCTACCAAGATTCCTCTTTAAATGGTGCCCACGAAGAAACACTCCCTTGGCTTCACTAGTGGTGTTTCCAATCATTGCTGCATCAAAAAGTGTATGTAGAACTTCATATTAGTCAGTAATAGAATCAGAAATTCATATATAAGGGGATTCAAAAATACAATAAAATAGTGTCACATGCACCCTATATAGTATTTATACATGTAACATAACAATTTTTGAACGTCCTTTACTATGATGTCTCCATGTTGTCAAGTGAACTCAACCGTTTATATATAACAAAAAGAACAAATAAAAACATTTTTTTATACTAATAAATAGATGGAGACAGTAAATTAACCTTGGGTAAGTGGAGCAGGGGCCTCAGAATTCATCTCCCTTGCAACAATTTGTGAGGATATTATTAGTAGAATAACCAAAGAAAGGTAAACAAAAATATTATTTTTAGAAACCATTTTGATTAACAAATTAAACTATTTGGAATTTGATTTTTTTTATAAAAATTTTTCTTGCTGATGAGAAAAGACATGCATTTCGTCCCTATTTATAGAACTCAATAGTACTTACATGCAACGATCAGAAAAATAGAGGACTTGCTTTGAATTCTTCAAGAAAAAAAACAAAAATTTCATAAAGACCTTTTTCTTTCGGGGTAAAAAAATTGAAATATAAAATATTATATTAGTTAATTTTATGGATCATAAAGACTTGCTTTAACTAAACGTAACTCACGGAGGATACGTATCAACCTATAGTATTATAATTAGGAGGGTTGGGAAATGTCGAAAATTAAGGTAGAAAGTTATAAGGTAGTCCATAGTCGAGTGTTATGGTATTAGTTCAAAATTATATCACAATTTATCATTCATTATATGTGAATAATTATTTGTACATATTTATATTTCATTTGTCCTAATTTATATGACACACTTTCTTTTTTTAATTCAACTAAAAAAGAATCATTTCTCATAACTAGAAATAATTTAACTTTATAATTCTCTTTTTATCCTCAAATAAATAATTTATAACTACACAAATAAATGTGTAAGCTTTGTTTTAGCCACAAATTTCAAAAATCTTTTTTTTTCTTAAACTTTGTGTCAAATATCAAACTCTGTCATATAAATTGAGACAGAGAAAATAATTTTTTTAACACATATACATAGTCCGAGATTCTAAGCCAAAACTATTGAATTTCAATGAATTCGTAAGCCATAACTATCACCTTATATCCATAGCTATCGATGGTTAAACTTTTCCGTCCTTAATCATATGTTTCGAATTCGGGTTTATATATCAGGTAGACTAGAGGTAGGGGTGTACATGGTCGGGTTAGTTCGGGTTTTTTATATATCAAACCAAACCATTCGTGTCATATTTTTAAATTTATAAACCAAACCAAACCAATAAAACTCGAATTTTTCAACCAATTAGCTCTAAATAGTGGTCAAGTCAATTAAAAAGCACTATTAACTTTTTGGTATTAATGATAATACGTGATTTTATACTTTCATTTTCATTTTGTTAATTTTTTTATGATGTGACATAAAAGATCCGTAAGTTAGCAAAAGAAATTAAAAAAAAAACGTCATTTACTAAATAACTGTCTCAAAAATGGTCAGTTGATAACGGTGAATACAGTAAATATGAATATTATGATAAAATATGGAAGGTGCCTAAGTCCAAGTAATTCCATTGTATCACAAAATTACTACAAGATGGCTTTTATTCATACATTTTTACTAATCATAGCAAGCTCTAAAGTAGAAAGAGCATTACTAATAATATTACATAATTGCCATTACAAAAGTTTTAATATATTACTCCACACATATAATTAATATAATTAATTTTGTGGTTTGCCTTGAGTAACTTTGTCCATTGCTTCACCTTTGTAGGAGCAACACTTATAGCAACCGTTGTGATCATGGTGGCAGCAACCGTACCGGCAGTATCCTCCATGTCGTCCACCACCACCGTGTCCATATCCACCACCACCACCACCACGCCCGTATCCACCACCACCACGTCCGTATCCACCACCACCACGTCCATATCCACCACCAGGGTATCCACGTCCATATCCACCACCACGTCCGTATCTAATTTTTTTGTTTAAAATATCGAATTAATGTAATCTAATTTAATTTTGAAAATTAGTCAAATTGACTTTTGAAAAGCGCAACATGACAAATAAAAGTGGACAGAGGGAGTATCATATTTAATTTGTCCTTTTCCCCACCTGTACTCTTTGTGGAAATTGGCTTAAAAGAACAAAATAAAATTCCACACGGTATTATTGTTTTGTTGTTATATACTCTTTAAGTTGATGTAGTCCATGCATAGACTAGTCAACAACGTTACTTTATGAAATACTGTTTAGTTAACCGTTTACTATGCAGAAAAGTTTTCTACACATGGGACCAATTTCACATAATCTTGCGCAACACACACTGTAGTGATAGTTAATGACCTCGAAATGGACTCAACATCTAGAGAAAATTAGGATATAGGGAGTATTATTTTGTAAAGTCTTTTCCGTTCTCTAAGAAGTCTGGTAGAGCACTACAAAATATGAGTAACAAGTTGTTAGAAGTAACTAGGTAGTACTCATCCATGGGCCACAAGTTTTGTGGTTAGTGATGCCAAAGTTGTATTATTTTCTCTCAATTTATGCCAAAGTTGAACAAAACACATATTGTATAATTGGTAATAGCACCCAAAACTTAGAAGACTTGAGTTTTTGTAAACGGGTACAACCCGTTAATGATATTGTCCGCTATGGGCATATAAGGCCCACATGACTTTAAAACGCGTCACTAGTTGGTATGACCTGCTTACTTATATACCCAACATTTTTTTTTGTGTTTTGCCGATATGGAACTTCTAACCTTAAGTTGGGTGTCACAATCTTTCTAGAGATTGACTTAACACTTGGGATATTTTTTTTTTGCAACCACAAATTAGTTAGTGGTAGATGTGGGGCAAGGTACCCCATTTTATTTGTCTGGATGTGTTTCTTTTTTTTCGTTAATTTATACCTCATTCATAGACAAGTCAACAACGTTACTTTATGAAATACTGTTTACATTTACCTTTTTTATTCTTCTTTCTATTTTTATTCTTTCATTATTAAATATTCTAAAGTCTACCAAACGGTAAAACCTTTTGCATTATATAAAATATATTGTTGAGTAATGTAAAGACACTCGAGTTCTTGGATATTTGTAATAATAAGATTTGTGGTCAAATCCCTAACTGGTTTAGCAGCCAGAGGTGGGACTCGTTGTTGTTCCTAAACCTGTCGCATAATTCATTAATAGTCTCCGCTCACTTTGGCTACTCAATGTATCCCATAACCAACTTAGAGGAGATATATATTCCAATGGAACTGGGGCAATTGAGCTTTTCTGTTTCTGTTTTTGTATTTTTAATTTTTTGTTTGTAGTGTTGTATATGTTTGATAGAAACATAATTATATGCATGTGTGTTATTTTAGTATCAATGGTTATGTTAATCTGTTTATGTTTCAAGTTGACAGAAGTGATCTACACAGCCACTCATTAGCTATGTTACTCAGATTTTTCAAAAATTTATGTATTTCTTAAAAACTAACGTAAGTGCGACATCATCATATTTTAGTAACGGGAGGTTCCTCATATATTAGCATAGGTACAAGTCGAGGGTCTACAGAAACAGTCTCTCTAGCTACCTTCTCAAGGTACACACCACTCTCTTCGGACCCCACTCGTGGGATTACACTAGGTATATATATTATGTTGTTACTCTGTTTCACTTACAATGTATATTGAATACCTAAAGAATAAGGCGCAAACCAGTCGTTACAAACTACTAGTCTAGCAGTCGCAAAATATCATATTTGTCTGTTGATTGATATGTCTTTGTGGAAAATACATATCAAACAAAATTCCACACGGTATTATTATCTTCAATTTCTTCCTCACTTGACTTAGTCAAGCAATAGTTTCTGTCATTGGAAATTTATCCCAAATTCTGCAGAAATATTTTCTACAGTGAGTGTTACGTAACTGGACCTATTCACATTATCTTGCATAACACACACTACAGAGATATATGGTCGATGACCCTGATGTGAACAACAACATCTAGAGAAAATGAGGACGTAGGTCCCGTTATGTAACATCAGGACAAGTTTAAGGGTCTGCATATGTGTTTGGCCTAATTTTCTGTGTTTGTTTTTATATGTTTTGATAGCAACTTATAATTTATGTGTTATTTTAGCAGAATGATACACTTGAAACACATTGATTTACTCGATAACCTGACTTAATTAAGACATTGTAATTTATGTGTTAAAAAACATTTTTTTCACTTTTGTAAAAGTAGGGGTATATGTGAAGCTACTTTTGTAACGACGGGTATATTAACTCTAAAATGACAAAGTTGAGCGGTATATCATGCCATTTTCCTTAATGTGCCTTGCAATGATAACGATATCGGCTGAATAGGCTACCGTTCACTACAATTCTACAACAAAAACAACTTTTAGCAGCAATAAATATATACATTAACAAAGAGTGCTAAAGTCTTTACTGATATTAGCTAATTGTCATTTGATCTAATGTCGCTATAGGTTTTAGAGACACTTACAAAGAGTGTTAATTGCTGCTAAAAATACATATTTAGTAGTGATTAAGCTATTGTCATTAATTAATTGCCTCTAAAGATCATTTTTGATGTAGTGTAGATCATTACACCTTTATCTTGAGTCGAGGGTCTATGAAAACAACCTCTCTACTACTTTGGTTATTCTCCATCTCTTCACGTTTGAACTGTATCATATAGATGGAGTTTCCCTCATTAACTAATAGAAAATTTCTCATAAAATTTCTAATTATGCAAGAAATTAACACATGGCAAACAAACTTTTGAATAAAAAAAATAAAAGAATAAAAATAAAATTCCACAAAAAAAAAATCACATAATGGGACCAATTTCACATCATCTTGCCTAACACACACTGCAACGATAGTTAATGACCTCAAAATGAACTCAACATCTAGAGAAAATTAGGAAATAGAGAGTATTATTTTGTTAGGTCTTCTCCGTCCTCTAAAAAGTCTTGTGGAACACTACAAAATATGAGTAACAAGTTGTTAGAAGTGAGTAGTACTCATCCATGGACCACAAGTTGCGTAGTTGGTGATGCGAAAGTGGTACTATCTACCAACACTGACTTAAAGACTTGAGTCTTTCTGGAAACTGAGTTAATACTTGGGACAACTTTTTTTGCAACCACAAATTAGTTAGTACCACATTTTATACCTCATAGTCTCATGCATAGACAAGTCAACAATGTTACTTTTATAGTTTACTGTTTACTTTATGTCACGCCCCGAGCCTACACCCTGGGCGGGACTGGCACTCGAAGACCATTGCTGGCCCCAAGTGAACCCTTGGCCTGACTTACTTAACTCAGTGGAAAACTTAACTCAACAGAATAACTCCATGCAATGAAAGGTCATAAAACAACTTAACTGATAAAATCTGCCAAAAGGCAACTCGTGTCTCAAAATAGAATATTTATATCATATATATTACTATAAGTGGGAACAAAAAAAGTTAAAAGTTGAATTACGATTTTACCCCTATTATAAATTAAAATATTATGAAACATTTAATTATTTAATTTAAATATTAAATTGTATCATTCTAATTAACGTGTTTATGACTTTTGCACTTCCTTAGATTAATTCTTAATTGAAATATCTAATTTAATAATATTTATCATCTATAATCTATATGTATATAATAATAAATTAATAATAATAATAATAATAATCCAAAAATCTTTTCATAAAATGTATAATTAATTAAATATTAAAATATTAAATAATAAACTGACCATACTATACTAATTAATACTAATGATATTATCATCATATGAAAAGACAATGCCGTCATTGTAATTACTACCGGTTTAAAGCTAAAAGAAGAGGAAGGGTTGATATTAATTTATTCATTCATATGATTCATTTTTGGTCTTTTCAAATTCCCTGGATTAATGGTGGAAAAATATTTTCTTTATAGAATTTATATAAAAAGGCCTAAGTTCTTGACATTACTATTGATGTTATATTCATAGATGATTCACACTTGACTTTAGCCTTTTTCGTATTTTTTGTAAGCTGTGCACTATATTTTTTTCCATGAAGCAATCATTTCTCTTTTGATTTGGATGAACATATGTCATTTATCTAGAGAACATTTGTAGCATAAAAGGTAAGGATCATACTTCATTTATCTAGAGGTACGTATGAAAAATATTTATGTCACTACTTTTATTTATTGATTTGGATGAACATATTTCAAAACTTTTTATTGTTGTTTTTTTTCTTACTCAACAAAAATATTAAAATTCAGTGGCTATGACCTTTTGAATTACTATAAATTGCATCTACTAGCTTTAAGTTATAATTTATTATACAATCTACCTACTAACTATATTTAGATGCTCAAATTTACAAGTTTGGACAATCATTTTCCATATATGCAATAATCAAGTCTTTCAGATAGGTTCATTGTCAATCAATTTCAACTTGCACTTTAAATGGCACAATTTTCACTAATTTCTATTTTCTTTTGTAGGAATTAACTCAACAAGTCAGTAACGTTCTATAGGTTTTAACCTTAATTTGGTCAGTAATACCCCTATTTGAAGTGAGAAAAATAGACGTACACTATATGCTTCTTCCTTTGTAAGAATTCACCGCTTAGTGTATTATTAATCTTTTTTTTCAATAAAAATACACTAATTTATGTTAGTTTCTTCACTTACATTATCTATCATAATCTTCCTTTGAGAAGTCTATGGATTTTGAGATGCAACGTTACAACAAACTAAAAGATAAAAAAAATGGATCCAAAAATGGTAGATGGACTGCATGGGGAAGAAGAAGAAGAAGAAGTCGAAATGGTGATATCTAGGTGCACTTGAATTTGAGAAGGCTTGATTTGAAATACGAATTTATTTTTTATATGGTTTTTCATGCTCACACAAAATACATTGATGTTGGCTTACTGTCACATTATATTTTATAATACAATATACATATTATTCAACTAATATTTAATTTTTTACCAAATTCCAGATTAAATTATTCATATAAGTAAATCAAATAAAGGGTACTTATACATGCACTTATGGTTTATATATATTAAATTATTTCTCTTAGACAACTTCAACAAACACTACTTTCATGTGACAATAACTACTTGATGGGCCTCAAGTATTTGAATCCATTAGTGGTGTTGCTCATATCCACACTATTTGTCATTGAAATATCATTTAGGTCGAATATTTGATAGAGTAAAAGCACAAGAAAACATTATACAATTTGTTGACTGTATACAACTGCTAACTATAGTAGTAGTTATCGAAGTATTAGAATACAATGCTGAAGGAACTTTCTTTCTTTTTAAAACTAAGGGGATCATTTCAACTTCATTTGATATTAACTTTTGGTGTGATGTACTTTGTGATGATAGTGAATATCGATTGAACTATTTATCAATTGAGCATGTATCCTTCACTTTCAGTTTTGGTGTTATTTCTAATGTCTTAAGAACTTTAAACTATTAGCATCGAATACACGTACAACGCACGTGCCCAATACTAGTATATATATATATACAAAGATGAGAGACTCAAAACTAACTGACTGACTGTCTATGAAGCCTCTATAATACTGAGATGGATGTTGGGACAGACCCTGCAACATCCTAATAAAGCAAAACTAGGAACACAAAATAATAGAGTCCTCCGGAATACAAGGAGGCTCACCACTGACTTTGGAGTGCTCAACTGGATCAACAGCATACTGGATGCTGATCCTGGGTACCTGCGTCTGGATCATCATAAGATGCAGGCCAACTGGCATCAGTACATGGAATGTACGAGTATGCGAGATGGAAGGCTAAAAAACAACTTAAGCTTGGAAGGAGTACAAGAGAACACTTACCTTGACTCTGTTCGACTCATGAATAACTGAACTCAATATAAAGCAATAAGACACATGCAATATATATAAAGCTTGCAAAACTATTTAAAACATGACGTCAAAAAATCATATTTATAATATCATAAAAATATCATGCTCCCTCTCAAAGTCTGCTTGTGCAATGCATGAATGAAGTCTCATACCCCCATTCACACTAAGCAGAACCCCTTGAGGAACCATGCAATTTCTACTGTGGGAGTTTCTCTAACCGACAGCCACCACTATAAGCCTAAGTGGTGATACAACGTCTTGCCCACACTGCCAGAACTGTCTTATACTTTGTCGTCATATAGAACACTTTAACTTAGTGGATCCACTAGCTTAACTTTACATGATCATCTAAAAAGTATGACCCGTTAAACCCCATGTCGGCTACATGGTTCCTATGGAAAGTTGAGTTAATATGAACTCGCGTCCCCAATTCGGTGCTCAAGACAACTCCCAAAAAATATACTTTAGCTCATATATTTTAAAAACAAACTTCTTTCTTTAGTTTGAGATAATGTAACATCCGACAATTTGAAATAACTTGGAAGAGGCTTAGAATTGGAAATAGTCATTTTTGGAAGGAATTAAAAATCTGGAAATTTGGCTAAGTATGGAAAATAATGAGTTTTTGGCCAACTTTGAACAGTTATAACTCCTATCTCAGGATGATCTAGGTGTATTTCCAGTTATGTTTGCAAAGTTCGTGGAATGATATTTCCAACGCCATCAAGTTTGCTTGTTTCTGAGTTCGTATGAGCGAGTTATGCCCTTTGAAAGTTGGGCAGTTGGCAGGGAATCCGTCCGGAAATTTGTAAGGGCATTTTGGTCTTTTCCCTAGCCTTTTCTTTTGTATATATATGAGTGTGTTGGACTGATTTTGATCAGTTTGTCTCATTTTTAAAGAGTGAAAGTAAGGGTTTAAGAGTGAAGAGGAGAAGAAGAGGAAAAAGAGAAGGTCAAGCTAGGTTTCGTCAAAAGATCATCGTGGATATCATCGGGGGTGATCCCTATTAGGTATGTGAGTTCATAGTGTTGGGTTGTTTCTTTCCCCCACACGCCAAGCTCGTTTAATTTCGAGAAAAGATTGATTATGTTTGATTGAAATTGTTGGTTGGAATTGTTGAAGTTGTAGTTGTGTTGTGTTGTAGTTCTTGTTGGTTTGGTGTATGTTTCCGGTGGTATTTTTGAGTTGAATTTTGTGTATGTTAAGGGTTTTGATGATCCTAAGTGTTTGGGGGATGAAGCTTTGAAGTTTAGAAGGTTTAGAGTTGGAGAGCAAGAGGAGAAAAGTCAAGTTTTCGGGGAAAAGGGCTGGAGCGTCGCGCCAGCCAGCGCGCCCCAAGAGGGACTCTGAGGTCCAGCCCTTGGGGCGCCGCCCCTACCAGAGCCCCAACCAGACCTCTCTGAAGTTTGAGGTATGGCGCTCCGCGCCTCTCAGAGCGCCAAGTCTTCCCATTCTTTCCCCACTTTCTCATACACGTTCCTAGGTATTGTACCTATGTTTCCAAGTTGTTTCCAACACCCCAAGGTACGTTTAAACGTCAAGAACTCGTCCATAACACGTGATCAAACACCTTGAATTCATGATTCCAATTCAAGGAGAGTAAGTTTCCAAGTCAAGGGAAGTTAAGAGTTGAGTCTAGAAGTTCAAGAAGGGAGTCAAAGCAAGTCTTTAAAGCTTTCCAAGAGTCTTTGTTGAATGTTTCAACTTCATTTTAAGGCTCAAGTTTCAAGTTAAGTCAAGTTTCAAGTTGAGTAAAGAGTTTAAAGTTGAGTTCATTTCTCAAAAGTATTAGGGAACTATGTATTCCCAAAGAAGTTTCCAAATGTTTTTTTTACATTTGAGTAAGAAAGGAACTATGATTCCAAAAGAGCCTTTGGGCTAGTTTTCAAGAAAAAGGAACATTGTTTCCAAGTGAGCCTTCGGGCAAAGTTTTGAGTAATTATCTCAAATGAAGAAAGATGTGTTTAAAACACTTATGAGCTAACTATTTTTGGGAGTAGTCTTGAGCACCGAATTGGGGACACGAGTTCATATAAACTCAACTCTCCATAAGAACCATGCGCCAACATGGGAGTTAACGGGTCATACTTTTTAGATGAATCCGTAAGATTAAGCTAGTGGATCCACTAAGTAAAGTAGCTTCCTATATCACAGCAAGGTATAGGATGGTCCTTGGGCAACGTGAGGTAAAACGTTGTACCACCACTAGGGCTCGTGGTGGTGGTTGTCGGTTAAAGAATCTCCCACTAAAGTTATATTACTTTTATATAAGTAAAGTTGAGCTGTTATTGTTTTATCTTTAACAAGCTAAGTTGTTTACACTGTTTTACAAGCTTTATATATTGCATGTGTCGTATTGCTTTATATATTGAGTTTAGTTATTCAAGAGTTAAACAGAGCCAAGGTAAGAGTTCCTTTGTACTCCTTTCAAGCTTAAGTTGTGGTTTAGCTTTCCAACTCGCATACTCGTACATTCAATGTACTTAGGCCAGTTTGCCTGCATCTTATGATGATGCAGACACAGGTACCCAGGGCCAGCATCCGGTTCGCCGTTGATCCAGTTAAGTACTTCAGAGTCAGGGGTGAGCCTCTTTGCATTACGGAGGACTCGGTTATTTTGTTCTCTCACGTTTTGTTTTATTAGGATGTCGTGGGGTCTGTCCCAACATCCATCTCAGTATTTTAGAGGCTTTATAGACAACCAGTCAGTTGGTTTGGAGTCTCTCATCTATGTATATATGTAAATATTCTATTTTGAGACTCGAGTTGCCTTTAGGGCCAGATTTTATTTCAGTCAGGTTGTTTTAAAACCTTGCATTGCATTGAATTTCCGCTGAGTTAAGAAAGCCAGGCCAAGGGTTCACTTGGGGCCAACAATGGTCTTCGAGTGCCAGCCACGTCCAGGGTATAGGCTCGGGGCGTGACAGATAATTGCTCAAAGCTTAGCTTAAAGTCTTTCTTGAAATCGATGTTCCCTTTCTTGCTCAAATGTGAAAACATTTATAGACTTCTTTGGGAATACTTAGTTCCCTAATAACTTTGAGAAATGCACTTGACTCTATACTCTTGGCTTAACTTGAAACTCTATACTCTTGGCTTCACTTGAAACTATATACTCTTGGCTTAACTTGAAACTCTATATTCTTGGCTTAACTTGAAACTCTATACTCTAGGCTTAACTTGAAACTCTATATTCTTGGCTTAACTTGAAACTCTATACTCTAGGCTTAACTTGAAACTCTATACTCTAAACCTTCTAAACTTCAAAGTTTCCAGCCCCAAACACTTAATATCATAAAACCCCTCAACATACACTAAATTCAACTGGAAATCACAACCGGAAACATGCACCAAACCAACAAGAAACTTCAACAACACAACCACAACTTCAACAAACACAACCAATCTTTTCTCGGAATTAAAACGAGTTTGGCGTGTGGGGGAAAGAACCAACCCAACACTATGATCTCACATACCTTAATAGGGATCACCCCCGACGAAAACCACGACGATCTTGACGAATCCTTGCTTCTTCTTCTCTTTCTCCTCTTCTTTCTCTCTTCTCTCAAAAGCCCTAACTCTCACTTTAAAAAGGAAAAACTGATTTAAAATCAGTATAAAACCTTAATATAACCAAAAGAAATGGTTAGGGAAAAGACCAAAATACCCTTACAAATTCGGACTAAACTGCCCTGTGCCAACATCCCAACTTCCAAAAGGGCATGGGCATAACTCACTCATACGAACTCGGAATCGCGCAAACTCGACGGCGTTGGAAAGATCATTCCAAAAATAACTGGAAATACACCTAAATCATCCTGAGCTAGGAGTTACGACTCTTTGAAGTTGATCAAAAACTCACTTTTTCCCATACTTAGCTAAATTTCCAGATTCTTGAATTCTTTCCAAAAATGACTATTTCCAATTCTAAGCTTTTTCATAGTTATTTCAAAATACCGGATGTTACAATATCTTCCCCTTGGGAACATTCGTCCTCGAATGAGATCACTTTTACTAGGCTAAGGTGCAACATCAAGCTCAACACCCAACAAGCAACAATGCCAACAACAACAACAACATGGCCACCATAATTTAAAGAGCACTAAGAAGGAAATTAGTACCTTGATCTGCATTTCCTCCGGATTCAAAGAGATGTGGGTATCTCTTCTTCAACATGGAGATATGAAATATCGGATGAACCGCTGCTAGTTCCTGTGGTAGCTCCAACTCATAAGCAACACTGCCAATCATCTTGGCTATGCGGTAAAATCCAATCAACCGGGGACTAAGCTTCCCTTGCTTACCAATCCTCATAACCCACTTTGATACCTCAAAACACCATCTCCCCCTTGTTCAAAAGCCATCACTACTTATGAACATTTTACCTGAATTCCAGCAAGATAGGGTCTGGGTCTTTCTCACCTTTTACTTCTGACACAAATGATGGGTCAGACCCATACATCATCACTATTCCTCCTTCTGTGGAATCTCTAAGTCTAACTCCCGGACGTGCCAGTCTGTGCATATCTCCTGCTAACTCTCTCTTTCCTTCTTCAATATGGGCGGTGCTACCCACAGATAGCCTGCTTAAGGAATCGGTAACAACATTAACCTTACCAGGGTGATAAAGAAAACTCATGTCAACATTAACCTTTCCAATTTGGTTTCACTTGATCTTTCTAATGGTTATGGATTACAAATTGATGAGAGAACATTTGAAACAATGTTTCACAACTTCACAAATCTGGAGCTACTTTTTCTCTCTTTTGTCAACATCTCATCTCCGATACCTGTCAATATTTCTTCCTCCGTAAGGTACATGGATCTTGAATATACTAATCTGCTAGGTGTTCTCACAGAGAGCCTTTTCCTTCTGCCCAACTTGGAAACACTCTATTTGAGTGGGAATGATCTTCTCAAAGGAGTTTTTCCAAAGGTCCACCCGAGCAACATCTCTGGTGAGCTGCCTCATTCAATTGGCAACTTGAAATCCTTGAATATCTTGAAGCTCTATGGATGTCAATTCTCTGGTTCCATTATATTCCCGATTCCATTGGAAATCTAACCCAAATTACTGAGTTGGCTTTATCTGTTAATCATTTCACTGGCCATATTCCTTCCACAATCTCTAAATTGAAGCATCTCACACGTTTGGATCTTTCTGACAACTCCTTTTCAGGTGAAATTCCAGACGTTTTCTCTAACCTCCAACAACTACTATATTTAGATCTTTCTAATAACAGCGTCATCGGTCCATTTCCTTCTTCAATTTTAAGTTTGACACAACTTGATACCTTAGACTTGTCGAGGAATTCCCTATCTGGCCCACTGCCTAGCAACACAAGTATGCTTCAAAAGCTAACTGAACTGGATTTGTCTTACAACTCACTGAATGGTACCACACCATCTTGGGTGTTTAGCCCACCTTTGCTATATTCAGTGTCGCTCCAACACAACTGATTAAGAGGACTAGCCGATGAAGTGATCAAACAAACCCAACATTAAAAGAACTGCATTTAAGCAATAATCAACTCATTGGTTCTTTTCCTCAACCACTTGTGAATTTCCCAAACCTTTGGACCCTTGGAATTTCATCTTGTGAACTGAAGGATTTTCCACACTTCTTGAGAAATATAAAGACACTTCGATACTTGGATATTTCTAATAATACGATTTGTGGTCAAATCCCTAACTGGTTTAGCGGCATGAGGTGGGACTCATTGTGGTTCCTAAACCTTTCTCATAGTTCATTAACAGGCCACCTACCACAATTTCATTATTATAGTCTAGAGTATCTTGATCTGAAATTTAACTCCCTTCAGGGTCCACTACCTTCATCCATTTGTAACCTGAGGAAACTTACCTTATTAGATTTATCACGCAACCAATTCAGTAACTCGATTCCAAGTTGCTTGGGAAGCATTGCTAATCTAACGGTGTTGGACTTAAGAAAGAACAATTTCACAAGGAGTCTTCCTCCATTATGTGCACACAACACTTCATTGAGTACCATTGTCGTAAATGGTAATCGATTTGAAGGACCTGTCTCTGTGTCGTTGCTCAACTGCCATAATTTAGAAGTCCTTGATGTGGGGAACAACACTATAAATGACATGGCTAGGAACTCTTCAAGTGCTACAGGTCCTTATATTAAAATCAAACAAGTTCCATGGACCTATAAGTACGTGTCAGACCAAGTTTTGCTTTCCCAAGTTGCGAATATTCGATCTTTCCTGTAATAAATTTAGTGGCTCACTTTCTGCAAAAGGGATCAAGTACATGGAACCATCTCTAGCGTTGGAGTTATCTGGTAGGTCGTATGAGGATTCAGTGAGTTTGGTAATCAAAGGGCAGGATATTGAGCTACAAAGAATCAACAAGATTATGACAACCATAGATCTCTCAAGTAACCATTTTGAAGGTGTCATTCCGAAAACACTAAAGGATCTCAGCTCACTTTGGCTACTCAATTTATCCCATAACAATCTCATAGGTGCTATTCCAATGGAATTGGGGCAATTGAATACGCTTGAAGCTTTAGATCTCTCCTGGAATCGGCTCACTGGAAAGATTCCACAGGAATTGACAAGAATGAACTTTTTGGCCTTATTAAACCTCTCTCAAAATCATCTCGTCGGACCAATTCCTCAAGGTCCACAATTCAACACATTTGGAAATTATTCATATGGTGGCAACCTTGATTTATGTGGTCTTCCTTTAACAAAGAAATGTGGAATGAGTGATTCATCACATGTTCCTCAACCAGAAGATGAAGGCGAGTCATATTTTTTTAGTGGATTTATGTGGGAATCAATAGTCATAGGCTACAGTTGTGCTCTAGTTGTTGGAACTTTCATGTGGAATCTCATAACTATATGTCCTATTACATTATAGTTATTATACAAAGTGGAAAAGTTCAAGGGATAATAAGGCCATCTCAAAAGTCGGGTGTGTAACTGAAAATCTAAATCAACTGGGTATACTTAGGGCTGTTCAAAATCGAACCATAATCGATAAGCCAATCACAAAATTGGCTTATTGGTATTGGATTATCGGATTAACGGTGGTCAACGGATCAAAATTTTATAGTTAACGGTGCGGAGCAGATTACTCAATTTCCTTCTAGGGTAAACCATTAACCTTTTAAAAATTATCGTAGTTAGTATATTTATTAAGTAAATACTAATGCACTTGCACCCTCAAAATTTAGTTCACATGTGTCTCACTGTGATTTACAATTACTGAATTACCAGCTTAAGTAGGGCTAGAAAATTGTTTTGTTTGATGGGAGATCAATCTAATTGTGAGTGAAAGTGAAAGAAGGGAGCACGAAATGCTAGAGCCAATGCACCAACCGATAACCATCCATTAATTCCCAACCCGATACCGAGCCAACCGGTAGCTTATAGGTTGGCTAGCGGATTAATTTCTTTCTCGTGTTTGTAATTTTATCTTGTTTTATTTTTTCTTTCACTTAGACTCCGTATTTATTTATATATTAAGAAATTAATTAAATATATAATTATGAATTTGGTAATTAGAATGAGTTATGAGAGTTTAGTGATAAATTCAAAATTTATAGAAATCAAATTTTGGCTCCACTTCTGTAAGGTGAGGTAAAGATAGGACTTGGAGTTTATGAAATCCAGAAAAAACCGCACCTTAATAAGCTTTTGATAGATTATTTGAAATTTTAAATATTAATATATGATTTGAGCTGAAGTTACTAAACACTATTTGAACCCGAGCTATACCTCTTTCTCAGGGTAAGAAAAAAGATAATGAGATCCCTCCACAACTTCACCCTTGATCATAGATTTCGGATTTGAGTCATTTTCATCTAGTAATAGGATAAGGATAATCAACTAGGCAATTAAGCAACACTTTTTAGCATGGTGGGTACAACTGCCAACAACTAGGAACTTTTTTTATTTTTCTTAAATTCAATGTAATAACTTGTAAACTTAAGTTTCATAGATAAGCTATGGTAAAAAAAGTAAAAATAAAATCTCTTTTATTGAGTAAGGTATAATCTAGAGAAATTTTCATAGGCCTAAAAAATGGGCTGGCTCCTTTTAAACATGAGTTGGGCTTCTCTTTAATGGGCCTTATGCTGCGCGGGCCTGTATTAGTTGGAGCTCCGAAGCAGGAATAGAACACCGGGTTAAGGATTTGAAAAAAATTATCTTTCCAAATGACATTCAAGTCAGCTGATCTAATATATTTTACTCGCTTTCCTTAACTTCGTTCCTTTATATATATTGATCGTATAAAATTTATCACTTTATAATAGTTGACACGTTATTTGCCTTGATTTCAAATTTAATTTTATGAAGTGTCACTTATAGTTACTTTTAGACGACTTGATAGTGAAAAAAAATTTCTTTGAAACTTTGTTTCAAATTGTCTAGCATACAATTACCTGAGGAACAATGTAGGGGCGGATCTAGTGAAGCAACTACGAGTTCATCCGAACCAAGTAGCTTTGCGTAAGACTCTTTATATAATTTAAAAATGAATTACATATTTTTCAACCTTCCAAAATAAATGGTACTTGTATTGTTACCATGTTGTACCTAAGTGTAATGGTTACGCAAAATTTGTAAATTTGGAAAATTTCAGGGCCACAACATGCATAGGGTTCATGTATCACATCTCATGCATGAATTAACTACAGTTATCAAATTACTGATTTACTGGGTTGATTTTATGATCGATCATGGTCTCCTGACCTCTAATCGCCTACTCCAATTAACTGTCTAACTACATCGTTGAGTGCGGATAGACAATCCTAATTGGTGAGCATTTATATTTCATCATGTTTCGTAACCAAGCTAGGTGTTCGTCCGGACGTCACTCCTAAACACAAATCAACTCAATTTAATGGAAGATCAAGCTTTTGTATCCATTGGTTTATCTACCTTAGCGTCTCTCGATTTTAAGAGTAGACAAGAGATTTATCTCTATGATGGCCAGTCAAGAAATACTAAAACAAGAATACAAAAATAATTTAAGCGATAACCAATCATTAATTCAAAACAATTGATGTTCAACACTTACACATAGCTACAACCCCAAAACAAGGGCCTTTAACTACTAATGTCTAAGAAAAGAAAAAGAATAGAAGCCTAAAAAGTATTGACAACTTTATACTTATACCTATGATTCATCTCCCTGAATAATTATTTTTATGAATTATTTATAGAGGTAGAAAATCCTAAATAAAATAACTGAGTCCAAAACAAATCAAAAAACCAAAACCAAACGGAATATGACTTCCACGTCAACAATGGTCGTCCAACTGCCTCAATTCTCTTTGCTGCCTTCAGAATCAGCCACGTGGCAACTAATGCAGGTAAACTTCATTAATTTCCTTTCTTTGTACGTTTGAATGAATATATTATAATATTCAATTTATTTTATTAAGTTGTCTGCTTGATTTTCTTTTATAATTTTTCATCTTTAATTCATTTTAAGTCCAAACTTCTTCATCTTCACACCAATTTAATCCTATAAATAAAATACATTATTTAGCACAATTTATAAAATTCATGCCTAAAAATGACAGATATAAATAATAAATATGAAGCAAATAATGATTAAAATATTTTTTTTGACCTCACATCAATAAGATTCGTGGTCAAATTCGTAACTGATTTAGTGGCATGAGGTGGGGTTCCTAAACCTTTCGCATAATTCATTAACAGGCCACCTACCAAAATTTCATTACCATAATGTAGAGTATCTTGATCTTAAATTTAACTCCCTTCAGGATCCACCATATGTAACCTAATATATATTCCTTTAACAATCTCTAAATTGAAGCAACTCACACTTTTAGATATTTGGAGGAGAAATTCCTGCATTTGAAGTTCGATTTTTTTGTGTTTGCCGTAGCATTGGACTTAAAGGCCTATTCATCCTTGTAATGAAAATTGAACATGAATGAAAATAAAAACCAAATAAAAGAACAAAAATATGGAGTATATATTATTTCGTTAGGTCTTCTCCGTCCTCTAACAAACACTACAAAATACGAGTAATAAGTTGTTAGAAGTGAGTAGTACTCATCTATGGACCACAAGTTGCGTACCTTTTATGATTGTATAGATTCAACGTAAAAATTGCATAAAAATTTAATGCATTTGTACAACTTGGTTTCCTCTATTCCGAATGTACAATAATTGTTCTCACAATTGGTTCAATGACGCATTTTGAACTTTTATGATTGTATAGATTCCGTGGAAAAATTGTACTAAAATTTATTGCATTCATACAACTTGGTTTCGCTTGATTAAAGGGACCAATTTCACATCATCTTGCATAATACATACTGCAGAGATAGTCGATCTATGACCTCGAAATGAACAACAACATCTAAAGAAAATAAGGACATACTGAGTATTATTTTGTTAAGTCTTCTTCGTGCTCAAAAAAATCTCATGAAACACTACAAAATATGTGTAACACGTTGTTACAAGTGACTAGTACTCATTCATGAAGTACAGGTGACTTTGAGTCTTCCTGGAAATTGACTTATCACGTAGGACAACTTTTTTTGCAACCACAAATTATTACCTCATTTTATTTGTGTGGATGCGTTTCTTTTCTTTCGTTAATTTGTACCTCATAGTCCCATGCATAGACAAGTCAACAACGCTACTTTATGAAATATCGCTTAGTTAATTAATTGTTCACTTTATTTAATGAGGAGGTCATTGTAACAATTAAGAAATGGAATGGTGTTTAGTTAATTATACCATCATTCTTACGTGACTACTTATTTTATTAACTTATTTATATCTTGGCAATTATCATGAACCCGCATTATTATTTTTACGTTTATCTTTTTTATTCTTCTTTTTATTTTTATTCTTTCATTATTAGATACTCTAAAGTCTACCAAACGGTAAAACTTTTTGAATTATACAAAATATATTGTTGGGTGTTAATTAAAAGATCAATTTGTTTTTTGGTGTATTCTTTAAATAATTACAAGCACTACAACAAAAATAACTTTTAGCTTAAAAGTCGCTTAACTTTGAATTTTAACTCAAAAGTCACTTATTATGAATTCTTTTCTCAGAAAGTCACTCAACATTGAATTTTAATTCAAAAGTCACTCAATTATGAGTATTTTACTTACAAAGTCACTCAACTATGATTGTTTTACTTACAAAGTCACTTAACAGATTTAATTGTTTTTTTAATCAAAATTTGCTGGTATAATTTTCTTATATAAAATTAATATTTTTAAAAAAAAGTAATATTCATTAGATAATTTAATGATCATCAGAATTCCTTAAGCATTAAGAGGAATAAATTAATTTCCTCTCCCCCCCCCCCCCCCCCCCTCCCTTCTCAGTTGCTGCCTCTTCTTCCTCTTTTAGTTTTTTTAATTGGAATTCAAAAATAATAGTGGAATAATTTCATGCATCAGAATTCCTTAAGCAGAGGAGAAAGAATCCGACAATAATTTAGGAGAATTAGCGGTAAAATAAAATGGGTCAATATTATATTTTTAGCAGGTCATTCATTAAATGAATATTCTTTTATTTTTTAAAATATTGCTTTTAATAAAATTTTATACCAGCAAATTTAAATTAAAAAATTAAATGGAGTAACATCATGTCTTTATTGTTCATTTATTATTTTTTTTTCTCAGATGACTTGGTCATACAATAGTTTCTCTCTTTGAAATGTATTGTGGAAAACAGCAGAAGAGATGTTGATGGGAAGTTAGACAAGAATGACTTAAAATAGGAGTTCAAATTTCTATCTATCCATCTATACTAATGTTAAATTTCTGTTTTTTCTCTTTTTAATTTTTTGTTTGTTGTTTGTATATACTTGCTAGCAATATAATTGTATGTGTTATTTTCGAATCCGAAACCCTTGGTTCAATTTTACCTGGAACCATACATTTAGCATAACTATATGTCCTATTGCATTATAGTTATTATACAAAGTGGAAAAGTTCAAGGGATAATAACTGAAAATCTGACTCAACTTTAGGGGTATACTTAGGGCAGTTCAAAATGGAACCACAACCGATAAGCCAATTGCAAAATTTTATAGTTACGGTGCAGGGGCGGATTACTCAAGTCTTATATGCGACCTCTGCAGAAGTCAATAGGACAACGAAATACAAAGCTTTGCTTTCTACTATTGACATCGACATATTATGAGTTGCTTGAACCTTACATGGACACTCTATTTGAATTTACAACTGAGGGATCAGACAAAGATGAGAATGTTATCGCTCTTCAAGCAATTGAGCTTTGGAGTAAAGTCCCTAAACTAGATGGTCTGCAATGCTGCGAAAGGAATAGTACTTGCACCAGAAAAGTACATATCATTCTTGCCCATTATTGAAGGCTATGTGAACAACATTACACGCACTAGTGTAGTTAGCGCATACAGGACTACGTACTGATTTCTTCTTGATATCCATTTGGACCTGCCAACCAGTGGCCTTTGTACTTGTGGAAGTTTCAGTAGCTACATCTAGCTTATCACTGTCTTTTGTTGTGGGATTTCTTTACTCGAACCTTGAGGACAAGGTTCGTATTGAGGACGAGAGTGTAACATCTAGCACCTAGAAATGACTATAAAGAGTTTAAAATATGAAAACATTGATTTTTGGAAGGAATGAGGAAATCTGGGAATTTTGTCTAAAGTTAAGAAAGTGAGTTTTGGCCATTTTCAAACGGTTATAACTCCTATCTCAGGATGAGTTAGTAGCAGCTCTGAATATGGTTGGAAAGCCCTTGGAGATATCTTTCCAATGCCGCCAATTTTGCGCTATTTCGACATTATATGAGTGAGATATGCCTTTCGGAAGTTGGGCTATTGGATTGAGGAAAGTTCCAATCCGGATTTAAGAAAGGGCAAACTAGTCTTTTCTCTAATTAATTTCCTAATTCATTTTTAGGGGTTTATTTGGGGTAAAAACAGAACTTAATTCAATTTTGGAAAATTAGAATACGCTTAGGGCTTGGAGAAAAGAGAAAGGAAGAAAGAAAGGGAGAAAAGCCAAGATTTCGCCAAGAACGTCAAGCGTTTGGAGTGGAATTCGTCGGGGGTGATCCCTATTAGGTATGTGAGATCATTTAGTGATGGGTTAGTTCACCCACACACCAACTTGTTTCAATTCAGCGATTTTGGGTTGTTCACATGTTAAAAAGTGAAGTTATTGAAGGGCATCGTTAAGTTCTTGATTGGTTGTGTTGTTGAAGTTTCTTGTTGATTTGATTCGTGTTTCCGGTTGAATTTTCGAGTTAAATCTATTGTATGTTGAGGGTGCTATTGATCCTAAGAGTTTGGGGAAGGAACCATTGAAGTTTAGAGGGTTAGAGATGAAAAACGAGGAGAGAAATCGGGGATTTTCTGGGCAAAGGCTTGGGCGCCGCGCCTGCCAAAGCGCCACAAAAGTTCCTTTGAACTTTGGCCTCTGGCGTGTCGTGCCAGCCAGAGAGCCACAGGCAGCCCTCTGAAGTTTGAGGGCTGGCGCCCCGCGCCTCTCAGAGCGTCAGGGACGCCAGTTCTCCCTATTCGTTCCCCACCTTCTTGTACTTGTTCCT
This sequence comes from Solanum verrucosum, assembly GCF_900185275.1. NCBI lineage: Eukaryota > Viridiplantae > Streptophyta > Magnoliopsida > Solanales > Solanaceae > Solanum > Solanum verrucosum. Next base: position 3,005,428 of record NW_026020630.1, read on the forward strand.
AAGTGATGTACCTAGGTTTCCTAGTCGATTCCAACACTCTAAAGTATATCTAAACATCATGAAATCATCCATAAACATGATATCATGAAATCATCCATAAATATGATATCATGAACCTTGAATCCATAATTCAATTCAAGGAAAGTTAAGTTCAAAGTCAAAGAAGTTAAGAGTCAAGTCTAGAAGTTAAGAAGCAAGTCAAAGCAAAGTTTCCTAAAGTTTTCAAGGGTCTTTAACAATGTTTTAACATCGTTTTAAGACTTAAGTTTTGAAGTTAAGCAAGAGTAAAAATATAGTTTGAAGTTCTTTTCTTCAAAGAGGTATATGGGGACTATGTATTCCCAAAGAAGTTTAAAAGAAATGTTTTCACATTTAAACAAGATTGGAAACTGAGATTTCCAAAGAGCCTTCGGGCTAGTTTTTAGAAAAGAGTAATCGCTTTCTAAATGAAGCAAGAAAGGAAACTTTGATTTCCAAGATAGCCTTTGAGCTAAGTTTTTGAGCACTCATCTCAAATCACAGAGGAAATATGTTTTAAAAACATAAGAGCCAGTACATTTTTTGGAGTAGTATTGAGCACCGAATTGGGGGAGCGTTCAAAGAACCCACAGCCCCCATATAACCATGTAGCCATCATGGGTAGAAGAGGTTTATACTTTTTAGATGAATCCTTTTCCAATTAGACTAGTGGATCCATTAGGCAGTTCAGGTTCTATACCTTTGGCCAGGTATAGGATGCTCTGGCAGCGTGAGGTTGATCGTTGTATCATCACTATAGCTCTTATGTGATGGTTGTCGGTTAGAGAAACTCCCACAGCAGTTATTGTATTTTTATATACATCAGTTCATTTGTATTTCTACATACATCCTAGATTTATTGTATCTTTGCATACACACAGAGTTTATAGCATGTTTTTAAACAACTTTTCTTTATATTGCACTTGTTTTAAATTGTTTTATATTTAAATGAGTCAGTCAGGTTGAGTTGAGTTGAGCCAGGTAAGTTATTCAGGTTCTTTCAGATTTCCTTCTAGCATATGTTGCTTAGCATTCCAACTCGCATACTCGTACATTCAATGTATTGATGCCAGTTGGCCTGCATCGTCTTATGAACGTCCAGCGCCTCGTTGATCCAGTTGAGCAGCTCAGAGTCAGTGGTGAGCCTCCTTGCATTCAGGAGGACTCTTTTATTCGCTTTCATTCTTTCATTTATTAGGATGTTGTGGGGTTTGTCCCAACATCCATCTCAGAATTTTAGAGGCTTCATAGACAGTTAGATAGTTATTAGTGCAGATGTTTTTCTTTTATCTTTCAAATGTTGTTTAATGACTTAAGTGCCATTTTGGCCAGTTTATTATCATTTAAGTTGTTTTATGATCTTATACTGTGTTGAGTTAAGTCTTCTGCTGAGTTAAGTAGCCAGGCCAAGGGTTCGCTTGGGGCCAGCAATGGTCTCCGAGTGCCCGCCACGTCCAGGGTGTAGACTCGGGGTGTGACAGAGAGTATTGTTATGAACAAAGTTCACCCCAATGTGGATACCAATGTCATACAAGTAGTTATTGGTCTGACAAGAGCTATTGGGCTGAGAACAAGCAATAGGGCTAGGTTAATTTGGGATCCGGATTAAGTAGTGGGCATGGAAACGACTCCATCAAAAAGGGTAGTGCAATGTGATTAAGGAATTATGCATATTGGAGAAAATGTTTGTCCTCTCCTCTTCTTCTAGAGTCTAAGCTTCTCATCTCCATTTTTCTCTCTATCTTTAATTCTCGTTATTTCAATATTTCCATTGTAATTCGGTAGTTTGATTATTGCAATTAGAATCTTAAGGTTGTAATAGTGTTCCAGTGCTCTTATTAATATAGTGAGGATTTGGGTTCGTTACACATGTTCCTCAACCATTAGAGTACGAAGAAGATGAAGAGGAGTCATATTCCATAAATGGATTTACGTGGGAATCTGTAGTCTTAGGCTACAGTTTTGGACTAGTTGTTGGAACTATCATTTGGAGTCTCATGTTTAAATACCGTAAACCAAAATGGGTTGTGGAACTTTTTGATGCCAACGTGCCTCGCGAAAATAGAAGGCCAAAGAAGAGAGCTCAAAGACAAAAAAGGGACTTCATGGAAGATTGATGGGGCCAACTTGTCAAGTAATATACCTTATAACTAATTACTCTAATAAGTAATGTTGGAATAATCCCATGAATATTGTCTGAAGTTTCTCTTTGTTATTTGCATCTGTTAGATACCTCTGAATTATTTTTAGCATTTGCTTCGACTACTGAATTGAAGTTAGCTTAGGTACAAATAAGGATCAAAGGGATAAAAGGAACAATAACATCAAAGTCAATTATATTCTTAAAAAAAAAAAGCTAAAAGAAAGACATCTACATTTGAAGTTCGATTTTTTGTGTTTAAGTAGCAGTGGACTGTTGTGTTGGATGGGCAGATGTTAATTTCTGACCATTTTTAGATCTTTGAATACATGTTCATTCACTTCGACTTAAAGGCCTGTTCATTCTTGTAATGAAAATTGAACATTGAATGCTCAAGTGCCTGGACCTCAAGGAGGTTGAGGCGATTCTAAAATGTTTAGAAGCAAATATGGGGAAAAACTTATTCTTCTGAATTTGCCTACATAGAGACAAAACAGATGATATTTTCTCAAGGTACACACCACCTCCTCAGACCCTATTTATGGGATTACACCGACTATGTTGTTGTTATTACACTGTTTCACTTGCAAAACACTTTTGTTAAGATGTATGTTGAACGCCTAAAGACATCACATCATTCAGCGACAAATTAGACCTAAAGAATAAGGCGCAAACCAGTCGTTACAAACAACTAGTCTAGGAGGTCTTGCTGTTGTAAAATTTGTGGTGTGTTTGGTAAGTAAAATTATACCTACTGTCGCGTTTATTACGACCCGAGTAAAATTTTTTTGTGGAAAACAGCACAAGAGACAACGCAACTAATCGGAAATTTCTCAGCAGGTGAATGTTCTTCACCAAGTTATTCAAAACATATTAATTATGCAGGAATATCAAACAAAATTCTGAATAAAAGAACAAAAATAAAATTCCACACGGTATTATTGTTTTGTTGTTACATACTACAAGTAGATGGAGGACTTAAATCATGTCTTCAATTATTGTTCATTTTTTTCCTCACTTGACTTAGTCAAGCAATAGTTTCTGTCATTGGAAATTTCATATATAATGGGACTAATTTTCACATATATACTGGGACCAATTTTCACATGCATCATCTTGCGTAACACACACTGTAGTGACAGTTAATGACCTCGAAATGAACACAACATCTAGAGAAAATTATGACATAGGGAGTATTATTTTGTTAAGTCTTCTCCGTCCTCGAACAAGTTGTTAGAAGTGACTAGTCAAGTGATGCCAAAATCGGACAAAACAAATATTGGTACTATCAAACAAGATTTAAAGACTTGAGTCTTTCTGGAAATAGACTTAACACTTGGGACAATTTTTTTGCAACCACAAATTAGTTAGTGGTAGATGGGGGGAAAGCACCCCATTTTATTTGTCTGGATGCATGTGTTTCTTTTCTTTTGTTAATTTATACCTCATACACTTCACCAAAAGAGACCTTTAGCGGCAATTGATTTTTCTTTTAACAGCAATATTTATTGCCACAAATACATTTACCGGCATTTGATTAAACGTCATTGGATCCAATGTCGCTAAAGCCTTTAGTGACATTTATGTCGAGTGCCGGTAAAGACCCTTATTATTGCCACTAAAAGTAATTTCTTTTAGCGGCCTTTACTATTGCCATTAAAGCCGAAACAAGCATATTTGTCGCTTTTACTATTGCCGGCAAAGATAATAATTGTAACTCAATTATTGTAACGACTTAAAACTAATCATAAATTCACCTTAATTCACATATTTAACCCTCTTTTGCAATTTCTAAAAGCCCATTAAGTTGTGGCATATATATTTGGGTCATTCACCATGAAGTTAAGGATTCAAAAAATTTCTTTCCATATGATATTCATATTTAAACGAATTTTAATTATATATACCAACAATATGAAGTCTACAATCAGTATAATTTAACGTGTTGTAGTTAGCATGTTGCTTACCTTGATTTGCAGTTTATTAATTTCACTTATAATGAAGAGTCATCTATAGTTACTTTTAGACAAGTTGATAGTAAGAAAATTTCTTTAAAGCTCTAGCATAAAATTTTTCGAGAAACAAAAAATATAACAAACGGAAAAAAGCCTAAAATACCTTCGAACTATTGGAAACAAAGGTACACATCACTCTCTTCAGATCCTACTTGTGGGATTACACTAGGTATGTTACGTTGTTACTCTGTTTCACTTACAAAACACTTTTGTTAAGACGTATATTGAATAGCTAAAGAATAAGGCACAAACAAGTCGTTACAAACTACTAGTTTAGCAGGTCTTACTGTTGCAAAATATCATATTTTTCTTTTTTCCCATCAGTAGTCTTTGTGGAAATTTATAGACAAGTTTGTAAAACAGACTAATCAATTACTTGGAATGATCTTCAACAAATTATACAAATCATACTAATTAACCAGGAAAACACTTATCAAACAAAATTTTAAATAAAATTCCACACGGTGTTATTGTCTTCAACTTCTTCCTCACTTGACTTAGTCAAGCAATAGTTTCTATCATTGGAAATTTGTCCCAAAATTCTGCAGAAATATTTTCTATAGTGAGTGTTACGTAACGGGACCTATTCACATCATCTTGCATGCGTAACACACACTGCAGAGATATATGATCGATGACCCTGATGTGAATAACAACATCTAGAGAAAATGAGGACATAGGAAGTATTAGGCCAATCAGACCCTTACATTTGTCCTTAAATTTCATTTTGGCACTCCAACTTAACCTTGATCCATTTTAACCCTTTAACTCCAATTTTTATATTTCATTTAGGCTCTTCTATGTGATGTGGCAGAGTGTGTGCATCACCCTTTCTCTAAGAGAGTGAAAGACAAAAAAAAAGTATTTTTTTCTTTTAAAAAATAATAAAAGATTAACCCTTCAACTCTTTTTTTTTTAATGTACTATTTAAACACAAATACTAATTTTATGATTTCTTTATTTCTATATGTGCTCTTCAATTGCAATTTTTAATTTAAATAATCGGCGTTCATCCGTTTGTTATTGTAAAAATTAAAAATTGATGGATGATCATTGATTTTTTATATTAAAAAAAAAGTAACAATTTATTTTAGAGTTTCTGTGTATTTTTGCATGAAAAATAACCGACGAAAGTACATTGATTTTTCTTTCATAAGAAAATCAATGACAACCCAACGAAGTCTGTTGAGTTAGTTAGCAATGGACATGAATTTTTTTTACTCGTATTTATTTGAATGAAAAATTAGAAAGCTGGTATTTGAGTTAGATCCAAATAGACTAGATATGAAAAAAATATGTGGTGTTATTTAATTTAATTAATTGTTCAAAAAAGAAAACCAACACACTTACGTTAGTTTTTTTTTCACACAATAATGTACAAAAACTCTAAAATAAATATTTTTAAAAAAAATTGATGTTCATCCATTAATTATTATTTTTTTAAAGAAAAAAGCTATGACGTTAATTTTTAAAATGAAAAAGTGAAAATGAAGAACATAAATAAAAATGAAGAAATAATAAATTTAGTATTTTGTGTTTAAATTGTATATAAAATAGAGTTGAAGGATTAAAATGGAACAAGACTAAGTTAGAGTGTCAAAATGAAAAATGGGGGCAAGTTAGATGGGTTGTGTATGTTTTTAATTGAATTTTATGCCATGTCATGGTGTGTGAAATACGCACATCCACTTTGTTGATTCTTTGGAAAGAAGTACCTAAATGGAACAATTGGAGTTGAAGGGTTAAAATGGAACAAGGTTGAGTTGGAGTGCCACAGTGAAATTTAAGAACAAATTTAAATGTCTGCATATGTGTTTGGCCGAAGTATTATTTTGTTAAGTCTTCTTCGTGCTCTAAAAAGTCTTATGGAACACTACAAAATATGTGTAACAAGTTGTTAGAAGTGACTTTGAGTCTTCCTGGAAATTGACTTAACACTTGGGACAACTTTTTTTGTAACCACAAATTATTACCTCATTTTATTTGTCTGGATGTGTTTCCTTTCTTTCGTTAATTTATACCTCATAGTCTCATGCATAGACAAGTCAACAACGTTACTTTATCAAATAGTGCTTAGTTAACTGTTTACTTTATTTAATATAGAGGTCGTTGTAATAATTAAAAAATAAAATAGTGTTTAGATAAGGGAAAATGCACAAGTACCTCCTAGCCTATGCCCAAAATCTCTGAGACACACCTAACCTTTACTAAGGTCCTATTACCCCCCGAATTTATTTTATATATAATTTTCTACCCCTTTTCGGCCTACAAGGCACTATCCTTGAAAAAATTGTCAACATGCACTGGGCCCACAAGATAGTGCCACGTAGGCCGAAAAGGGGTAGAAAATTATATATAAAATAAGTTCGGGGGGGTAATAGGACCTTAGTAAAGGTTAGGTGTGTCTCAGGGATTTTGGGTATAGGCTTGGGGGTACTTATGCATTTTCCCTTTAGATAATTATAACATTCTTTCTTATATGACTACTTATTTTATTGGCTTATTTATATATTGACGATCTTCATGAACCCATATTATTATTTTTACCTTTTTATTCCTATTACTATTTTTATTTATTCATTATTGAATATTCTAATGCCTATCAAATGGTAAAACCTTTTGCATTATACAAAATAAATTGTTGGGTGTCAAAAAAAAGATCAAATTTGTTTTTTGGTGTATTCTTTGAATTACAAGCACTGCAACAAACACTACAACAAAAACAACTTTTAGCGGCAATAAATATACACATTAATAAAGAGTGTTAAAGATTTTACCGGTATTAGTTAAGTGTCATTAGATCCAATGTCGCAAAAAGCTTTAAGGACATATGCAAAGAGTGTTAAATGCCGTTAAAAATACATCTTTTCTAATTTTATAGTCATGTTATCGGGTTAGACCTTAGTTGTAGTCTGCTTCGTGGAAGTATTCATCCCAATAGCACCCTCTTCCAGCTTCATCATCTCCAAACACTAAACCTTGCTTACAATGACTTCTCAACTTCTTCAATCCCACATAACATTGGCCGATTGAGGAATTTGAGGAATCTAAAACTCTCTGGCTTTGATGGGTAAATCCCAACAGAAATCTCATACCTTTCCAATTTGGTTTCACTTCATCTTTCTTCTACTTTTTATGATTATGGATTACAACTTGATGAGAGAACATTTAAAGCAATGTTTCAGAACTTGACAAATCTGGAGATACTTTCTCTCTCTGAAGTCAACATCAAATCACCGATACCTGTAAGTATTCATCCCAATAGCAGCCTCTTCCAGCTTCATCATCTCAACACACTAAACCTTGATAACAATTATTTTTATCCTTCTTCAATCCCAAATGGCATTGGCCGATTGAGGAATTTGAGGCTTCTAAAACTCTCTGGCTTTGATGGGAAAATCCCAACAGAAATCTCATACCTTTCTAATTTGGTTTCACTTGATATTTCTGGTTATGGATTACAACTTGATGAGAGAACATTTGAAACAATGCTTCACAACTTTACAAATCTGGAGTTACTAGCTCTCCCTCTTGGCAACACCTCATCACATATACCTGTAAGTATTCATCCCAATAGCAGCCTCTTCCAGCTTCATCATCTCCACACACTAAACCTTGTTAACAATTATTTTTATCCTTCTTCAATCCCAAATGGCATTGGCCGATTGAGGAATTTGAGGCTTCTAAAACTCTCTGGCTTTGATGGGAAAATCCCAACAGAAATCTCATACCTTTCTAATTTGGTTTCACTTGATATTTCTGGTTATGGATTACAACTTGATGAGAGAACATTTGAAACAATGCTTCACAACTTTACAAATCTGGAGTTACTAGCTCTCCCTCTTGGCAACACCTCATCACATATACCTGTAAGTATTCATCCCAATAGCAGCCTCTTCCAGCTTCATCATCTCCACACACTAAACCTTGTTAACAATTATTTTTATCCTTCTTCAATCCCAAATGGCATTGGCCGATTGAGGAATTTGAGGCTTCTAAAACTCTCTGGCTTTGATGGGAAAATCCCAACAGAAATCTCATACCTTAACAATTTGGTTTCTCTTGATCTTTCATATGGTTATGCATTACAACTTGATGAGAGAACATTTGAAGCAATATTTCAGAACTTCACAAATCTGGAGATACTTTCTCTCTTTAAAGTCAACATCTCATCTCCGATACCTGTGGATCTTGGTTATACTAATCTGCGAGGTGTTCTCACAGAGAGCTTTTTCCTTCCGTCAAACAGCTTGGAAACGCTCAAATTGAGTGATAATGATCTTCTCAAAGGAGTTTTTCCAAAGATCCACCGGAGCAACACTCTGTTAATGGAGTTGGATATTTCATTCACTGGCATCTCTGGTGAGCTGCCTGATTCAATTGGCACCTTCAGTTCCTTGAATATCTTGAACCTCCATAGATGTCAATTCTCTGGTTCCATTCCTGATTCCATAGGCAACCTAACACAAATTGGGGAGTTGGATTTATCTAATAATCATTTCACTGGCCATATTCCTTCCACAATCTCTAAATTGAAGCACCTCACAACTTTCCATCTTTCTGACAACTCCTTTTCAGGTGAAATTCCTGATGTTTTCTCTAACCTCAAAGATCTACGTTATTTAGATCTTTCTAACAACTCCTTTTCAGGTGAAATTCCTGATGTTTTCTCTAACCTCCAAGAGCTACGTACTTTACATCTTTCTTATAACAGCTTCATCAGTTCGTTTCCCGCTTCAATTTTAAGTTTGACAAATCTTGAATACTTAGACATGTCGAGTAACTCCCTATCTGGCCCACTGCCTAGCAACCCAAGCATGCTTCAAAAGCTAACTTCTGTGGATTTGTCATACAACTCACTGAATGGTACCATACCATCTTGGGTGTTTAGCCTACCTTTTCTATCTTCAGTGTTGCTCCAACATAACCGATTCAGAGGACTAGCCGATGAAGTGATCAAAACAAACCCAACATTAAAAGAACTGCATTTAAGCAATAATCAACTCAGTGGTTCTTTTCCTCAATCACTTGTGAATCTCACAAATCTTTTTACCCTTGACATTTCATCAAATAACATCACCATTGATGAGGGAATGAATATCACCTTTCTTAGCCTATCATCTTTATTCTTATCATCTTGTGAACTGAAGCATTTTCCATACTTCTTGAGAAATGTAAAGACACTTGTGTACTTGGATATTTCTAACAATAAGATTTGTGGTCAAATCCCTAACTGGTTTAGCGGCATGAGGTGGGACTCGTTGCTGTTCCTAAACCTTTCTCATAATTCATTAACAGGCCACCTACCACAATTGCATTTCCATAACCTAGGGTATCTTGATCTGAAATTTAACTCCCTTCAGGGTCCACTACCTTCATCCATTTGTAACATGAGCTCGCTCGAATTTCTTGATTTATCACGCAACAACTTCAGTGACTCAGTTTCACATTGCTTGGGAAGCATGGCTAGTCTAACGGTGCTAGACTTAAGAAGGAACAATTTCACAGGGAGTCTTCCTCCATTATGTGCACACAGCACTTCATTGAGTACCATTGTCGTAAATGGTAATCGATTTGAAGGACCTGTTCCTGTGTCGTTGCTCAAGTGTAATGGTCTACAAGTCCTTGATGTGGGGAACAATGCTATAAATGACACGTTTCCAGCTTGGCTCGGAAGTCTTCAAGAGCTGCAGGTCCTTATATTAAAGTCGAACAAGTTCCATGGACCTATAAGTATGTGTCAGACTAAGTTTTGCTTTCCCAAGTTGCAAATTTTTGATCTTTCTCGTAATGATTTCAGTGGCTCACTTCCTGCAAAAGTTTTTGGAAACTTCAAGGCAATGATCAAATTAGATGGTGAAGACACAGGAAATATCAAGTACATAGAATCTGTGTTGAATTCGTCATTTGACACATCGTATGAGGATTCAGTGAGTTTGGTAATCAAAGGGCAGGATATTGAGCTACAAAGAATCAGCACAATTATGACAACCATAGATCTCTCAAGCAACCATTTTGAAGGTGTGATTCCGGAAGCACTAAAGGACCTCAGCTCACTTAGGCTACTCAATTTATCCCATAACAATCTCATAGGTCATATTCCAGTGGAATTGGGGCAATTGAATAAGCTTGAAGCTTTAGATCTCTCTTGGAATCTGCTCACTGGAAAGATTCCGCAGGAATTGACAAGAATGAACTTTCTGGCAGTCTTAAACATCTCTCAAAATCATCTCGTCGGACCAATTCCTCACGGTCTACAGTTCAACACATTTGAAAATGACTCGTACGGTGGTAACCTTGATTTATGTGGTCTTCCTTTAACAAAGAAATGTGGAACGAGTGATTCATCACATGTTCCTCAACAATTGGAGTCCGAAGAAGAAGGCGAGTCATATTTTTTTAGTGGATTTACATGGGAATCAGTAGTCATAGGCTACAGTTTTGGACTAGTTGTTGGAACTGTCATGTGGAGTCTCATGTTTAAATATCGTAAGCCAAAATGGTTTGTGGAATTTTTCGATGGACTCATGCCTCACAAAAGAAGAAGGCCAAAGAAGAGAGCTCAGAGACGACGGACTTAATGGAAAATTGAGAGGGCCAACTTATCTTTGTTTGATTTTGTGGACTAATTAGTGAACTTTTCTGGTTCTGTTTTTGTCTTTTCAATTTTCTGTTTGTTGTTTGTATATGTTTGATAGAAACATAATTATATGTGTGTTATGTTAGTTTGTTTCTGTTTCAAGTTGATAGAAGTGATCTACACAGCCATTCATTAGTTATGTTACTCAGACTCTTTTAAAATGTCAACCACTACGTATTGGATTCTTCAAAAGTAGTGCATTTTTTATGAAACCAACACAAATGCAACATCATTTTATTTTTAGGAGAGTCGGAGCAACATAGCTCATCAGCATAACAAAACAGGAGAAAGCAAAGCAGTAAGCAAATTGATCAGTTTGGTTTATGATTGAAATCACTTGATATAAGAAGGTTAATTTTTTGAAAAATTGATATAGAAGAGTACTCAAAACTACAGAATTGGCAAATAATTTTGTGGTTCTGCATCTTTCTAATCATAACTCAGCCTTAAACTATTCTCTAACTCAGTATCAACTTTCGCGATTTTGATTTTGGTAGATTTTTTACATATATTTATACTTCATGACAAAAGATGTGTCCGGTTGTTCAACAACTAATTCATATATTATTTTTTTTTTGGTTTAAGTTTTGGATATTTTATTCATAGCTTCCAAAATCAAAACAAGAAATTACACCTTCTTACACCCCAACAGCTAGTGTCCAACCTTGTCAAGCCCACTACTAAAAATGGAAAAAACAACAAATAGACCAGGCCCTTTCGTAAACCTGATATTCTAAGATAGGATTTTCGCCGCTATCTCCGCCTCTTCGCCTTAGCTCTCTTCACTGCTTCTGTACATGAACAACAATGTTGCCTCCATGTTACTGACCTTTATGCTTTTTTCCAGTTGTGTTCAAAAGTTTCTTCCTCTTGCTTTCTTTTCTTCTTTTCTCCCTCTTTTGGTCTCTGATTCCCATCATTCTGCAGGTGATTTTGCGATGGAGTGCAAGGGTAGTTCAATTCCTCCATCTCCAGGTTAAAAGCTCCATCTTAGAATAACAATAGCATTTTCCCTATTTTGTTGCCTTTAACTTCTATGTAATTTTGTTGTTTGTGGAAAAATATATGTTGTAGCCTTCCCTTGTCCCCTATCCCCTTAAGGATGATACTCTTAAATATGGGCATAGTAATTTGTCATTATTTATGAGTCTCCTCGCAGGTGTCTTCCTGTTAAAATTTGTGAATGTGCAGCTCCCTCGGTCAATATCAAAGTTTGCCACATGATCTGCTAGCTTGTTTCCTTCCCTTAGAATATGTTGGAAAATAACTTGTTTATCTTGTAGACATGATTGAAACCCTGTCACCATTTCCGCAATTATCCATGGACATGCCCATTTCCTTTCTAATACCTTGTACAAAAGCATTGAATCAGTCTGTATGATTATTTGATTATGTTGTGACTTCTTGCAATGCTTGGATGCCTCCAGAATAGCTTTAGCTACCGCAACTGTATTAGTAGTATTTTCTATACTTGCTCCTTCCACGTATTCTACATCTCCTTTAGCATTCCTTAAAACGAAGGCATAGGAACTAAGACCTGGATTTCCTCTAGAAGTTCCATCTGTATTGTATTTTACCCACTCATTCAGTGGGAATTCCCATAAGACCTTTTTCACTTTCATTTTAGGTTTGTAGCTTGTCCATTCTATGAGCATATCAGGCCAGTTAACAGGACATGTCATATAGGGTTTCCTGAGTCTTACCAGCATATACATGTTCCTGGTGATATTGTGAATGACTATTGCTACTGATGTCTTTTTTCCTTCATGCTTCATCTTGTTTCTCTTTCTCCACAACTCCCATATTATAAAACTAGGAAGAGCTCTGTAAAAAGGTCTCATATTTGTCCCAATTTTTGTCCCCCACCACAACATTATAACTTCTCTTAGTTGGAGACCCTCTATGTTAAGACCTGCAAAAGAACAAAAATAGGACCAAGTCCTGTTAGCTGAATCAGATTTTCAGAAACACATGGGCAAGTGTCTCATGTTGAGGTCTTTCACAACACCAACATTTGGATGGGCCTTCAAGACCCCATCTTCTCATTATGTCATCAACGGGGATTTTAAATTTCCATAATCTCCACATTGTGAAAGCTATTTTAAATGGTACACCCTTACTCCACATCCATTTATAAATTTTGTTTTCCTCCGCCTTATGTCTGATATAATGCCAAGTAGATTTAACTGAGAAACTTCCCCTTGTCTCTGGCATCCAACAAGGTTTATCCATTGCTGCTTCTTCTTTTGGAGGATGAATATTCTGCAGAATATGGTTTACCAATTCCTGTGGGAGTATCTCATGTAGTACCTCTGTATCCCACTCCCCTTGTCTAGTTAAATCCCTAACTGTTTTATATGTATCATCACATTGAAATTCTTCTCCAGTAATAGTGTACAAATCCCCTAGGCCCGTCCAGTTATCATGCCAGATTGATACTGATCCTTTCTCCATTTTCCATAAAATTTGGTGTTCAATGAGATCTCTAGCTTGAAGCATTTTTTTTCCATACTTGTGATCCCCCTCCTCCCGGTTTCCACATAATTTCAGTAACATGCGTTTTCCTGCAATACTTGTTCTCCATGTATTCCCTCCATATCGATGGCTTTGTTCTAAAGTTCCACCATAACTTACAAAACAGAGCCATTGCTAGATCTTGCATCAACCTAAAACCAAAACCCCCTTCTTTTTCTGGTAAACATAGGTTACTCCATTTTGTCCACTGTCTTACCCTCCCTCCTACGCAACTACTCCAAAAGAATTGAGCCATCATTTTTTGGACATGCGTTAATACATTGATTGGTGGGTTCATGACTGATAGACAGTGTATAGGAGTACTCTGCAATACATGTTTAATTAAAATTGCTCTGCCCCCAAAGGATAACAGTTTGCCTTTCCAGGCTTGTATCTTGGACCCAATCCTTTGTATCATTTGCTGATAATATGCCTTCTGCTTCCTCTTGTAGAAAATAGGGCAACCCAGGTATGTAAAAGGAAATTCCTTTCTTAAAATACCTGTTGCTACTTCCGCCACTATTGCCTCTCCTCCCAAAACACTATGGTGCAAGTAAATTGCACTTTTCTCTTTGTTCACCTTCTGGCCCGATATATCTTCATATTTCTTCAAAGTTTCTGTGATCAATTGCATTGTTCTCACCTCCTCTTTACATAGAATAATCATATCATCTGCAAAGGCCAAATGACTTTCCTATATTCTTTTCCTAATTTTAGTTTGGACACTTTGAAAACAATTAAAGTATCTTTGTCTGGTTATGGCCGTTCAAAGCTTTGATCATAACAAGAAAGATATATTGAAAATATCGTTTTCTTTGTTTTAATTTGTTTGTTTTATTATTTTTTTAATTTTAATTTATTTATCATACTTTATATTTTAATTTATCTAAAAAAGAATAATATTTTTCTTTTTAAATAATTTTTTAAATTTCAATGTTTCACATGATATATGTTTAAGATTATAATATTAAAAGATATTTTGATATATTTTTTATATAACTTTAATTTAATATTATATCATTGAAAATTCTTCTTTATTTATTTTTTTTGTTTGAATTTTTAAATTTTAATATTCCACGTGACATATTTAAAAATTATTTTAAAAGCATACGATTCAAAGATTTTTTTCACTTTCTTAAACTTATATCAAGTCGGTAAAAACTAGACAAACAAATTAAAACAAAGTCTCACTTTTCAATACTAATATTCCAACTTTCATTGAGTCTCAAGATATACTTTTTAATTTGTTTTTTTCAAGAATTTACTTGTTGGAAGAACCCCACCAGAAGAAAACTCCAAAAATACAGATTAAAAATCCCAACTTTGAGTTCTTCTTTCAACAATTTTAAGTTTCAGTGAATCTCAAGATGTAATTTTTTTTCAAGAATTCACCTTTTAGGAAAACCCCATAAGAAGAAAACTCCAAAAACAGATTCAAAATCTCACCTATTTTTTAGTTCTTTTCAACATTTTTCAGTTTATTACCTCACAAAAATCATTGAACAAGGAAGAGGGGATTTAACAAAAAGTGGGAAAAAAATGTCATTTGTTTTAGGGGTTGTGTTTGGAATAGCATTTGGACTTGCTATAATAGTTGCTTTTGTGAAATCTGAAAATGCTAGATCCAAACAACGTACTGATCTGGTTAGTCAACTAAAGTCTTTGTTTTTTTTGGATTTTTATTTTTTTCCATTTCTGGGGTTTTTTGTATTTATGTTGTTTTTTTGGTTGAATTGTGAAGGCTAGTGGAATTGCTGCATTTGCTAAAATGACAGTGGAAGATTCAAGAAAAATCTTTACACCAGAACAATACCCTTCTTGGGTTGTTTTCTCAAATCAACAAAAGGTGAAGTCTTTAACCTTTTTTTTTTAGGATGTATTTGGTAGGACGTAGAGGCGGAGTCAGAATTTTTAGATCACAGTTCTTTTTTGCTATGTTGGGTTTCTGAAAGCTATGCTGCTCGGACTCTCAGAAAATGTTGTTTGTACCCGTGTCGGATTCTCTAATGTTGCACTAGTTTGGAGTGTCCGACACTCACCCGTCATCATTTTTGAAGAGTCCAAGCAACATTGACTGAAAAGACTATTTTTAGATCTTATAACATTAATATAGGGTTAAACCAAAGCTACTGGATTTTGCTGTACTTGTAGCTAAAGCTATGTCATTTATCATAAATCTGTAAAATGACTTATTTTCTGGAAAATGTTTTTCGTAATGGATTTTTTTTCTGGTATAAGACATTTATTGAAGATTGAATCAGCAAATCGGATAGTGTTTTGGTGAAAATATTTGAGTAGTAAAGATTGATAATAATGTCTATATGTTGAGATAATTGTTTGCTCCTTTTTGGTGGAAAATGTTTTTGCTAAAACATATGTTTTGGAAACCAAAATCAGAAAATAAGATAACCAAACGCACTGTTAATGTCCTTTTCTGTTTTCGGAGCACAGAATGACCATATAAGATCATTGAGATTAAATTCATGCATTATGGTTCAAATTATGGTCTTTGGTTGCAAGACTGTCCCTTTATGGACTTTGTTTAATTTCTATCTAGAATACATGTGATTTAGTTTGTTGAGAGCAAACAATGCTTCACAACTTCACAACTCTGGAGATACTTTCTCTCTCTTATGTCAACATCTCATCTCCGATACCTGTGAATATTTCTTCCCCCTTAAGGTACGTGGATCTTGAATATACTCATCTGCGATGTGTTCTCACAGAGAGCTTTTTCCTTCTGCCAAACAGCTTGGAAACACTTATATTGAGAGGGAATGATCTTCTCAAAGGAGTTTTACCAAAGATCCACCGGAGCAACACTCTGTTAATGGAGTTGGATATTTCATACACAGGCATCTCTGGTGAGCTGCCTCATTCAATTGGCACCTTCAGTTCCTTGAATATCTTGTACCTTGGAGGATGTCAATTCTCTGGTTCCATTCCTGATTCCATAGGCAACCTAACACAAATTACGGAGTTGATATTATCTCATAATCATTTCACTGGCCATATTCGTTCCACAATCTCTAAATTGAAGCACCTCACTTATTTGGATCTTTCAGTTAACTCCTTTTCAGGTGAAATTCCTGATGTTTTCTCTAACCTCCAAGAGCTATGTTCCTTATATCTTTACCATAACAACTTCATCGGTCCATTTCCCGCTTCAATTTTAAACTTGACACATCTTGAATTCTTAGACATGTCGACTAATTCCCTATCTGGCCCACTGCCTAGCAAGGAAAGCATGCTTCCAAAGATAACCAAGCTGGATTTGTCATACAACTCACTGAATGGTACCATACCATCTTGGCCTGTTTAGCCTACCTTTGCTATCTTCAGTGTCGCTCCAACTAGCCGATGAAGTGATCAAAACAAACCCAACATTAGAAGAACTGAATTTAAACAATAATCAACTCAGTGGTTCTTTTCCTCAATCACTTGTGAATCTCACAAACCTTTTTACCCTTGACATTTCATCAAACAACATCACCATTGATGAGGGAATGAATATCACCTTTCTTAGCCTATCATCTTTATTCTTATCATCTTGTGAGCTGAAGCATTTTCCATACTTCTTGAGAAATGTAAAGACACTTGTGTACTTGGATATTTCTAACAATAAGATTTGTGGTCCAATCCCTAACTGGTTTAGCGGCATGAGGTGGGACTCGTTGATGTTCTTAAACCTTCTCGTTGATGTTCTTAAACCTTTCTCATAATTCATTAACAGGCAACCTACCACAATTGCATTATTATAGTCTAGAGTATCTTGATCTGAAATTTAACTCCCTTCAGGGTCCACTACCTTCATCCATTTGTAACACAAGTTCACTTATCTTATTAGATTTATCTCGCAACAACTTCAGTAACTTGATTCCAAGTTGCTTGGGAAGCATTGCTAATCTAATAGTGTTGGACTTAAGAAAGAACAATTTCACAGGGAGTCTTCCTCCATTATGTGCACACAGCACTTCATTGAGTACCATTGTCGTAAATGGTAATCTATTTGAAGGACCTGTTCCTGTGTCATTGCTCAAGTGTAATGGTCTACAAGTCCTTGATGTGGGGAACAATGCTATAAATGACACGTTTCCAGCTTGGCTCGGAATTCTTCAAGAGCTGCAGGTCCTTATATTAAAGTCGAACAAGTTCCATGGACCTACAAGTACTTGTCAGAGTAAGTTTTGCTTTCCCAAGTTGCGAATTTTTGATCTTTCTCGTAATGATTTCAGTGGCTCACTTCCTGCAAAAGTTTTTGGAAACTTCAAGGCAATGATCAAATTAGATGGTGAAGACACATGAAATATCAAGTACATGGAATCTGTGTCGGATTCGCCATTTGTCACATCGTATGAGGATTTATTGAGTTTGGTAATCAAAGGTCAGGATATTGAGCTAGAAAGAATCAGCGCAATTATGACAACCATTTTGAAGGTGTCATTCCAAAATCACTAAAGAATCTCAACTCACTTTGGCTACTCAATTTATCCCATAACAATCTCATAGGTGGTATTCCAATGCAATTGGGGCAATTGAATAAGCTCGAAGCTTTAGATCTCTCCTGGAATCGGCTCACTGGAAAGATTCCGCAGGAATTGACAAGAATGAACTTTCTGGAATTCTTCAACCTCTCTCAAAATCATCTCGTCGGACCAATTCCTCAAGGCCGACAATTCAACACATTTGAAAATGACTCATATGGTGGCAACCTTGATTTATGTGGTCTTCCTTTAACAAAGAAATGTGGAACGAGTGATTCATCGCATGTTCCTCAACAATTGGAGTCCAAAGAAGAAGGCGAGTCATATTTTTTTAGTGGATTTACGTGGGAATCAGTAGTCATAGGCTACAGTTTTGGACTAGTTGTTGGAAATGTCATGTGGACTCTCATGGTTAAATATCGTAAGCCAAAATGGTTTGTGGAATTTTTTGATGGACTCATGCCTCACAAAAGAAGAAGGCCAAAGAAGAGAGCTCGGAGACGAAGGACTTAATGGAAGATTGAGAGGGCTAAATTGTCTTTGTTTGATTTTGTGGACTAATTAGTGAACTGTTCTGTTTTTGTCTTTTTTAATTTTCTATTTGTTGTTTGTATATGTTAGAAACATAATTATATGTGTGTTATTTTAGTATCAATGGTTATGTTAATCTGTTTTTTTTTTTCAAGTTGACAGAAGTGATCTACACAAGCCACTCATTAGCTATGTTACTCAGATTTTTCAAAATCCAATATTGAATTCAATTTATAGATTAATATTTGCCTTCATACTAAATCTATTGAAGAAATTAATACCCAACTTGTCTATTGTTTTCTTATTCTTCTTCTTCATTTGCTTTTATTTTCCCTCATATATAGTGTAGTTGTATTACTTATAATGTTCACTTATTGCTCTAATAAAGTAGCAAAATGAAGAGTTGTAAAACTAATTAATTATAATGTTATGAAAAGCAATCATTTTGATGGCGTAGGTCCAAAAACAACAAAAGATCTTGGCTCACTTTAGCTACTCAATTTACTATCTCAAAGGAGATTTTCTAATGGAACTGCGACAATTGAATACGCTTGAAGTTTTAGGTTTCTCTTGTAATTGGCTCACTGGGAAGATTCCTGAGCCGTCTTAAACCTCTCTCAGAATGTTCTTGTCGGACCGATTCTTCAAGGTTCACAGTTCAACACATTTGAAAGTAACTCGTATGGGATGAGTGATCCATCACATGTTCCTCGTCCATTGGAGTCTAAAGAAGAGTCGTATTTTGCTACAGTTGTGGATTTGTTTGTTTGAACTGTCATGTGGAGCATCATGTTTAAAGATGGTTAGCCAAAATGGTTGGTGGAATTTCTTCCATGATTTTAAAAGCGAAAAACAGAAAACTTTGCTTGTGCATCATTTTATTTATCTTCTTGATTTGATCACTACACCTTTATCTTGAGTCGAGGGTCTATGAAAACAGCACAAGAGACAATTAATCGGAAATTTCTCACAAAATTTCTCTACTGGTGGAATGATCTTCACCAAGTTATTCAAAAATAAAATTCCACACGGAGGAAATGAAGGACTTAAATCATGTCTTTAATTATTGTTCATTTTTTCCTCACTTGACTTGGTCAAACAATAGTTTCTCACATTGGAAATTTCTTAGAAATTTTGCAAAAAAAATTTCCACATAATGAGACCAATTTCATATCATCTTGCGTAACACACACTGCAGAGATAGTTGATGACTCGAAATGAACAACAACATCTAGAGAATTATTTTGTTACCGTCCTTTAACAAGTCTTGTAGAACACTACAAAATATGAGTAACAAGTTGTTAGAAGTGAGTAGTACTCATCTTGTGATTCAATTGTTCATCAGTCCCGATTCATCATAATCTTTTTTTTTTTCCTCTAGTCTTTGTGGAAATTGGCTTAAAGTCTTACAAGTCATCGTCTGCTAGTTACAATACTGTATACCTTTTTTCCTTTGGTGGAATGGAATATTGATGGATTTTCCTTTATTAACTTAATGTGAAAATTATTGTGTACCTAACAAGTTTGAAAATAGCAGAAGATACAACTAATCACTCACTCGGATTGACCTTTTATGATTGTATAGATTTTATAGAAAAATTGAAAAAAGTGTTCAAATAGGGCAAATATGTAAAAAGTGTTATTTTCCATCTCTTCCTATTTGAACTGTATCATATAGATGGAATTCCCCTCATTAACTTAATGTGAAAAGTTTTGGAAAATAGCACAAGAGACAACTAATCAGAAATTTCTCTGCAGTAGTTATTCCAAACATAATAATTAAGCAGGAAATGAAGGACTTAAATCATGCCTTTAATTATTGTTCATTTTTTCCACTTGACTTAGTCAAGCAATAGTTTCTACCATTTGAAATTTCTAAGAAGTTCTGCAGAAAATTTTTCTACATAATGGGATCAATTTCACATCATCTTGCGTAACACACACTGCAGAGATAGTTAATGACTTCAAAATGAACACAACATCTAGAGAAAATTAGGACATAGAGAGTATATATTATTTTGTTAAGTCTTCTCCGTCCTCTAACAAATCTTGTGGAACACTACAAAATATGAGTAACAAGTTGTTAGAACTGACTAGTACTCGTCTTGTAATTCAATTGTTCATCAGTCCCGATTCATCATAATCTTTTTTTTTTCCTCTAGTCTTTGTGGAAATTGACTCAAAGACTTACAAGTCACCGTCCGCTAGTTACAATACTGTATCAGTTTTTTCCTTAGGTGGAATGGAATATAGATGGATTTTTCCTTATTAACTTAATGTGAAAATTATTGTGTACCAAACAAGTTTGAAAATAGAAGAAGAGACAACTAATCACTAACTCGGAATATTAACCTTTTATGATTGTTTAAATTTCATGGAAAAATTGCATAAAAAATTATTGCATTCATACATGGTTTCACTTGATTAAAGTTTCTCTCTTTGAAAAGTATTGTGGAAAATAGAAGAAGAGATGTTGATGGAAAGTTGGAAAAGGATGACTTAAAATAGGATATATATCTATTCATCTATTCTATACTATCTTAAAAAATGTTAAATTACTAAAATATTTTCAACTTATATTTATTTATTTAATTTAAAATATAGTGTACTACATGATTTGGCATTCACGTGCATCAAAACTAGTACTATCTTAAGAATATGAATTCTCTAACTTAAATGTTAAATTACTATAATACCCCAACTAAAAATACTCAATTTAGTATATCTTCTATAGTTTATATTTATACTTATTTATTTATTTGTTTATATTATACCAAAACATTTTTTTTTCACATTGAAGGGTTGTGATTTTCCCGATGAGTTGTGACTTTTTCAAATAATTGTGACTCTTCTAAAAGATTAGTTGCTCTATTATGATCAAAATTTTTGTTGTGGATATTGATATTCCTTTTTTAAACTGAGAAAACTGTGTAGACTCACACATCCTACGTGACATATTACACCTAGGACTTACATAGTAGAAAAACTGAAAATGTCTACTACTCCACTTGAACTGTATCATATTTTATAAAAAAAGATTTTTTTTAAAAATAAAAAACTGTATCATAGTTGTCCTTTTTCCCACCTGTAGTCTTTGTGGAAATTGGCTCATTAAAGACTTTGGCTTAAAAGAACAAAATAAATTCCACACGGTATTATTGTTTTGTTGTTACATAGGAGGAAATGAAGTACTTAAAATCATGTCTTTAATTATTCTTCATTCTTTTTTTCCTCACTTCATGACTTAGTCAAGTAATATATAGTTTCTCTCATTGGAAATTTCTCACAACTTATGCAGAATATTTTCTACAGTGTGTTACGTAACATGGACAATTTCACATCATCTTGCGTAACACACACACCGTAGAGATAGTCGATCGATGATCTCGAAATGAACAACAACATCTAGGGAAAATGATGTGTAACAAGTTGTTAGAAGTGACTAGTACTCATTCATGGATTACAAGTGACTGAAAATTGACTTAACACTTGGGACAACTTTTTCTGCAACCACAAATTATTACCCCATTTTATTTGTCTGGATGTGTTTCTTTTCTTTCGTTAATTTATAGTCCCATGCATAGACAAGTCAACAACGCTACTTTATGAAATACTATTTAGTTAATGTTCACTGTATTTAATGTGGAGGTCGTTGTAATAATTAAGAAATGGAATAGTGTTTAGTTAATTATAGCATCCTTTCTTACGTGACTACTTATTTTATTGACTTATTTATATCTTGGCAATTGTCATGAACCCATTACGTTTACCTTTTTTATTCTTCTTTCTATTTTTATTCTTTCATTATTAAATATTCTAAAGTCTACCAAACGGTAAAACCTTTTGCATTATACAAAATATATTGTTGGGTGTTAATAAAAAGATCAATTTGTTTTTTGGTGTATTCTTTAAATTACAAGTACTACAACAAAAACAATTTTTAGCGGCAATAAATATACACATTAATAAAAAGTGTTAAAGTTTATAGCAGCATTGAAGCTTCTGCTTTGCTTCAGTTTAAGCAATCCTTTCAAATTAAGTCCGAAGAGTACTGTAGTTAAGAGTGTTATGAAGATTGTTTCCCAAAAACAAAGTCTTGGAATGAGAGTAGGGATTGTTGCAGTTGGGATGTCCGTGTAGTTTAAGTCCTAAAGTAAATTTGGCTGTCAACTTCGAGGGTTATTTCAAATAGGGAAAATATGTAAAATTCACAAAACGGCTAGGAGGTTTGTTTCAGTTTCTTTCTTGATCCTGACTAAGTAGCATAATGAATGGATGATCCACTTAAACACACAGAATTATGAGTTAATTTGATCACTACACCTTTATCTCGAGTCAAGGGTCTATAGAAACAATCTCTCTAGCTACGTCCTCAGACCACACTTGTGGGATTACACTTGCAAAACACTTTTTTTAAGATGTATATTAAATAACAAAGAATAAGGCGCAAATCAGTTGTTACAAACACACTTTTTCTTTCTTTAACTTTGTGATTCAATTGTTCATCAGTCCCGATTTATCGTGATCACTAGTAATTGATGAACCACACTTTGGTTATTTTCAATCTGTTCATGTTTGAACTGTGTCATATTTGTCCTTTTTTCCCACCAGTAGTTTTTGTGGAATTGGTTTAAAGACTTTGGTGGAATGCTGACGGAGTTTCCATCAATATTCCTAACAAGTCTCTCAAGCAACCATTTTGAAGGTGTCATTCCAAAATCACTAAAGAATCTCAACTCACTTTGGCTACTCAATTTATCCCATAACAATCTCATAGGTGGTATTCCAATGCAATTGGGGCAATTGAATAAGCTCGAAGCTTTAGATCTCTCCTGGAATCGGCTCACTGGAAAGATTCCGCAGGAATTGACAAGAATGAACTTTCTGGAATTCTTCAACCTCTCTCAAAATCATCTCGTCGGACCAATTCCTCAAGGCCGACAATTCAACACATTTGAAAATGACTCATATGGTGGCAACCTTGATTTATGTGGTCTTCCTTTAACAAAGAAATGTGGAACGAGTGATTCATCGCATGTTCCTCAACAATTGGAGTCCAAAGAAGAAGGCGAGTCATATTTTTTTAGTGGATTTACGTGGGAATCAGTAGTCATAGGCTACAGTTTTGGACTAGTTGTTGGAAATGTCATGTGGACTCTCATGGTTAAATATCGTAAGCCAAAATGGTTTGTGGAATTTTTTGATGGACTCATGCCTCACAAAAGAAGAAGGCCAAAGAAGAGAGCTCAGAGACGACGGACTTAATGGAAGATTGAGAGGGGCCAACTTGTCTTTAGTTGATTGAACTTTTCGGATTCTGTTTTTGTGTGTTTTAATTTTCTGTTTTTGTGTGTTATTTTAAATATAGTCTCATGCATAGACAAGTCAACAACGTTACTTTATGAAATAGTGTTTAGTTAACTTTTTGCTTTATTTAATACGGAGGTCGTTGTAATAATTAAGAAATAAAATAGTGTTTAGATAATTATAGCATTCTTTCTTACATGACTACTTATTTTATTGACTTATTTATATATTGACGATCATCATGAACCCATATTATTATTTTTACCTTTTTTATTTACTATTACTATTTTTATTTTTGAATATTCTAAAGCCTACCAAACGGTAAAACCTTTTGCATTATGCAAAATAAATTGTTGGGTGTTAAAGAAAATATCAAATTTGTTTTTTGGTGTATTCATTGAATTACAAGCACTGCAACAAACACTGTTGAAACTTTACTTCATAAAGGTCTGCGTATATCCTACCTTGTTGAAACTTTACTTGTAGGATTACATTAATCAGTATGTTATAGGTATTCAATTTATGTATGACAACTGAAACTAGTATATATATATATGTGGATAATGCTGATTGATTTGTAAAAAGAGAACAAACATCCTGTTATTTGCTGAAAACAAACAAACAAAAAATGGGACGTTTCTTTTTCATTTATTCATTTCTGTGTTTTGTGTTGCTAATAAGTGAATGCTTTTCTTCTTCCTTTGAGCATCATCTTTGCTCTCCCACTGAAGCTTCTGCTTTGCTTCAGTTTAAGCAATCCTTTAAAGTTAAATCCGAATACTCCATGTGTCATACTTCTTTCCCAAAAACAAAGTCTTGGAATGAGAGTAGGGATTGCTGCAGTTGGGATGGAGTCACTTGTGACTTATTAAACGGTCATGTTATCGGGTTAGACCTTAGTTGTAGTCTGCTTAGTGGAAGTATTCATCCCAACAGCAGCCTCTTCCAACTTCATCATCTCCACACACTAAACCTTGCTTACAATATCTTTAATACCTCTTCGATCCCACATAACATTGGCCGATTGAGGAGTTTGAGGCATCTCAACCTTTCTTGTTCTTTCTTTAGTGGGAAAATCCCAACAGAAATCTCATACCTTTCCAATTTGGTTTCACTTGATCTTTCTTATGGTTATGCATTACAACTTGATGAGAGAACATTTGAAGCAATGTTTCAGAACTTCACAAATCTGGAGATACTTTCTCTCTTTGAAGTCGACATCTCATCTCCGATACCTGTGAATATTTCTTCTTCCTCCTTAAGGTACCTGGATCTTGGTTATACTAATCTGCGAGGTGTTCTCACAGAGAGCTTTTTCCTTCCGTCAAACAGCTTGGAAACGCTCAAATTGAGTGATAATGATCTTCTCAAAGGTAAGCTGCCTGATTCAATTGGCACCTTCAGTTCCTTGAATATCTTGAACCTCAAACAATGTCAATTCTTGGGTTCCATTCCTGATTCCATAGGCAACCTAACACAAATTAGGGAGTTGGATTTATCTAATAATCATTTCACTGGCCATATTCCTTACACAATCTCTAAATTGAAGCACCTCACAAGTTTGGATCTTTCCTCCAACTCCTTTTCAGGTGAAATTCCTGATGTTTTCTCTAACCTCCAAGAGCTATATTATTTAGAACTTTCTGACAACTCCTTTTCAGGTGAAATTCCTGATGTTTTCTCTAACCTCAAAGAGCTACGTTATTTACTTCTTTCTGACAACTCCTTTTCAGGTGAAATTCCTGATGTTTTCTCTAACCTCCAAGAGCTACGTACTTTACATCTTTCTTATAACAGCTTCATCAGTTCGTTTCCCGCTTCAATTTTAAGTTTGACAAATCTTGAATACTTAGACATGTCGAGTAACTCCCTATCTGGCCCACTGCCTAGCAACCCAAGCATGCTTCAAAAGCTAACTTCTGTGGATTTGTCATACAACTCACTGAATGGTACCATACCATCTTGGGTGTTTAGCCTACCTTTGCTATCTTCAGTGTCCCTCCAACATAACCGATTCAGAGGACTAGCCGATGAAGTGATCAAAACAAACCCAACATTAAAAGAACTGCATTTAAGCAATAATCAACTCAGTGGTTCTTTTCCTCAATCACTTGTGAATCTCACAAACCTTGAAATCCTTGGAATTTCATCAAATAACATCACCATTGATGAGGGAATGAATATCACCTTTCTTAGCCTATCATCTTTATTCTTATCATCTTGTCAACTGAAGGATTTTCCACACTTCTTGAGAAATGTAAAGACACTTGTGTACTTGGATATTTCTAACAATAAGATTCGTGGTCAAATTCCTGACTGGTTTAGCGGCATGAGGTGGGACTCGTTGCAGTTCCTAAACCTTTCTCATAATTCTTTAACAGGCCACCTACCACAATTGCATTTCCATAACCTAGGGTATCTTGATCTGAAATTTAACTCCCTTCAGGGTCCACTACCTTCATCCATTTGTAACATGATGAAACTTATCTTATTAGATTTATCACGCAACAACTTCAGTGACTCAGTTCCACATTGCTTGGGAAGCATGGCAAGTCTAACGGTGCTAGACTTAAGAAGGAACAATTTCACAGGGAATCTTCCTCCATTATGTGCACACAGCACTTCGTTGAGTACCATTGTCGTAAATGGTAATCAATTTGAAGGACCTGTTCCTGTGTCGTTGCTCAATTGTAATGGTCTACAAGTCCTTGATGTGGGGAACAATGCAATAAATGACACGTTTCCAGCTTGGCTCGGAAGTCTTCAAGAGCTGCAGGTCCTTATATTAAAGTCGAACAAATTCCATGGACCTATAAGTATATGTCAGACTAAGTTTTGCTTTCCCAAGTTGCGAATTTTTGATCTTTCTCGTAATGATTTCAGTGGCTCACTTCCTGCAAATGTTTTTGGAAACTTCAAGGCAATGATCAAATTAGATGGCGAAGACACAGGAAATATCAAGTACATGGAATCTATGTTGTATTCGCCATTGGTCACATCGTATGAGGATTCAGTGAGTTTGGTAATCAAAGGGCAGGATATTGAGCTACAAAGAATCAGCACAATTATGACAACCATAGATCTCTCACGCAACCATTTTGAAGGTGTCATTCCGGAAACACTAAAGGATCTCAGCTCACTTTGGTTACTCAATTTATCCAGTAACAATCTCAGAGGCGATATTCCAATGAAACTAGGACTATTGAGTATGCTTGAAGCTTTAGATCTCTCTTGGAATCGGCTCACTGGAAAGATTCCACAGGAATTAACAAGAATGAACTTTCTAGCCTTCTTAAACCTCTCTCAAAATCATCTCGTCGGACCAATTCCTCAAGGTCCACAATTCAACACATTTGAAAATGACTCGTATGGTGGCAACCTTGATTTATGTGGTCTTCCTTTAACAAAGAAATGTGGAGCGGGTGATTCATCGCATGTTCCTCAACAAATGGAGTCCGAAGAAGAAGGTGAGTCATATTTTTTTAGTGGATTTACGTGGGAATCAGTAGTCATAGGCTACAGTTTTGGACTAGTTGTTGGAACTGTCATGTGGAGTCTTATGTTTAAATATCGTAAGCCAAAATGGTTTGTGGAATTTTTCGACGGACTCATGCCTCACAAAAGAAGAAGGCCAAAGAAGAGAGCTCAGAGACGACGGACTTAATGGAAGATTGAGAGGGCCAACTTGTCTTTGTTTGATTTTGTGGAATAATTAGTGAATTTTTCTGGTTCTGTTTTTGTATTTTTAATTTTCTGTTTGTTGTTTATATATGTTTGATAGAAACATAATTATATGTGTGTTATTTTAATATCAATAGTTATTCAAGTTATGTTAGTTTGTTTTTGTTTCAAGTTGATAGAAGTGATCTACACAGCTGCTCATTAGCTATGTTACTCAAACTCTTCAAAAATGTCAACGGGACGTGTTGGATTCTTCAAAAGTAGTGCAATTTTAAGTAACCAACGCTGGTGTCATTATATTTTAGGAGATTCGGAGCAACATAACTCATCAGCATAACAAAACAGGAAAAAGCAAAGCAGTAATCAAATATATCAGTTTGGTTTATGATTGAAATCACTTAATATTAGAAAGTTAATTTTTAAAAAAATTGATGCAGAAGAGTACTCAAAACTACAGAATTGGCTAATAATTTTGTGGTTCTGCATCTTTCTAAACAGAAATCAGCCTTAAAATGTTCTCTAACTCAGTATCAACTTCCGTGATTTTGATTTTGATAATTTTTTTTACATATATTTATACTTCGGTCTTCGTGAACGAAAGTTACGTCTCTGGTTGTTTAGCAACTAATTCATAGTGTTTGATTATCAATGAGGGAAAGGTTTTTTTTAAAAGGGCAAAACGCTCTATATAAGGATTTCTTTTTATTTTTCAGGTTCGAATTCAAGACCTGTGATTCAGTTTCATCTGGATCTTTACTATCTGCAAAACTACATGTCAAAGTTATTTTTGATGGACTAAAATAGACTTATTCCCAAATTTAATTTAACAAAGAGAAAAATATAATCAAATTATTTAAAAATTAAGAAAGATAAATTAAAACTTTACATAATTTGACCACATGGCAAAATATAATTGGTTAAAAATATTGCCCCACAAATAGTCAACTCACCTGTCAGAAAAATGACATTCCTATTTTCTTTTCCTAATTTTAGTTTGGACACTTTGAAAACAATTAAAGTATCTTTGTCTGGTTATGGCCGTTCAAAAGCTTTGATTATAACAAGAAAGATGATTGAAAACATCAGTTTTCTTCGTTTTAATTTGTTTGTTTTATTATTTTTTTGAAATATTTTTATAATTTTAATTTATTTATCGTACTTTAATTTGTCTCAAAAAGAGTAATTTTTTTCATTTTGAACATCTTTTTATTTCAACGTTTCACATAATATATATTTAAAACTACAACATTAAAAGATATTTTGATATGTCTTTTTATATAACTTTAATTTAATATTATATCATTAAAATTCTTCTTTACTTAGATATACTTTTTTATTTTGAATTTTAAATTTCAAAATTCCACGTGACATGTTTAAAAATCATTTTAAAAGCATACGATTCAAAGATTTTTTTTAACTTTCTTAGACTTATATCAAGTCGGTAAAAACTAGACAAACAAATTAAAATGAAGTTTCACTTTTCAATACATATTCCAACTTTCATTGAGTCTCAAGATATACTTTTTAATTTTATTTTTTTTCAACAATTTACCTGTTGGAAGAATCCCACCAGAAGAAAACTCCAAAAAAAAGATTAAAAATCCCAACTTTGAGTTCTTCTTTGAACAATTTTAAGTTTCAGTGAATCTCAAGATGTAATTTTTTTTCAAGAATTCATCTTTTAGGAAAACCCCATAAGAAGAAAACTCCAAAAACAGATTCAAAATCTCACCTTTTTTTAGATCTTTTCAACATTTTTCAGTTTATTAGCTTACAAAAATCACTGAACAAGGAAGAAGGGATTCAAGAAAAAGTGGAATAAAAATGTCATTTGTTTTAGGGGTTGTGTTTGGAATAGCATTTGGACTTGCTATAATAGTTGCTTTTGTGAAATCTGAAAATGCTAGATCCAAACAACGTACTGATCTGGTTAGTCAACTAAAGTCTTTGTTTTTTTTTTGGATTTTTATTTTTTTCCATTTCTGGGTTTTTTTTTGTATTTATGTTGTTTTTTTGGTTGAATTGTAAAGGCTAGTGGAATTGCTGCATTTGCTAGAATGACAGTGGAAGATTCAAGAAAAATCTTTACACCAGAACAATACCCTTCTTGGGTTGTTTTCTCAAATCAACAAAAGGTGAAATCTTTAACTTTTTTTTAGGATGTATTTGGTAGGACATAGTGGCGGAGTCAGAATTTTTAGTTTATATGGGTTCTAGACCACTGTTCTTTTTGTTTTGTTGGGTTTCTGAAAGCTATGTTGCTTGGACACTCAGAAAATGTTGTTTGTACCCATTTTGGATTCTCTAAAGTTGCACTAGTTTGGAGTATACGACACTAACCATCAACCGTAACCATTTTTGAAGAGTCCGAGCAACATTGACTGAAAAGACTATTTTTACATCTTATAACATTAATATAGGGTTAAACCAAAGCTACTGGATTTTGATGTACTTGTAGCTAAAGCAATGTCAGTTATCATAAATCTGAAAAATGACTTATTTTCTGGAAAATGTTTTTTGTGTTTGGTTGGAGAATGGAAAGCTTTTCTGGGAGAAGACATTTATTGAAGATTGAATAAGCAAATCGGATAGTGTTTTGGTGAAAAATATTTGAGTAGTAAAGATTGATAATAATGTTTATATGTTGAGATAATTGTTTGCTCCTTTTTGGTGGAAAATGTTTTCGCAAAACATATGTTCTAGCAACCAAAATCAGAAAAAAGAGATTACAAACACACCGTTGATGTCCTTATCTGTTTTTGGAGCACATAGTGACCATATAAGATCATTGAGATTAAATTCATGCATTATGGTTCAAATTGTGGTCTTTGGTTGCAAGACTGTCCCTTTATGGACTTTGTTTATTTTCTATCTAGAATAGATGTTGTGATTTAGTTTATTGAGAGCAAAAAATGACCTTTTAAATTTTTCAATTTTTTTCTTACAGTTGGCATGGCTTAATTCTCATCTTGAAAAGATCTGGCCATATGTGGATGAGGTTAGGGGTTCAATGTCTATACATAGTTTAGTTTCTCACTCTATTGCGATTCTGCAATTTTCTGTATCCCCCTTTTTTTGGTTCTGATTTCTGATTGTTGGAACTTTTTTGTTGCTAATTGAGTCGGTATGGGTATATATGGTCAGGCAGCATCAGAACTAGTAAAGTCAAGTGTGGAGCCAATTTTGGAACAATATAGGCCTGTGATTTTGGCGTCGTTAAAGTTTTCAAAGTTCACTCTTGGTACAGTTGCTCCACAATTCACAGGTTAGTAGACGATGGCTGGCGTAACATGCCTCAAAGCTCTTGCATATTGTACTACCTTAAAGTTTTAGGAGTCACTTATACATATGAACAAACTTATCAGTCCTCTAGGTCTTTATGGCATGCTTATGTTTGGAGTAGCATAACATTTCCCTGCACGGACACCACCACCATCAAAAAAAAAAAAAAAACTGCATAACATTTTCCTGCCATTTATAGCCTCTTGAGATGTCAAAATGTGACAAATAATTTGAGACAGGCAGGGGTATAAAAGATATTCAAACCTCAAAGAGCAATCCTAGCATCTCGTGTTAGTTAATCCTTAATAAAAGAAACTGCTTGTGAGGATGAATCTCACTACATTTAACAAATGCTTGATCTCATATATATGCCACTGCAGGGATTTCTATTATTGAAGATGGAAGTGAGGGTATTACTATGGAATTAGAGATGCAATGGGATGGGAATCCAAGCATAATACTCGATATCATGACCTATGTTGGTGTAGCATTACCGGTGCAGGTAATTAGTTTCACCATATGTTGCCCGGACTCTCCAAACATGTAGCCGCACCCGTGTCGGATTCTCCAAAATTGCACTACTTTTGGAGTATCTGACACGCACCCATCAACATTTTTTGAAGAATCCGAACAACATACTTTCACCTCAGAGTTGTGCCACATACTTTAACTGTTTCACATGATATGGTCCTAATTTCTGCTGAGATGCAAGTATTTCTGTTATCTCTTTGAATACTCAAATTGAAGAATGCACTGTTATTACTTGATGTCCTCAAGTCTGCGTTTATTGTTTCTGGAAGAGCTTGTACTTATCGAATTATGTTTTCTATAAAAGCTTGTTGAAATGGGGAACAAACAACTGTTTCAGCTTAACTAGTCTGTATTTTGTGTCTTACACTTGCAAGTTATCCCATATGATTTGCATGGACATGCTCTGCTTATGTGTTTTTCTTGGACTGAGCACAAAATGAAAAGTTAAATGTCATTATATTCCCTGCGATACGTCCTTAATAGTAATCTAAAAGAGTTGCACGGTTTAAGAGTGAAGAAATGAAGACACTAGTAATTTATCCACGGAAGTTTCTATTTTAGTTCCTGAAATATTTGCATCATGCTATGTTCCAACTCTTATGAATCAGATTTTAACTTTGTGATTATTGTTCTCCTTTCATTTAGGTGAAAAACATCGGGTTTACTGGTATTTTCAGGCTCATCTTCAGGCCACTTGTTGACGAGTTTCCTTGCTTCGGAGCTGTATGTTATTCTCTAAGGCAGAAGGTGTTGTATAAACCTCATTTTTTCTTTTTTCTTTCATTTGCCTGTGTAGCACTTTGTGCACATACATGCACTGAAACCAATTAAAGCATGTTATTTATACAATCAATTAAAACCAAAGCTATTCCTTTTGTTTTGAATTAAAACTAGATTCTGAGTGCTTAATTGAGTATCAACTCGGTCTACAATTCAGGGATTTAATCACATGTCTATTTTAATTTGGATGTTGATATTCAAGATAGGCTACTCACGTGCATATCTCACAACTTTCCCCTAAACTCTATAGGAAAAATGACGAGTAAATTTCATTGTTTGCAGAAAAAGCTGGATTTTACGCTTAAAGTAATTGGTGGTGACATGACAGCAATTCCTGGCCTTTCTGATGCAATTGAGGTTTGGGCGAACTCTTACCACTAAATATGTTTCTCTGTTTTGTTATCCTTCCACAACAACCAATGCAGTTTGATGTGGATGTAATTGTTCTTTGATAAAGTTGATGAGATGTAACGAAGGCCTACAGATGCCATGAATATTTGGCTGGCGTAGCCTAGCCTTATTTTGTTTCCCCTTATTCTTTCTCAAAAGAGAAACGGAAGGAACAGAGAATTGAAAATTTTGAAGTAGTGGCTTAGTGTTATAATTACAAGGATAGGGTGTTTTTGTAGTGGTTAACTTCATCCTTGTTTAGGAAATTCGGGAGCTTGATTCACGACCTGTAAACAAGATAAAACTATTTCTCATGTTTCCTTGATAAACATTCTATGTTGTCTTGAACTTTCCTAAAACTTCTAATTTCAATATGGATAACAGTATATAATTGAAAATTGAAATGGCACATACATTTATGAGAATCAAGGAGTGTTATGTGAAAATTTTCAAACAAAAATTCTATTGTTTCTTGGTGCATTCTCTAAGACTGTTCTCATTTGAGAAAAGAGTGGAACAACAGATTTGCTGCTTTGAGTTGTTTGCATGAACTTGAGTCCTTTTATGCAGTCATAAAATGGAATGCTTAACAAATGTTAGTGATGATTTACTACACACTAGGTGTACTAAAATGAATTTATTTCTCCAGGGAACCATCCGGGACGCTGTTGAAGACTCTATTACGTGGCCAGTTCGAAAAGTTATTCCCATTTTACCTGGGGATTATAGGTACTGATATTGACAATGAATTCTTTGAACAATCTTGGTTTCACTGACCCACTTTATCTTTGGGCTGCCCCGATCTTGGTTCAAGCAAACACATTTAGTTCTCGTTGAACCTCGGAAGGACCTTTGAATAGTCCCTCCATTCCAACTAATTTGTCTTTACTTACCATTTTAGTCCTTTTAAAAAAGAATGCTTCTTTCCTTTTTTGATAACTCTTTAATTCTAACTTTCCACTTGGCATCTTTAAGACCACAAGATCAAAGAACATTTTGAGACATTCTATATATCTTTAATTTAAGACCACATGATTCGAAAGTTCTCTTTACTTTCTTAAACTCCGTGCCAAGTCAAAACCAGACAAACAAATTGAAACGAAGGGAGTACAAGATTTCCAAAAGCAGAATTGGGACTAAGATTTGGAGAGTAGTCCCCTCAACTTGTGTCGGACTTCAATCCATTTTGCATTGAAGTAGGAATGTCAAAATGTTGTCTCATGCAACTTCGTAAATATCTCATGTTTTGATCGGAGCTGTAAAAGAATTTTTTCTGTGGATCCTTCTGCATATGTATTTTAACAGAAAAAGACAAGTTTAACATTTAGATTTTGATTGGCAACTGCTTAATCCTTATTGACATTCTATTTTCTTGTTGACAGTGATCTTGAACTGAAGCCTACCGGAGTATTGGAGGTGAAACTTGTTCAAGCAAAGGAGTTAACAAATAAAGACCTCATTGGAAAATCTGATCCTTTCGCTGTATTATATGTACGCCCTCTACGAGACAGAATGAAGAAGAGCAAAATAATTGTAAGTTATTCATCTATTTCCCTGGAAAAGTTTCTTTAATTCATTTGATCAAGTTAAGATTAAAGTAAGAATCTTTATTTCAGAACAACGATTTGAACCCAATTTGGAATGAGCATTTTGAGTTCGTAGTCGAAGATCCATTGACACAACACTTAGTGGTAAAAATCTATGACGATGAAGGGCTTCAGTCAGCTGAACTAATTGGATGTGCCCATATCTGTTTGAATGAGCTTGAGCCTGGTAAAGTGAAGGATATCTGGTTGAAGTTGGTGAAAGATTTGGAAATTCAGAGAGATCAGAAAAATAGGGGCCAGGTGACGACTCCGACTCCTTTTTACTTTCCATGGCCATGTTCAGATGCATGCTGTAGTAGCTAGAAATATACCACATATAGTACTCGTAAATTTGATGGAAAATATATGCACAAAATAAAAAATGTTGGAAAGCTAGTGATTTTTTAGCAATAATTTTATTAAACAGCATTTTACTGTTCAAAATGAGTGGCACCCAGAGGATCCGAACCCCTTTTCAATTTTACTTTTCATGTATATACAATAGATGTTGAATCCCCTCGGCTTCCTGGTGTATTTATTTCTTTTTATTTTGCATCCCCTTATTGAAAATTCTAATAATGGCTCGGGCACTGGTGGCACTGATTGTCCTGTGAATAGTACGAGTTTGTTCCCAGACCCAACTTGTGGGATTATTGTAAATTGTTAGCAGAACTCATAGAATAGTCTCTGTGCTTGATGTGTTAACTGTTCTCATTATCTTTGGTTAGGTGCACTTGGAGCTATTGTACTGCCCGAATGGCATGAACAATGGGCTAAGTAACCCTTTTTCTCAGAATGAGTCGATGACTTCATTAGAGAGAGTTCTTAAAAACTCGGCAGAAGGAAAAGAAGCTAGTCCAAACGGAAGTGAAATCAACAATAGAAGAGAGGTAATAGTACGAGGGGTACTTTCTGTTACCGTGGTATCAGCTGATGATCTGCCCCCAGCTGATATAGGGGGGAAGGCTGACCCCTACGTTGTTCTGATCATGAAGAAGGCTCAAATCAAGAACAAAACCAGGGTATCCTTTCTTCGTATTATTTAATTTTCGGTAAATTTATTTATAATGTTTTTCCTTTTTTGGTAAGTAGGAGAAGAAACAGTATGCCATGATCCTCATTTTTGCATATGATCTCTATGTAGCTTTGTCTCGGACTCTGTATTATACACTCGATAAGTACAAATAATTAATTTCAACCCTAGTAAATCAAATGAATTGTTGGAGAATCCCAAAGTCGAACAACTTATCGGAAAAACAAGAAACCTGAACTTGAGCCCATAAGGTTAAAATCCTGAATCCACCTCCACTAATATTGAGTCTATGGGAACCACCAAGTTCGTATATTCTTGTTTACAGTAATTTGCCTCAAGTATCAACATTCATAACTAGATATCTTGCTGAATGGTACTAACAATAACTACACCTCAATCCAAAGCAAGTTAGGGTTGGCTATATGAATTTTCAGTGTTCATGTCACAACATCTTAGCTCATCTAATTTTATATGATGCTGATCATCACATCCCAAAAAAAAATTCTAACGTTTATTATCTGTTTCCCTTAGGTTGTAAATGAAAGTCTAAACCCGGTATGGAATCAAACTTTTGACTTTGTTGTTGAGGACGGATTACATGACATGCTAATGCTGGAAGTCTGGGACCATGACACGTTTGGAAAGGTAAGAGTATCTGCCCCTTGAATAAGTTCCATATGATTATCCGATGACAATTTTTGGTCCTCACGCAATATATCATCAAGCACTTGTTTAACATCATTAGTATCTTTACATAACCTCATAGCCCAACACGCCCATTACTTGTTTAACATCATTAGTAAACAATGAGCTAAACAATAATGCCAATATATCATTAAGCATTGGAAAAGCGCTCATGTAATGGGCGTGTTGGCCTATGGTCCATTGTTTAGCTCATCTTGATCCTGCCCATCTCAGTCAAGTTTTCTTTGAGCGGGCAACTCATTTTGACCCGGCCAAATTTAGCCTAACTCGCGCATTTAACACCCCTACGTGCAAGTATATATAAATTTCGGAGAGTACCTTTGTCATATCATATTTCTTGACTATTGTATTGATTCATTTTTCGAATTCTTCCAACTTTCTTCACAGGATTTCATGGGAAGATGCATACTGACTTTAACAAGGGTTCTAATGGAAGGTGAATACAAAGACACGTACGAATTAGCCGAGGCTAAATCAGGGAAACTGAACTTGCATCTCAAATGGAATCCACAGCCAATATACAGAGACTACCAATGATGAACATCAAACTTCAGTTTTACATTCTTGTTAGTTTTGTACAGGGAGTAAAATTTCTTTGATTCCCTAATAGACTGGGAACGACAGCACGTATAATCGAATATTTTCTGTACATGATTTAATAATAACAGAAGAGAGATACTGTAAAGCTGTGAAACTTTTGAAGAGAAGCTGAAGTTGAAGCTGGACAAGAATAAAAATTGAGTAATTTTTCTAGTTGAAGTTATTATGTACTACTAGCAACTCTCTTTTTAGCCTTGGCTATATGACAATTTTTCATTCGTTGAAGTGTGTGACTATCTGAGCACATTTTTATTTACCCAATGATGTCTTCGACACAACCTCTCGTGTGTGAGCTTGATTCGTTTTTAATGGGCCAAGGATGTGAATTTTCTTTGTTTTGATAATGGTTGGCATAGAGACTCGAACTAGGGACCTCTACCTACTATGATACCAAGTGTGATGGATCATCTCATCTAAAAGTAGATTTTTTTCTTTTTTGGTTTCCCACTCGATACCTGCTTTGGGTCTGACTAATTCGGATTCATGCTGGGAAGTTTCACTTTAGGGGAGTAAAACGCTCCTTATCAAAGAAGACTCCATATCCATAGGTCAAATCCGAGACCTTTTTTTAAGGGTGAATGAGTATTTACTGCTTCACCACAACCTTTGATGGCGGGTAAGATTTTTCTCAAAAGAAAAACTAAAAACTAGCCTATTAAATATTCTGAAGGAACATTCATCTTCTAAAACTAGAATAAAATAAATTAAGTAAATGCATTGTGAATATTCAAATAAAATAATTCTTCAGAAACTGAAATGATGCAGCGAACAGCACAAATTCTTATTTGAATGATAAATATTTGGTGGAAATTTAGCCAAATAGTCCAATAACATACCCCGTATAATCCCACAACTAAGGTCTGGGAAAGGTAGTGTGTACGCACACCTTTTTTGATAAACCCTCGGCTCAAGTAATTAGCCAAATAGTCCAAGAAAGCAAATAGATATTCAAACTTATTAGTTGCCATTGGGATATTAATCTATATGGCCATAAAACTGCAACTAAGTTGAGAGCAAGTTGCAGAAATATGTTCTCACAGTTGTGCAGTTGAAGCCCTGTTTAAAATGAGTGAACGGAGACGATATTGATTCGACTTTCTCTGCTGATGATTCTGTCCCCTGCATGACCATAAATCGCGTGAGTTTAACCTTTATATACTGACAATGTGAAAAAAATCGCCTAAATGATAACACTACTGATATTTGTCCATAGTAAGTGAGATTAGTCCTCGGAAAATAAGACAGATTATCTACTACAGTAAGTTAAAAGGAAAATTCAATTCAGATTCTCCAGATGAAATATATTCTGCAAAGGTAGGAAGATCATACTGACCAGTACAGATTGTGTAACACGAATGAGTCGATTTTAACTTTCTTTCCATCGTCATTTCTGTTCCAATGGTAGAATGCATGTGTTCTGTTCTTAATCTCTAGTGTAGAATGACCATAACTGGATTCGCGGAACGCAGAGTAATCTGGTTGAGGATCTCTAAATCTGCAGAAATAAACAAATGAATCTATAGTTCTAGAGCAATTTAAGAAGTTATAAGGCAGTTGAAGCACATAAGCAAGGTGCACGAAACATCACATATTTACGCAGGGTCCAAGGAAGGGCCACACCACAAGGGAGTGTGTGATGTAGAAAGCATACACTAATGCAAGGATCAGTTACTGAGTTCACGGCTCAAACTCATGACCTATAGGTCACACGGGGACAACTTGATCGTTGCTCCAAGTATCCCAATATGTTTATAGTACATACGTATTTATAAGTGTTCTTCTAAAATCTTACTAGTGCAGTACATGTATCCTAATAAATGGATCGAGTGAATTCATGTACTCGAGATGAACCTAGTTTATTAACCTAATGAGCACATTGTAATGTCATTCACGAGCGATTCTCTGCAATAACATGTAACTTACCTTGCAGCAAGACCTTCTTTATTTCCTCCATCACCAACAGTTATGTAAACTGGAGCTGTTTCATCAGGTACGGGATAGGGATCACCACTCGAGATGTTAAAGTGTATATTTGATATGCGATACTGGAAAAGAGAAAGAAAATTGTTAGCATTGTCAACTTCAGAAGAAGGAAACGAAGGCATATTATCAACTCTCTTATAGTTCATAAGATACATACTCCCTCAGTCCCTCCGTTTCATTTTGTTCGTTGTCTTACTTTCCTTTTTAGTATGTTTCAAAGCGAATGTCTCTTTCCTTTTTTGGCAATTCTTTAATTCTAACTTTCCATATGGCATGTTTAAGACGACAAAATTAAAGGGCATTTTGGTACATTCTATGTATTTTTAGTTTAAGATCACAAGATTCAAAAGTATTACTTATTTACATTCTTAAACTCCGTGCCAAGTCAAAACCAGACAAACAAATTGAAATAGAAGGAGTATTACATGTTTGTTCTCTTTTTTTTCTTTGTCCTAGGACGAGTAGGAAAACCAGTACTATGAAATGAAGTGACTTACTGATCGTTCGTAGGCGTGGACATGACCAGAAAAGATCACATCAACTTTGTGTTCGATAAACCATGCTTCGAAGACGGATCTCATACTTTCTCCCTCCATGAAATGAGCTACATTACTGTTGTAGATAGGAACATGCATAAGAACTATAAGCCAAGGAGTTTTCTCTCTGTCCACATTTTTGAATTCCTCTCTCAGCCACTTCCATTGTGGTGTATATTTTACTGCATTATAGAAAACATAGAGACTAAGTACCTGTGGGAACAAATGCTTACTCCGCAACAATTCTCGATATGTCTATAAACGTCGAAAAAAGGGCCTTAAGGTTGTTACTTCGCGTTTAAGAACATCAAGAACGATTACTTTATCCTAAACCTGAAGAGGTTAGAACTTCGCGAAAATCATAAAATCAGCATTGTTGAAGAAGTGTGTGACCCTCTCATCTAAAAGCTTAAGCTGTTAGAGAGAGAGCACTTATATTTACTTGATTATATTCTCAACACGCTCTCTCATGTGTAGGCCTAATTCTTTCTTCCCTTGTGGACCAAGTACGTGGAAATTCTTTCTAATAATGAGTGGTGTGGTCTGATACCATGTTGAAGTCTGTGACCATCTCATCTCAGAGGTTAAATTGTTAGAGAGAAAACGTTTTCATTTACTTAATTATATTCTCAACAAGTACCTCAGATCGACAAGGTCAAAATAGCTAACAACAGAAACAAACAAGAATCATGAAACAGGAACAGATAAATTACCGAAAGGAGAGTAGGTTGATAGCACAATTATGTGAGCAGACGCCCTCCTGATGGAATACCAAAGCGGACTAGTGCTGTTTGAAGCTTGATATGGTGTCGGATATCTGTACAGATACGACTTGAACATAGTTACTTCTCCCTGTGCATAATAAGAAACAGTCGATTTTTTAAAACACTGCTATAATTCTGCATATAGAATTTAGCAACACTATGTTAAGCATATGAACTTGAGCTGTGTTGCAGGACTTCACCATATATGGCATATATTCTATCTCATGATTCCCAGTATTCCAAATCCACGGTTGATATGCTGTACTTGGTTCAACAAAGCGGCCCCATGAATCCCAACGGACTCCAACATCATGATACTTATATCTGTCCGCATAAGATAGATCTCCCACAAACAAGACACTCTTAGCTCCACTATTCATGTAATGCTGAAGAGTCGAAAGAGAATTATATGTCTGTCCGAGATCACCTGGAAAGAACGACACACGAACACTAATAATGACACACTGAACTACCAATAGTGGAAAAATACACGATAAGAGTTCAGATGTGCACAAACGTCATTATGTCGTAAAGTATAATTCAGACAAATGGGAAATGAAATATATAAACTACTCACCTATGATACCAAATGTGTATGAAGCATCTGGATCAACCTTTGGAGGAGTTTCAAACCAAAAGTTTCTAGCAGAGTCACCATTTCCGATTTCATAGTAATACTTTGTGTCATACTATAACAGAGGTAATACATAACTGATCAAACTAGACAGTACTTTATGCAAATACAATAGCATAATGTATATGACACTTAAACGAAGAGATGACATTGCGATTCTTTCCTTGTCTAAAACTATAAAAACGAAGAGTTTTTATTACCTGAAGTCCGTTAAGAAAGCACTTGTGTATATATCCAGACTTGTAGGTGTAAAATGTGTAGTTTGTGAATGATCCTTTAGCTGTAAAATCATATTTTCCCTTAGATAATCCGTAACGTACTTCACTAGACCCCGGTTTATCAGGCGTAACCCATGAGACTATTACAGACTTTCCTTCATAGTCACCCTGTGTTATATGCACCTATAATAGAATGAAGTTATTAGCATTTTAGATGACACATAAACAGATAAGAAACTGCATTTTATCCACAGTAGACAGAACGTTGCACTCGAAGATTATGAGTACAGCTGTCGATATTACAATGTATTTCATCATCACCTACACAGTTGTAACAGCACATGAGAACTAGTAGTGGTTAAACTCGAAAGGGGGGATTGTTGTTAAATGCCTAGAGGACTCGGCTTGGCCAAACCTCATTAAATCCTTGTGTTATATTCTCTTCTCTATTTGCTTTGATTGTGTGATTGTGTGCTAGTTACCCCATGATCTTCCACAACACTTGCCTTAGGCAAATCCCATATCGAAAAGGAAAGGGAAAGTTAGTTACCTTAATGGTCATATAAAGGCAAGTTCAGGATTCAACCGTTGAGGCGTCTTTTGCACAAAACCTCAAGGCCCAAAATCCTAGAGGTGACTCATAAGGGTCGGGCCAAAACGGACAATACCTTAACAGTTGAACCTAAGCCATGACAACAATGATCATACACAACTTTGTACTATCAGTATGCAATTTGACACTGAGCTATATAAATCATGCTATACTCGAATTGAGCATATTATATCAAGTTCGCGAAGATGCTACACAAAAACTAAACACACTACCTCATAGAAGATCAAAACAGAACAAAAGGTAAAGTAACTTACTTGTTGTGGAGCATTGTAACCTTTAGGAACTGCAAACACTTCATTTTCAAGAGGGATATCAACAGCTGGAAACTCACTACGAACAAATGAACTCGTTACACCAGCATTTCCATTGTCTGTCAATGTCAAAAACACGAACAATGAAAAGAAAAGATGAAGCAACATTGCCTCCTCTCAAGTAACAATATTTCAACGAAACCAATTAACGATTCACTGCATCCAGAGCAAACCAATGTAGTTATTAAAAACGGAAAATTTGAAAGGCAAACCTTATGTTAAAGAAGAAAAAAAATCAAAGTATATGCTTAGGTGAACATATATATCTATGTTTGTTGACAAATGACAAAATATAATTGATCAAATTCGCGGACGTTCCTATGAGGAAACACTCATGATACTAGAACTCATGCCTTATCGAGCAGACTAAATTGGGAAGTAAGACAAACAAACTGAAACGTAGGAAGAGTTGTTTTTTCAACAAAGGGAGTTCACTTGTACCTTTTTGTGTCCGTTCTTATTTATACTGTCAGCGTATATAACTTAAGTTCATGAATTTGCATTTGAACAACATGAAAGTGATAAAGAAAAGTACCTTGAAAAATTGAAATTAATCACAAGCTAGCTAGGGAATTGAAGTGAAAATATTGGTAAGTTGTTTATTTTTTGGTATTGTTAGTATTATTATTATTATTGAAATAGAATTGTTTATTTGATGAGTAAACTTTGAGTATAAGTAGAAAATAAGAATGATGAGTAAAGATAGCAGCTTGATATGGCGCAAGATTGGATCATTCAAAATGTGTTGTCTCAGTCAATTATTGGATGGAATGTCACTTTCTTTGTATGTTCTTTTTTTATTTTCAATTCGATGTTCTATATTTATATTAAATTTTGATTCAATTTATATTTGTGTTGAGAAGATTTATATTGTGAGTTAAAAGGATTCCCTCATGACAAAAGGAATTTCATACATTTAATTGCACGATTTGTACTTTAAATAAACTGGTCTTTAATTTTTGTATTTTAAAAATAACTTACGTCTAATAGGGCATAAATTCTTTTTAAGGCACGAGACATATATATATAAGTTCTTTAAAAGTGTGGGGTGTAACTTGTTGAATTAAGTTGTGTTGTCTCAGTCAGTTATTGGATGGGATGGGATGTCTCTTTCTTCTTGTTTTTTTTCAAAAGATTTTTTTTTTTGGTTTCCGACTAGATATTTTGTATTTTTATTTTTTTTAAAAGATATTTTGTATTTATATTGTGGTTTGATTTAGTTTAAATTTATGACGGGAAGTCTTATATCTCACTCACATAGGGGATTTCATACATTTAATTACATAATTTGCCCTTGTTGATTTTAAATTTTTTTCCCTTTAAAATCAACTTAAATCTTAATTTTT
Source organism: Solanum verrucosum (assembly GCF_900185275.1). Taxonomy (NCBI): domain Eukaryota; kingdom Viridiplantae; phylum Streptophyta; class Magnoliopsida; order Solanales; family Solanaceae; genus Solanum; species Solanum verrucosum. The sequence continues at coordinate 3,048,070 of NW_026020630.1, forward strand.
GTGGTTTAAAAACTTACTAAAGATAAAAAGAAACACTCTTTTTTTAGACTGATGAAAAAGAACGCTTATATTGAGACGGGAAAGTATAATCTAATTATTATTTTTTAATAACAGTGATGTCCAGATCAAATTGCGATAAGTATAAATCAACCAGTTTTAAGATCTAGTTTTATTTGTTTTTTTGTACTGAAATTTAAATCTATTTTAAAATTCCAGTGGGATGGGAAGTTTGTTTAAAGTGATTTCTTTTGTGAATTATTCTGACAACAGATTGGTTTCTTTTAAAAGAAACTGTTTGTTTCTATTGTAGATGTGATAATAATGGCATAATTATTATATTTTGCCCATCATGAAGCAAACATAATTGTTTAAATTTGTGCCTTCATATGATAAATGGAAGTAATATTTACTTTTTCAAAAATGAAATTCTTTGTCATATTCTCTGAAAAAGAAAGAATTATATGAGGCATGAGCTTTGCCCATACTTAGTGTAGCTCACATGAAGGGTACAAGTAAAATAATTTTGCACTCCATGTTTACATGAAATTATACTAATATATTATAATTAAGTTAATATTAAGGTGACACATGTATTAATTATTAACTATAATTTAGTGATAAAGAATATTTATAGAAACGATAATAATAACATCTTCAGTATACTTATTACTTATGTTACTAACTCTTATCTTTATTTAATATTTGTCAACTTATTACTTATAGAATTATATTAACAATTCATATAATAATTGCATCACTGAAAGCATGTTTTTCAATGTTGAGTTGATAAAATCTTACCTAAAACTAATAACTTAAAAAACAATATTAAATACTACTAATAATTTTCATCTAAATGGTGTAAGAAAAATATTTTTGAATAAATACATATACGAAGTGTGTTTATATTTTAGGCCTCGAATTGAAATTTCGTTTTAGGCCTCAATTATGTTAAGCCGCCCTGCACAAGTAAAGCCTTAGGTACATAACATGCAAATCTCATTTCACAAGTGAAGCCTTAGGTACATAATATACAAATCTCATATTTAACTCATGAAAATAGAAAAGTTATTTCGGATAGTTGTTCAACAATAATTATAAAGATATTTGTCATATTTCTTATGGATTGATCTGAATATCGGGTATATAATTTTTTGCTGGTATATGTTATACAGGGGCGGCTCAACGTAATTGGGGGCCTAAAGCGAAATTTCAATTCGCGGCCTAAAATATAAATACACTTCATATATGTATTTATTCAAAAAAAAAAATTACACTATTAAGATGAAAATTATTAGTACTTAATATGATTTTTTGAGTTACTAGTTTTAGGTAAGATTTTATCAACACAACATTGAAAAACATCTTTTAAGTGAGACAATTATTATATGCATTGTTAACATAATGATATAAGTAATAAGTTGATAAATATTAAATAAAGATAAGAGTTAGAAGTTTAGAATCATAGAATTTGACTCAAAAAGTTGATGACTTGGTATATCTCATTTTAATATGCTTAGAGTAATGCTTGAAACTAAAATTTAAAAAGAAATAAAAAAGAATTTGTAATTCACTTTGTTCTACACTTTTCATTGTTAATTCTTATTTGTAACAAAGTACAAAAGATGTTAAAGTGGATAAAATAATTTATTTTAAAAAAAATTATACTTTTTATCATAAATAATTAATTTTTCTAAAAAAAATTTAACACATAATTTATTTTTGACAAAAATTTGGGGCCCCCGAAATTTGGGGGCCTAAGGCAAAGGCCTTATTTTTTAAAGCATAGAGCCGGCCCTGATGTTATATGGGCATAATAATTGTTGCTCACATGTAGTATGGGCATGCTAATAATTTGTTTGTCCATATATATGTGGTCTTGCTGAATAATTGATAATCTTTTTATTTGGCTAGTAAACATTTACTATTTTGAATTCAAACTATATGTGTTATATTGATAATGTCAATAAAAAGATTAAAACACAGTTATTATTAGTATATTAGGAAGAAATATTAAGGTATAATAACATAAACGTGCTAGTTAACTTGAATTCAACTGATATTTATGCCCTCCAATTTTGAGTGTGTACAAGTAGGCACGGTAACTTGTATAAAGTTAAATAAGTAGACACATGTGTCCTATATGACAATTTGCATCCTACCTGGTGTCTTACGTGTAATATGTCACGTAGGATTTGTTGTCTACTTGTTCAATTCTACACAAGTTTAACTATCTACTTGTCCACACTCAAAGCTAGAGAGCATAAGTGTCCGCTGAAGTCAAGCTAAATGGCACATTTATGTATTATGCCTATGTTAAAAGCACATTACTTTGGTGCATGCATGTACCATAATGTAAGATTTCCTCAAACACAAAAAATATCATTAGAAACAAATATAACAGAATATTTGAGGATAAAGATTATGCTGTATAAATCACATACAATTGAGCTTCACTTCATGTCAACTACAGAACAATAAGTTTCATCAATCCTCTGGGAAACCTAAATATCTATAAATAAGTTCAGCAACTGGTTTCGCGTCACCTGGTTGATATGGAACAAGAGACCCCGGATCCATATCCGATATAGTCTTGTATAATGTTTGTGGATGAGCACAATACAAATGTTTTCTCTCAGCCAGTTCTTCTGCAAGCTCGCTTTGATGGTTGTCCATTAGATCCTCATTGACTACCACTATTAACGGTTTGCCCAGTCGTAATGTCTCAAATATGCTCCCTGAACCTGCAGTACTCAAATGTGTGATTACATAGCCTTAGCCTTGCAACTTTTGAAGTCCTATAATGACAAGAAATATCGGTTGTTTTCCCTATTCACAACAAGTTTTACAAATTATTACTTTAGAACTCCATAACTCAAAAGGACAAAAATCTTGAAACCATAAGCTTCAATGTCTGGTTCAGCTTCTGCTCAGAAACGAAGTGCATGAACTTTTCACCCAATCATATGTCTTATGAGGCCACAAGCAATAGCAGCCGAAAACATTTGCAAGCAGAGGTTGACATTACATCACATCATGAGATAGACGTGTTGAAGAAAACAGACATTTCAACATGCTTGGAAATCCGACTCCCCCAATGATTCTGTGTCAGTTATTGTGACCATTGGAACAGTATTTGGGTTTTGGCATCATACAACTAGTATCTAGATCTATGGGTTAATTTCCCTAGTCAGGGCTAATATATGCACATTTTAATGAAATAATGATATCCGAAAGGCTAGTTGCGCTGATCCGAGTAGAAGGGAGAATAGAGGAAGAGAAGTCAAGGAGACCCTAAAAACAAACACAAAAGGAAGTGCCAACGTCATATAGTAAGTGGTGTTTTGTTGCTGTGGTTAGGAAGGGAGTAAATCATGTATTAAGATAAGCATAGCTAATACCATGTTCGATAGCATTTTAGTTGTTTTGTCTAAAATTAGATCACCAAGTATGGAGTTTGGTTATTATTTTACAACCCCACATAAATAAAACAGGTATACGCTATTAAAATGAAATAACTAAACCCTGTATAACTAATCCTTACATTTCCAATACATGCTTAACTCTAACCAACAACCAAACGACCCCTTAAATGTATAAAGCTAAGGTCATTGTCAACCATGAATTACCTGCATGGCTGATAACAAGTGATGCTGACTTCAAATAGTCAGCTATGCTTGATGAAAATGTGAAGTAGTCAAGAGCTGGGAAACCATTTTCAGCAGATGCCTGGAAAGATTACAGCAAAATAAAAAAGACCAGAAAGAAATGAATTATTACCTGGCAAAGAAGAATTGTTGAGTGAGCCGAGAAAATTTTGCAAAGGTACTTATGTGTAAGTGAGTGAGTGCATACAAGTGTTCCATTTCGGCTTAAAAGAGTTTCCATATCAAATTGCGACAAAGCATAAAATTAATAGGGTCAGTAAGTTTTAATGAGATGTGAGCACCCAAAAGAACCTAAATGTATTGCCACATCACACTTTCCAAATTTCTCATTTTTATTGTCCTTCAAAGACAAAGTTGAGACTTGGCAACCACATATTGGATCTCGGCAAGTTAAATAATTCAGCATGCTAAGGTCTAGTCATTACTCGGAATAAAGCTTGCATATCCAAGCATATGCGAACATAAATTCTTTAGAACTTTCAGTTTTCTTTGTTAAGCAGACTTACTAACATGTAGTAATAAAGCAACATGTGATGTGTGGGTTAGGCGACGAACATCACCTGTTGGAACCTTGCTGCAGACAGCCTGGTATTTAAGAGGAAAAGAGTAGAGGGATGGGTCAATCATCCACCGAGTTTCGAATGGTGATATATACGAGGAAGAGGGTAGAGGAATCGGTCCATCATCCGAGTGTTGAATGGTACTCACTGGCCCTTGGAGATGTTTCAGTAATATAACAAAAGAAAAGAACCCTATACTTTCTCTGCAGCAAGAAAACCAAAAACAAACAGCAATTTTTCCCAAATCCTGGAAAATTCGTAATTCTGCATCATTTCTCGAAGTTTCACGAACTCATAGTTCTTTCACTTAATTAAGCAACTAACTTTCTTTGCATTTTTATTTATTTTTGTTGTTGGTTTCCTCCCGATACCCACTTTGGGGATCGACTAATCCATATTCCTGGCGCTTAAGGCCCATTTAAAAGGGAACTAGGATATTTTTAATTCTCAAAGCTCGAACTCGATACCTCTGATTAAGGGAGGAGTGATCCTATCCATCCCACAATAGCCCTTTTTCTTCTACTTTTTCCTTAAGGAAGGACATCTTTTGGATCCACAATCGAAGTAGAAACTGAAAAACTTAACTTTTTACTACAAATGTGCTTACAGGAAAAAAACAAATATCAAGAGAAATGTCAAATTACCTTTGTGGGGATGTACGATCCTCGCCCCATTTGAATCAGAATATCGGTGTAACCCTTCTTGAACAATTCATTCTTAACTTCCGGAGTATCCACTGCTCTTACAAGAGCATCAAAAGAAGTTGTCCCCACGGTCACAAAAACTACTCTCTTCTCCTTTGTGATATCATCTATATCACCCATTTACAATTTCCAAATAACATTCAACAATTCGAATCTGCAATTAACATTATCGTACATATTACACGTCAAAATAACAGAGAAAAATATTGAAGGGGGGATTTCAAATGGACAAACGGAGAAAAACTAAGCAGAGTTTCCTTTTTAAGGGGGATTTTTCGATGCTTGATTGCCAGACAATGACTTATATTCTAGAAAACATTTCTTTTTTTTTCCCACCCAGTGTCAAATCCAAATCAGGGAGGATATTTAACTAGAATAGAGCATAAACCTAAAAAGATGAACCAAACCCATACAGAAACAAGAAAATAGCATCACGGTTTGGATTGAATCTCAATGAAAAAACACATCAACGAAAAGTCAATTCGATAAATTTAATGACCTTTACTTATAACTTAAAATTGTACCCACATTAAGCCTGACTAAAACATTTTTAAAAAGCCAAAAAAAAAAAAACCCTGATGATAAATATCTCACTGCTCAAACACAATTTAGTATATCATCACAATTTTAAGATATGAATTATGGAAGACAAACATCATTATAATCCAATATACTAAAATTCATTTTTTTTAACATTGTAGATAACTAGGGAGTTTCGACTTTCATATTATTTTGTTGTAGTTACTATCTACTTTTTTTTTTACTATGTGATATTTTTTGTACTTCAATTACTTCTGCTTTGGACTATCTTTTCGGTCTATTGGAAACAGTCTCTCTCTACCTCTACCCTCTCAAATCCCACTTGGTGTGATTAGACCGGATATGTTGTTGCTGTTGTTGCAGATTATTGGGGGGAAATGTAAGGAATTTGCAACAGAAATCACAATTTGAATCGCGCTAATTGATTCAAGAACAATTCGAAGCTGCAATTAACATATGGCATATATCACACATCGAAGTAAAAGAAAGTAATAACATTGAAGATTGAATTTTTAGCTCATATGCAGTTTGGGATATCTTCAAGAAATTCTTCGAGATAACACTGATTAGTAGAAATTACAATGAATTAAACTCACAGTTTGATTTGGTGGAGAAATTGAACGGTGAAGTGCTCTGGTGATCTCCGGCGGCCGGCACCGGGAAAGAAGGTTGATGAGAATTAACAGACTGAAAACAGTTTGATTTCGGGTCCATTTGATGTTTATTTAGGCCTGCTAGGAGGAGTTTTCAGTTGGGCCATAGGCTTTCTAGTTAAATGGGCTCTAAATTATATTTGAAGAATTGACCCAAATAGCCGCTCAATTTAACTCCTTAAATTAAAGAGGGAACAACACAAATCCCGCTAGTTTAGGTCATAATTACGTTCAGACATAATATTTAAACAAATTATCCTCTCCACCACTTTTTTTTGCCAGATACATGCAGGTAAAATTAGGTGTAATTTGTTTTAGATACATTATATTCAAGCGTGATTTGCATGTATTTGGAATACATTGGCTCTCCCGCTCACAACTCTCATGTATCACTTGCCTCTCTCTCTCTCTCTCTCTCTCTCTCTCTCTCTATATATATATATATATATATATATATATATATATCCAAAATCAATTTCATCTAGTGTATCCGATATTAATTTCATCTCATATATCCCATATCAATTTCATCAGTATATTTGGCATCAAATATTTAGTGTATACATGTATCTTGCATAAAAAAATGCACTGATACATTCCTCAGTGTATCCGTGCATAAAGAGAGATAGAGAGAGCGAGGGAGAGAGAAAGAAGAAGAGAGCGAGGGAGAGAGAAAGAAGGAAAGAGTGAGGAGAGAGCCAGAGAGAGAGAAAGGAGAGGAGAGATAAGTGATAGTGTATCCGTGCATAAAGAGGGATAGAGAGAGCGAGGGAGAGAGAAAGAAGAAGAGAGCGAGGGAGAGAGAAAGAAGGAAAGAGTGAGGGAGAGAGAGAGAAGGAGAGAGCCAGAGAGAGAGAAAGGAGAGGAGAGATAAGTGATTATGTAATTAGTTTAGAGTACATGTAATTATTTTAAAGTATAGGGAGATTTAGTAGATATGGTAGGGATGTTTGTCTGGTTAGGTAGTTTTTCCTTAAATTAAAATGGCCACGAAATGCATGATATTATTATGTATAATTCATACTTCCTCTATTTCAATTTACTTGTCTTACTTTCCTTTTTTAGTTTGTTTAAAAATAAATATCTCCTTACTCTCTTTTTTTATCTTGCCAACTCTTTAATTAATGTTAACATTCTACATGGCATTGTCTTCATGTAAAGGAAGAGTTCAATGGAATTCATTTCATTGACACTGGTTGTTCTTTCTACCTAAACTTACGGTTAACTACCAACTGCAAGAGAAGAGAAGAGAGAAAGCAAGCCGGGAACGAGTTGGAGTGTTTAGTTCTCAATTGAGACCAGTGTCTAGATGTGCACTCTCAAAGTTGGGGTGCTTACTTGCCAACATAGGTAAAGTTTGAGTGTTTGTCTATGTAATCAACAATAACATACTCAGTTTAATAACACAAGTAATCTCAAAAAGAAAGAAAAAAACTAAGCAATATATTCAATACAAATCAAATTTGCTGGACAAGTGAAATATCTGAAGCAACCTCATACAGGTCCTTCAAGCAATCTTAATACTAAAGAAGAAGATTTCAACACTCTAAAATATATGAAACTTCATCCAATTTCTGCATTTTTATCACAGCTCCCTCGTTCTCATCTCGTTTTAAATTTCCTTTTTCTCCGACTAACCAAGGATCGGAATTTTTCAAAATCTACAGATTACAATGAGCACGCCAAGCGTTTATGGCTAAAGAGTGAGATCATTGAACCTACCTTACATAATATCCTACTGGAACAAATCTTAGACCTTGTAGTAAAAAAGAAAAAAAGAATCTATATATCTGGTTTAAACTAAGCTTGAAAATGAAGACGTGAACGCATAAGGAATGTTGGCGAGAGGACCTCTCTGGCATGCGAGCTCATGGATGTCCTTCACGATGTCAAAAACTGCATCAGGTTGTGCAAGTTTAAGCGCATTCTCTGATATAGTTTTGCGCTCATCCTCTTTGGTGCTAAACCACTCTGCAACAATTCGTGCTGTTTCCTTGGGGCTTCGTGTGAAAACACCAGCTCCATTGTCCACAACGTATGGAACATTTCCCTTTTCCTGCAAATACATAACGGAAATGTAAATCAGTAAACACGGTCATAACAGCAGCTATACTACGATAGCTAGCAGTCGAATAATCAATGTTTTGGTTTCACTAACTTGTCCGGGAATGTAGTCGTTGAGAATAATTGGCAGACCTCTGATTAGTGCTTCTGCAATTGTACCTGGTCCAGCCTACAGGTGAAAATAACTGAATATTTAGTCCCACATTGTGAACAATGCACAAAAAAGAATACACGGCAACAAAAGCGAAGCCAGAAGTTGAAGCTTATGGGTTCGGAGTTCTAGTCCCTTCCAAGTTATTGGGTTCTAAATTAATATTTGTACATATTCAATGGATATTTAGTACAAATACAGAGTTTGGACCAAGACTACCAAGTTCAGCTGAACCCGTAATAACTGAAGTGCTAACTCTGCCCCTTCATAGTAATGCTAAAATAGGAGTGCATCGACATACCTTTGTGATAATGCAGTCGCAAGCGCCCATCCACTTCTCCATCTGTTTCTGAAATCCTTTAATCTAGATAGCAAGAAGAAAAAATATTCAAAATATTTTTCGATTGTCAAGTAAAGCTGAGGTGTTAACGTAGTTTTGTAAGGCGCATTCATACTCCAAGAATCTAATTCTGCTTTACCTTGACTGGGATGTTCCATTCGAGTGATTGTAATGTGGAAGCTAGCTCTTCATTGCGTCCACATATGACAACCATTTGACCAATAGGTTTCTCCATTTCTTTATCGAAAAGAGCTTCTCCGAGAGCCTTTGCAGTTTTTTTCACTGGTCCCATCCCTTCACCCCCGCCCATCAGCAACACTGCCGGCAATGTGGGATCCATCTCTAGCTCTACTCTGAGGTCATCCTATAGCAAGTATTGAGAAAACAATAAGAAAAAGTAAAAATGAAACATGGATTCAAAGGACTGTAATTCTGTTGTAAATGAATGAAACATTCACCTTGGTAAATATTGCTCTACAAAAAGAGGGACGAATAGGCAACCCGAAAACGCGTGTTTGAGATTCTTCCAATCCATCAAATAAAGCCCTCTTTGCTACCTCCTCAGCGGGGCAGTACAATCGATTGACCCCAGGATGAAACCTATCATTCGAAAGAAGATACCAGTTAAACTACATATTTGACATGAAAGCTAAATTGTCTGGACTCTCCAAAAATGTCACTGCACCCATGTTGGATCCTCCAAAAATGCACTACTTTTGGATGATCTAACATGCACCTAGCGGAATATTTGAAGAGTCCAAGCAACATAGCAAGAAAGTGTTAGATATATTCAAACTCCAAATTAAGTTACTCGATAATTTACCATGTACGGTGGCAAGTACTGAGGTCTGTAATAACTGTGACAAATATTACTTTCTTTTGTAGACCTTGCCATTTTAGAACCCACAAAGGAATGTGCTGCATAAGAGGATGAACACTAATGATTATGTCTGGCTTGTACTCCATCAGGCCAGCCTCCACCTCCCTTCATTTTCACAAATCAATAATTAGATATGAAACTCAAGCAACCAGGTCAGAAATTTTTCTTAACAAACAAGACAAGTCGGTATTGACAAAATGATAAGATATGAAGCATTAAAGAAATGATCAAAAACTGTCAAATGCATTCAAAATACAGTACTATAATTGAAAATGATGAATTTATGATGTGCTAACCTAGCTGGCGTATCAAAGGAAAATCATTTAGAAAATAACAGAAGTCATAGGTTATCACGCTAAAGAATACTCCCTCCATTTCAATTTGTTTGTATTACTTTATTTTTTAGTATGTTTCAGAAAGAATGTCTGGCACCTCTTTAGTTCTAATTTTTCATGTGGCATGTTTAAGACCACAAAATTAAAGAACACTTGAGTACATTCTACATATCTTTCGTTTGAAACAACAAGATTCAAAAGTTTTCATTACTTTCTTAAACATCGCGCCTAGTCAAAACTAGACAAACAAATTTAAAGTGGAAGTATCAAACATCCACAATTTTTGAAAACAAAGAAGGAACTATACTTGGCGTAAAAGGCGGCAATGGCAGCAAGATAGGCAGAGTGTATCCAACGAGGGGATGTGCCGTGAAATGCAACCCTCCAAAGCTGAACATGTTTAACCATGAACTTGTATTGTTGTTCCATGGTGTTCAATGGCCATCCAGTGTATTCCTTCCAAACATCTTTTACAAAAACCTACAACAATTGAACACATCTGACATTACCAAATCGAAATATGAATTTGCAGTATGTCCAATAAATATTTCATTAGGAATGTCATACCATGGGAGGGAAAAACTGTAGTAACTAAATTGTTAAACTTAACAAGTAAAAATTTATGCCGGAGAAGTATTTAACCAGATGGGATCTCCATAAACATGAAAATTATGTAGATCAACGCAAAAAAAAAACACAACTTGTAGGTAGAGATGACAACACGAATCAATATTAAATCTCTAAGCAAGGGGATTTGGGGATTCACAATTTCAAACAAAAAAATCCAATAAAAAGAGAAATTCAGATCATATAGCTAGAAAACCAAAAGGATAAAACTTATATTATACATTATAATATCCTTAACTTTCAAGACTAGCCAAAACTTCAAAGAAAAAAACTTGGTTTTTATCATTGGAAAACGGAAACTCAATACCTCAATATGAAAAATGACTCAATATTGCACATAGGACAACACGAATCCACATGGAATTTCTAAGCAAGGGGATTAATGGGATTCACAATTCCAAACTAAAAAAATGCAACAAAAAGAGCAATTCAGATCAAATAGCTAGAAAACCAGAAAGATAATAACTTTACGATGTAATATCCTAAATCTTCAAGAACTAATCAAAACTTCAAAAGAAAAAAACTTGGCCTTTATCATTGGAAATTCGATACCTCAATATGACAAATGGCTCAACAACACATAGGACAACACAAATCAACATGGAAAAGGGGATTAATGGGATTCACAATTCCAGACCTAAGAAATGTAACAGAAAGTGTAATTCAGATCAAACAGCCAGGAAACCAGAAAACCAGAAATATAATAACTTTATATTGTACTTTACATTATAATATCCTTAGCTTTCAAGAACTAATCAAAACTTCAAAGAAAAAAACTTTGCCTTTATCATTGGAAATTCAAGACCTCAATATGACAAATGATACAATAATGCACATAGAACAACACGAATCGACATAGAATTTCAAAGCAAAGGGATTCACAATTCCAAACAAACACATTATTTCATATCAAATAGCTAGAAAACCAGAAAGATTGAAACTTTACATTATACTCATCCCCAAATTCCAAATGAAAAGCATCGCGAATTGCCTCAGCTGAAGCCCTATGTCCACCCCCTGTATCACTCATCAAAATAAGCACATTTTTTGTCCTTTCAGCACCAAGCTGCACCATTTCCATTGTATTATTTTCATCTTGAAATTCAATATTACATCTCTTTGTAGTGTTGTTATTCCCTACAAACCCATAAACCCCAACTCTCTCTAACACCGTGCTTATCGGATTCCTCACCGGAATCACCTCAGTCACCATTTCCCCTCAATTCTTGAAATCTCTATATTTGGTATAAAGTTCAAATTTTTTTCCACTTTTTAGCAAATGTATATCAAAATCAAACACCCAACCACATAAAGATTTCAAATTTCCAAGAAAAGAATGAATCCACCACCCCTTTGACCTGCCGGAAAATGGGGTTCTTTTTTCCGGCAAGATCAAAGAGTTGGGGATTAAAAAAAGAGGAAAATGGCTATAAAAACACAAAGGGTTTACGAAATTCAAGAAACTGAAAAAATGGGACACCCTTTAATGGATTTTGAGAGAGTTGAAAGTATGGAGAAATGGGGTTAGTTTTTTTCTTCTTTCTGTTAATAGGAGATGATGAAAGGACAGAGCAGAGAGATATGTGGAGAATGGTTCTATTTTTAGATGTACTATATTTGGTGGCAGTGTCTTGAGTAATTTATTGACATACCATATAAACATGTTCAAATTTGGCTTTTGAGTATACACGTCTAGATATTTTATTTTATTTTATTTTTATCGAATTAGTTGGATATTTCGAATTACAAAATATCATCTCCACCTTCAATATTTTTGTGTTATATCAGCATTGAATATCCACGAGACACAATGGAAATGAGTTGGAGTATTTTGTTGTCAGTTGAGATCAAGTGAAGGTGTCTAAATACACACTCTTAAAGTTAAAGTGATTACTTGTTAATTGAAATTAAGTTTGAATGTAAATTTATGTATTACGCTTTTTTTTTAGCAGATTCAAATATAATTTGTTAAAAACAAATCATGTAAAAACAATACCCCTTTATGTTTTAATAATTGTAATGTTTGAAATTGCTTACTCATACCTCAACTAATTTAATGCAGTATATGTTATTTCTCACTAGACATAATTTGAAATCTATTGTTTTTATTTATTTAATAATATATATTTATACTATTCGAGCCAAAAATACTAAATATTAGATTTATTCTTAAATACAAATTTTATATATTTTTATCAAGTTAAATTATATCACACAAATTAAAATGGTGGAAGTTTGTTTTTGAAGTGGTTTGTAAAATAATATATTGTGGTGGTCCTTCCACTTGTCTTTTACAGATGTGTGCATACATTTTTCAATGAGAATTAAAATATTCTTATATTATAATATATAGTTTTCATGGGCCATTGCCAAGTTTATTGAGTTGTATTTAGTCCTTAAAAAAGGAAGGTACCTTTTTGAAATTTTAAATTTAAAACTTTAAGGAGTGCCTTATTTAGAAAGAAGTTAAAATATTAGAAAAGGAAAGTCACAAATAAGGTACACATGGTGTTGTCTGTTGCCATTTTCAATTTTTTTTTCAATATTTTACGTTATTTCATGATTATTGTCCTAAAACTATATCCTAAAAGTAATTTATTACATCTTGGAGGTAGAATAAAATAATATCAAATTAGAAAGAATATGGTGAGATATCCAAAAATAAGGTTGCAATTATATTTATATTCCGTTTGATTGAAGGTAAAAATTCAAAATTAAGGTTACGATTAAATATATATACGACGTTTAACTGAAGGTAAAAATTTACACCTCCAACAAAACAAAATATAATTTGAATCTTTAACTTAATCTTGATATATCTCACCTTATCTCACGTATCAAACGACCATTGAGTTTAAGATGGTATAATCCATCAAAATTGCATCAATTTGTCATAGACTAATGTCTTATATAAATTCTATTAGAGTTAGACTAATGCATTACAAATATTTTCAAAGAAAACACTGAAAAGTTTATACAGAAAGCTAACTGATTGTTGATGCATCTTGTAAGCTACATTTCCCTCTCAATACATCTGGTATCCAAACGATTAAACGCGCACCCACTGCCTTTGACTCGAACTATATATAAACATAACATATAGTTAGTTACATTGTATCGAGATTTTAAGACATATGTATATATGTCTACTCGGAGCCTTTCAAATCCTGAATCTGCACCTGAGGTTATCTACATTCAGGTACAAAAGCAAACCTACTCAATTGATGCCACGACAGATCGGGCAGGGAGGATCTGTTACATTGTCATGATGTGTTCTTTCCTCCAAACAATCAGCATGGTAAAGATGACCACAAACTAAAACTGCCACAACAGAGGGCTCACAGGAAGGTATGTTGCTATCGAGCATATAGCGTTTCTTTCTCAAAGGCTTCTGACATAATCCGCAAAAGAGCTTGGTGACATTGGAAGATGTTGCATTCGTTGCCAGTAAACTGGGCGCAACGCCAACACTTTCTGGTTTGTGAAGTTCACTCTGTTTACTCTCTGAAAAGAAATGCAAAGGAAGTCAAGTGAGAAGCAGAAAATAATATCAAAGATGTTAATAGTGCAGTGTTATCAAAAACATAAAGCGAAATCCGTTGGGGCATTAAGTGCAAAGCGAAAATAAAGCACGAGCTTTAATGAAAAAAGGCACAAAGGGAGAAAAAAAATACAAATATATATGTTTAGTCCAAGACTAATAATGAAAGGCATGAATGACAATGATATGAACAAAGAAATTGAAATTTTTTTTACGATAAAATGAAATTTCAGTTGTTTAATGTCGTCTCTTCGGAAGAGACTCATTGACAAAGAAAAGTATGACTTAGAAGATTGATGATGACACTAAAGCATACTTTAAGCAAGGCGAAACGCTCAACACATTTTGCGCCTCGCTTGAAGGCCTAAGCGCACCTTTGACAACACTATTCAAGTGTTACCTAAAGTTGATTGGCTTGATACACGAACGACCACTTGAACTTGTTCAAACATTTTTGTTTTTCATTTAGACAACTAATCTAGAGCCCCTATGTATTGAACACCTTATGTTGTCGAGAATGTGCCTATTGAACACATTTTGATGTACATGTTTCTATTTTGCAGAAAGATTGGATCTTTCGCAGGAGAAATTTTTTCCAACTCCTCTTCTTCTTCCTCCTCCCTGAAAAAATTGGTGTTGCCAGAAACGGAAGCTTTACAGAATTCTTCATTTCAACTCCTCTCTCTTTGTCTCTATTTTCATGTCATGAAACTTATTTTTTCTTTTGCTCATTGGTTTTATTTGTCACATCAAGAGCGAGTAACATTCATGCACCTTTGGTTTGTTTAGAATTGTAAGATAAGCGATCAATAGACACATTTTTTATAACATAAACCGTTCAATAAGTTGGGGCCCTAGATGGGTGTCTATGCCCGGTTCAGCCATTTAGGGGGTCATCTATGTATTCAACCAAGTAGATTCAAAAGAAAGATAAGAGAATCGCTCAAGACTAATACAAAAAGAACGAGAAATTTGATTTACAAGGCCACGTTTAATTTCTATTAGAATTATCTTACATTTGATGGCAAAACAAAGAACTTGGCCTCCAAAAGAGACCAGGATCCTTGTGCAACTACTAAGGAGTTGCACAGGATGTATGTGGAAAAAGATAAGGAAATAAGTTGCACCTGTGTCATGTCCAGAATCCGAGTTGCATTTAATAGCTGGCTTTGCAGACATCAGCTCATCATAAAGAGGAGTCGTCCCACCACGGGAAGTTGATGCCTCAGCATTATTAGCAGACCTCCGTCGAGTATAATGGAGCCCATAGTAGTGATGAGGATTCTTTGAACACATTGCCTGGTCAATATTTCGACGGTGAACAATAGATGGTTGTTGGCATTGTGTTGCCTTTGAAGAATCATCTATGATATCCATAATTGATGAGAAAGACTTTGTTGCATAGACATCAACTTGATGAGAGGTCTGCTCAATTAATACAAGAAAAGATCTAAGAAGGATAAGCAAGAACATCGTAATGCCAAATCATTTAGTGTTTGAACTCTTTCACCTCCCGATTATGTACATGAAGACTTTCTCCTTATAAATATTTAAGGTGGGAATGTCACCACATTTATAACTAAGTCAATTAATCCCAGCTCATCAATATCTATAGAGTACCGTATCAATCGAGCTGATATATATTCCTCCACCATTTTACATGATTCCCAAAAATGCAACAGATGCAGATGTGTAAGCAGAGTAACTTTGAAGATTGAACCACATAGCAAAACTAGCGGAAATATTTAACTACCACTGCATGACAGGAAAGAAAGCTAACCTGTCTCGACAATGCATCCATCCCAGGTGGAGGCAGCTGGTCTGCAGCCACATGAATAAAGCTTTGAATTACGAATTCAAGTATTCAACTGTCATTTCTCAAGGAAACTAACTATGCAAGCACAATGAATATCAACCACAAACATTTTTTCATTTTGCATATATGTGTTAGTGTTGATTGGTAGGACCTAGGAGGGAGACTCCATTGAACTCGAACAAATACTGAACGAACAAAAACCATCCTAGAATTTGTATTTCATGCTTCTAAGAATTTCTCACACGAAAAGCATTGCAATGATGGCGAGCTTCTTCTAGAAAGAATTCTATTTAAATAGAAGAAACTTAGCGCAGCTACACTTAAATATAAGGCAAAATAATCAGAACTTTTGGTGTGTGACAGTGATACCTTGGGTAGATAGAACAAGAAAATGGCATGGGATACTATACAGCAAAAGATCAAGTTTCCATCAGACCATCTTCCGCATAAGTAGAAAAGAAGGCGATGTAAATGGCATATGATACAAACCATAGTTGGGAACCAACGTAGTACGAAGCAGAAGGAAAAGAAGTCTTGAGAAAATTGTGAGTATGGAGAAGTGATCCCTTGACAGTTGAAGGTCATACGCAGATAACGGTAAGTTGGCCACGAGGTCATGTTCAACAATGCTTAGATATCTTATATCACTATACTAAAAGTTAGGAAATCCAATCAATAGTGAACATTTGCTGGTTGGATCTGAATCTCTCCTTGCTGGAAGGCTGTTTATGAGCGGAAGGGAAGTAGAGGTAGAGGGTCCGAAGGAGAGAGGAGATCTCTGCTGAAAGTGCTTTTGATAGGGAATAGGGAAAAGCCTATTTAGCTCCTTTCCAAAGGTAAGCGGTTAGGTTGACGATGTTAAACTTCGTATTCAATCGGGAACTCATAGGTTGTAATATTTATCTTACGGGGGGGGGGGGGGGGGGACGCATCTCGTTGAGCGTGGAGAAGCGTTGGGAACCCCAATTTATTATTTCTGTTTCTAAAAGAGTGAAGTGAATTTCTCATAACTAACCAACTACAAGAAATTTAAAAGACAAAAAAAACTCAGAAATTATTGATCTGAGATAATCGTCTAAAATCCAAAAACTCAAACACAGGAAATGGAACTTTCTACTAAAATTCCATTCACCAAACTCTAAAAGCCTAACAATTCATAGAAAGTTAAACCTTTTGTTGGATAAATGAATTGCTTGCCACGAAGAAGGAAAAAAAAAGCAATCTTTACTTATTAGCAAGCTGTCAACTAAGGGAAAACGTTCCAATACCTCTTTTCACTAACTAAGGTGTCCAGATTAGCTTGTGCGCACCTCAAATAATTCCACGAGAAACCTGGTACTCCCACCAACACAAGTATTGTGTAACTCTGTTCACCTAACCTTGGACAAATAGGAAGAAATCACCTAGTGTTTTTGCCTCCACTGGAATTTAACCACTAGAAAACGTCCAAATATTCCCAGCACATTAAAAAAATGAGACTCTACTATTAGTGATTGATAACTATTAAACAAGCAATTTTTCTATTAAGAAGCTACAATATCTTACTACCCACCTACCCCTCTAAACACCTTTTTGGAGCAGCATAGCATAATTTCAATTAAATTATAACACCAAGTACAATGCTAGTCGAACAGTCAAATCAACCACCGAGAATTCTTCCAAACAAGAAAAAGAATCAAGAAAATAAGACAACAGAGTGAGCATTTTCAGCGGAAATAAACACAAAAAGGAAGAAGCATTTATAAGCAAGAACCAATTTTTACCAGTACGAGAAAAAATCTTATTGAGATCAGTTCTTCTCTTTCTTTTCCCAATATATATAATACACACACAACAACCAATTATATGTGAAACATAAAAATCTAAGTGTCAACCTAAAGAAAACGTCCCAACAGTGCAAAGCCACGACTTTCACTAAGGGGATTCAAAATGTAAACAAATAAACACCAAACAAACCAAGGGGATTATTCATCATGTACTGTATATACACATAAAAATATAATTTTGATCTTATATATACCGTGCAATTTCTACCAAATCCCTAGCTCCGCCCCTGAGTCCTGATACTTCCAACACATTAAAAAATAAATGAGACTAGTTTTAGACATTAATAACTACTCCATTAACCTAGCAATTTCACAATTAAGAACCTATAATTTCCTCCTCCTCCTCCTCCCCCCCCCCAACAACCCACCAATCTAAACACACCTTTCTTTGGAGGGCGGAGCCAGGTAGGGTCAAGGGCTTCATTCGAACCCCTTCGACAACAAATTAAACTATTGATAAGACAACAAAGTAAATGTTGAACCTCTTTAGCTTCTTTACTTTTCATATTTTGTAACGTAGTGAAAATACTGGTTCCGTCACTTACTAGCATTGCATAATTCCAAGTAAATTACAACAATAGAAAAGAATCAAGAAAACAAAACAATTCAGCACAAAAAGCAAGAAGCATTTTAAGCAAGAACCAATTTTTACCAGTAAGAGAATGAGTTTTATTGAGATCAGCTCTTCTCTTTCTCTTCCCCATAAGTTTTAAACACACACCCACAAAGCCAATTTCATGTAAACTCAACAAGATTAAAACTTTATAGAAAATCAGTGGCTATTTAGCCACTAATTTTTGGGCTTTTGGGTAGTTAATTGCTTAATTTGGGAAAAATGGATTCTTTGGGGGTTGGGTTGGGGGGTCGGTGTAGGGGGTTAGAGCAAGGACACGATGGTACGACAAATATAAATTTCACAGAAAAGACATGGGAGGAGAAAGAGGAGAGACGTGTCATTACTTAGCTCTCGGTTTGGTCATAGATTTCGAAGTTGAATTTGAGGTTTTCTGAAATTTTATGTTATATTTAGGTGTGTATTTTTACCTTGAAAAATTTGATATTTTATGATGAAAAGTAAGGATGGCATAGTATGATATGGTACGGTATTTGAAAGTTTCGATTCGTAATTTTGGTATTTAATTTATAAAAAGTTATATCATGACCATATCAATTTAATTCAATTTGTTCGGTTTTGATATTTTACGGGATGGTAAATCGGTAACCACAATTTGTTCAACTTCGACTAATATATACTCGTATAATAGAGTATTATGACTTTGACAATTAAAAAAAAATCTCAATTGTATCATACTAACACATTACACATGTAGAAATATATATATGCAAAATAAAGTACAATCAAATTCTTTTGTTAATCGATTACAATTCAAATACATTTCAATCAAAATAGAGTAATCAAAATTTTAACTTCTAAACATTTAGTTTATACTAATATTTGTTAGTATTTTAATAATGTATATGTTATTTATGTAACTATATGCTTCGGTATGGTATTCAGCATTTCGTTATGTTATATCTAAATACCAAATATCATATCAAATACTAAAAAAATTAAAGTATATATCATACACCACATCAAATACCATAATATCAAAACCACGGTATTAATCTAAGTTGATTTTCATGAGCTTGAAAACATTTAAAAGATCAAATTTTGAAGTAGTATGTCTTGTTTTTGTTACCTATTGAACTACATTTTCTAGGACTAATTTTGTCTCGATAAATGTCAATGTAATTGTTAATACTCACATGGGAGACCATTAATTATGACTTCTTCTCGTTGCATACTTTGATCTACTACGGAGACATGTGAAAGATAAAATAAGTTTAAAATATGGCTTTTATAATGATTGAAACTTCACAAGTTTCATACTTTAATTATTAGATATCTCTGTTGTTTTGTGAAATATAATATTTGAAAATTAAACTCTCTAAAAAATAATGTGTAGTAATCTTGCACAAGACATTACATTTTCTAGACATATATGTTTGAAACTGAAAGTGATTTTTCTGAAATTTGAACTATCCATCTTAATATCGAACAATAGTTTTAAAAAAAATATGTTCAACAAAACTTTTCTTGATTTTTATTCAATTTCCACATTCAATTTTGCAATAATAGTGTTGAAAACCTCACTTTATTAAGGATGTGATTTTCTTAATGACACTATGCATTCAGGCTACAAAAACAATCACATACTTAGTACCTTTAAAAATTAAGTCCAAAAAGATAAGATATATGTAAATCTTATCATTACTTTTGTTGGTAGATCATCAACTCAAAAAATATGGAAAAATTATTTAACTACACATCATTTATTATCATATTTTCTTATTTTCCCTACCATTTCAAAAAATATCAAAAATCCCCTTTTTTGCTCTCATCATTCCTTTTTTCGGATACATTAATTTGAAATCTCCTAACCATGATTTTCCTTCCTTTTTTCACTCCACAAATCTCTCTACAGTTACTATCATTAATCCATTTTTGAATTTCAAATCTTTTCTCTTTCCAGTAAAAGATTTCAAATTATTCAAGAGATAGATTTCTTTCATCCACTTCAATTTTTGACTTTATTTTTTATTTTTATTTTTATTTTTTTCATCTTAAAAAATTACTGAATCTTTTACTCCCGATCTCTTTATGGAAGAGAGGTGGAAAAACCTTGTTAATGCACATAGTTCATCTTGGAGTGCATTTGAAATGGTTCCAGGAATTTCTAATGGCGATCTTCATACACTTCATTCCGTTGATTCGATCTTTTAGTTTTTTGGGCTTACTTTCAATGTATCTCGCTTATTTTGATTCTTAAATTAGTCATTTTTAGTGCTATCACTGCTACAATAGCTTTTGTTTTATACAATGTATCATGTTCATATTTAAGGTATTGATACATAACTCTAATGTTGTTGAATCTTCGATTAGTGTTTATCATGTTCAATATAAATGTACTTGATACATAAAAATTTTGTTATGTATCACACACCAAAAAATATGTTATTTGGAACAATTACATGTATAATGTTTTTTTTTAAAATATAGTATTTCTCAAACAAAATAAGATACATAGATAATAATATATCATGTACTAATTTTTTAGGCATGATATGTAAATTCAAATTCATACTAAATGTATCTGATACATAACAATTACCAAACAATAATGTATCAATCTCAATAAATACACTTGATACATAAACCTTAATGTTTTGTAGCTAAAGCATTGTGTATCAAATTAATTGATAGGTGCATGATACATAATATATATCAAATTCAATAGTTTTCAAACTTTATTACATATATCATTATATGTATCAACTGATCACTACTGTTTTTGTGTCCCACACAAAAAAATGTTATTTAGAATAATTATATGTATAATGTTTCTTTTTATAAAATACAATATTTCTCATACAAAATAAGATACATAAATAGTAATATATCATGCACTAATTTTTTAGACATGATACGTCAATTTGAATTTATACTAAATATATCTGATACATAACAATAACCACACATACATGTATCCATCAAAGCTACGTATCTCTTCAATCTTGTTATACGTTGTTTCAATGCATAGAGGATACACATGAATAATTTCATAGCACCAACATGGACAACACAGGGCAATTACCTGAAGGAACAAAAAGAAGATATCATATCTTTTTAACCAACCCAGTTGTCCAACAAATAGGCAGAATCAAGTGATGTTGCCCCTCCCACTCCAAAATTCACACCTTGCCTGAATTTTAAAATAATCTTCCAAATATGGTGGCACTAATATATGTGAAATTTAACATCTTTGCATAAGCGTTTAAGAGGAGCCTGGATACTATAACACAAGGGCACAATTGACAATGGACAAAAATTAGCTGATTGATCCATTGACCAATGTATTAATTATCCAAATTTGTAGATACGCATACCAATAAAATCAGCTATTGTTTTTGACTTTTTTCAATTTATTACGATTTGGGTAAGAATTGAAAGAAGAAAATTTGAATTGTTTGAAGCTAGACGGATTTTGAATAGAATTGAGAGAAGAAAATTTGAATTTTGAATTGAATCCGGGCGGATTTGGAAGAGAATTGAGAGAAGAAAATTTGAATTTTGATTTGATTGAATCTTTTCAGATTTGGGAGAGATTGAAATTAACTAGATTAGCGTGATTTGGGGAACTCACATCAATTTTATATTCTCTTTCCTTTAAAAGTCTAACTGATTTTGTTTTAATGAATCAGATTTAATGTATCCGTCTTCTTTGCTATGTATCTGAATAGCAATAATTTTGAGGGATTTTTGTAAATTGAAAAAGAGTAGGGATAGAATGTAATTTAGGTCCTTACACTATGTGATTTATGTAAGTTATAAAAAAATATGTATATAGACTACGAAGTGAAACTACTCTAGTATTTTCTAGAAGACGGGTCAAAAGGATAGGCCCATTAGCCAAAGAAGTGGGCTTGTTCTTGCATATCCATGACCCAATATATAAAGAAAAATGGAAAAATTACAGAAATCTCACATTTTAGTTTACTTATTATCATTATTCCTTATAAATTTTATAAATTTCCAAAATCCCTCATTTTCGCGCATCAGATTAGTGTATCTCACGCATCAGATTAATGTATCAACGCTTATATTATTGTATCTCGCGCATCAGATTAGTGTATCATGTATAAAATGTACATTAGATTAGTGTATCATGTATAAAATGTAATGTATCTTACTTAACGATTAATGTATCTCGCGCATCAAATTAATGTATCAGCGCTTATATTATTATATCCGTTTGAGGGATTTCTGTAATTATAAACTTTTAAGGGATATATTGTAATTTTGCCTTCAAAGTATGTGATTTCTGTAATTTGTCCATTTCACATAAACAATCAAATTTGGTAAACAGAAATGGTTGGGTGTGGGTATATGGGCAAAGCTTATTATTAAACCTTCAAATATGGTAAACACATATAATACTTACCATGAGTTCAATCGAGAAAATATGTAATATATTGATTGTTGAATGATGAGTGACCTGTTTTTGGGAGATCACTTGTTCAGCCTACTCGATCAGTCGTGTGGGTCTCATATTATTAAAGAAATTTAGAATTATACATACCTTAAATACAAGTCAAACACGTGGCTTTATTGAATCTTTACATATTTCACTTCCATGTCTTTCTCTTTTCCTTTGTTATTTTTGCGTGCAAAAAAATTTGACCCGGAAATTTTCTTCTAAAATCATTTAAGATATGTATATTTTTGTAGTTGAAACACTAAAAAGTATGTATTTTTTAGGGATAATTATATTTTTTTATATATATAAATCATCATTGATTCCTTCGTGAATTTTGTCATAGACAGGATGTTGGCGTTATTTAATACATGACCTTGGCTTCAATACTATTTGTTAGGATCAAACGTAGGTTTACTATTTTACCAAAAATTATAGTTGATAGCACGAATGTAACGTTATCTTTTAACTAATTAAGTCCACCAAGCAAGTATTACGTTTGATCATGACTCCGACCCAAATCACCCACCTACACCCCTTCGTAGGAAATCAGCTTCTATTAAAACGTTGAAGATAATATTTATTCTTATATGTTCATAAATATTTGAATGTGTTGAATAAGAAAAAAAAAAACTATAAAGATTGAAGAATATGTTGATTCCTAAAAATATTGTGTTTCTTTGCTAAAAGTACAGAGGATGCTAAGGAGATAAATGAAAATGTTTAGGTTTCTTTATATCCTTTTCTATACTTTGAGGTGCAAACTGTTAAAAGGAAAAAAAGAGTTGAGATAAAGAACATAGACCTTCGTGTAATGGAATCGAAGAAACGAGAAAGAAAATTGAAGAAGTAATAAATAAAATTTATTGTATGATTCATTATATTGTTTCTTATATTAAAAATAAAAGACCATATCATTATTTATAGAAAATAAAATAAAAAGAGATATATGTTATTCTTTCAGGTAGATATTAAATTAAAAGGAAACTAAATATTATGTAATTAATATAGATTTCTAATAAGAAAAATAAATATTCTAGAATATTTCTAAATTAGAAAAGAAAAAATATTCTACCATTAATGTAAATCATAAATTAGAAGGGAAATAAATTTTAACATTTCATCGAACTTAGACACTTAGCTTTCATCCTTTTGCTTATAGACAACGTTTTGACTTTGCTATTTCTCATGACTTTAATATCATCAGAATTTACAAAAACAATTGTTTAAAATTATTTTTCAATTAAATTTTTTTAAGATAAAGTAATTATTTTTTCTTTTCTTATCCTTATTACGTAGTAATTGTTCTTGAAACTACATACAATATAATGAAATGAATATTTGATGAAGAAAGAGATATTATCTTGAATTCTTGATACATTAATAATGAAAAAATAACCAAAATTCTTCTTAATTACTTTTTTAAAAAAACACGTATAAAAGAAAAACACAATAAATAATTTTATTAGACGGAAGGAGAACTACCATAAAATCCTATTTAATAATGTTGCCTCCTAACTACTAATTATTTCTAAAAGCCATATTTACTTGCACAAATTACTAACCTTTTACGTTTTATGCAATAAATAATAGTTGTATCGCTTCATTCCATAACCATGATGTGATAAATTATTAAATAGTAGTAATACTAACAAACAAAGAAAAGAAAATGACTATAATTAATGAAAGATGTATAAATTCAGAGGACAAATTTGAAAGGGAGTGAGAGTGTTCACTCGAATTCTCTTGCAAACCTAACACTCACTTTGCATATAAATTTTGTAAGTATCGTCTTATTTTATAAGTTAAAGTGTTCAACTGACTCACCAGAATTAATTTGAGGTATTTAAATCACTATACATTCTCAAAATTAGAATATTAAGTTACTAGTTAAAATTAAATTAAAAAACATAATACGTAAACGTGTCATTCTAATTTATTTATTTTTAATCAAAAATAGTGTCCGTCAAATCTAACAGGCTATAGTTAGTTAAAATTACCGGCCAAAATAAGAGTGAGCCACAGACCCACCGAACAAATCTGCCATCTTTTCATCTTCTTCTCTTATTTAAATTTTTTTCCCATTCACGTATTTTTTCTCCATCTCACTCTTTTCTCTCTCTAAATCACACATTCTCTCTCTAGATTTGTCGGTGATGGGAACAACAATTCTGTCAGATCTCGGAACGGAGATTCTGATTCCGGTGTGTGCACTCATCGGAATTGGATTTGCGTTAGTACAATGGGTGATTGTTTCGAAAGTTACGGTTTCGACTGATGGTAAATCGTCATCTTCCGGTGCCGGTGCTGACGGTAAGAATGGATATGCTGAATCCCTTATTGAAGAAGAAGAAGGGATTAATGACCATAGCGTTGTTCATAAGTGTGCTGAAATTCAAAATGCCATTGCTGAAGGTACGTGAAATTAACATTTTTTTGTGAATTTTTTTGGTTTTTAATTTTTTAGCTGCATTGAAATTGCTTATCATGTTGCATAATCTACTACTGATAAGTATACACGTGTATTTTTTAAATAATTGTGGTGTCCGAGTCAGCTTTTGTGACCTAAGTAGATTCACATGATGTAAGTATTCGAGCTAGCTTTTGCGCACCTTGGCAAATTCACATATACAAGACTAGAACAAATGAGAAGAATCATGTATTTTTATTTACTGTCGGGATTTGAACTTGAGACTGCATGATTCCGAATCCACGTTATTGATGTGTATAAGTATATTGTATATGTATCTATGTATGCATAAAATAATAACTGGGATTCTTAGAGGATACCTTAATACTATATATTTACAAGACCGACCCACTAGATCCACCCCTTGGTGGGTCGAGTGAAAGAAATCACCTAGTGTTTTTATGTATTTGAAAATTTCAAGTACCTGTATAATACTAGTAAATTGAATGAACTTGTTCTGTTGTTTATATGTATACATGTGTGGTGAGTAAAGGTAGCAGCTTTGATGCTTTGGTATACTCTCTTTCTGTGCTTTTACGTGGTTTGTTGGTATACTTTCTTCTGATTTACTTGGCGTGTTTAGCATATAACTGCTAAGTTTTGTCTAAATAGTATTTCTGGAGTGGTTCATGTTTATGTTGTGATGCAACTTTGTTTGTTCATCATAAAGATCTGAGCTTTTCCTGCTTTGCGGGTTGCTTACTATTAAAGAATGATTATTGAACAGATGTTATAGACTTAGACTTTAGTCTTCCTCTTTAACTATTGTTACAATTTATTAGTTTGCTATGATTATGATGGGCATGTCATTTCGTTATTTTATATTAACTAACTGCAGTTAGGTACTCCCTAAGCAACACTTGATTTACTATTAAATAATTCCTGGCTGCTGCCCGGCACTATCCTAGTGGTATACTTCTGAGAAGATAAGACTAGAGAAACCATGTTAACTTGGTACTTTGCTATAGTCACATATCTCTACTCTAGAAGCCAACTTAGTGCAAGGCTGCTGAACTGAATAATAACATGTTATATCAAGTTATTAAAAAAAGATACGTGAATTTTAACAGCTTCATTGCTCAAAGTAAACTTTGAGCAACTAGAGGGACTGAAATTCGCTGATGATACGAGGTTATTTCAGCAGTTTCCTTTGAGCATCCAGAGTGGACATCTTTGGAATGTAAAATTTTAAAAGAAAATAAGAAAGAAAAAAACTAGAGGAATTTTGAGATTCCTGCAATGAGATTGCATTTTGCTTTGCCCATTTATTCCTGCTGATGTCTTCTTTTTAACCCCAGGAAAAGAACAGGGGGGACTCTAATCTCAATACGTTATTGTATGTTTCTTTTAAAATGGATGATTAAAAATACTATTAGTAGTGTAGTTTTGGCAATTGGCATTTCAAATCTGGGGCTTATAACAGGCTTCAATTGAATTTTGAATCGTCAAAAGAGTGCTAGCTTTTGCTCTTACTAATATTGTATTGCTGGATTTGTTCCAGTTCACTGCTCTAGAGTCTAGTATGTTGCGTTAATGTTTCTTTTGGCGTATATATGCTGATTTTTTCAAGACTTCCTACTCCCCCCCTCCCTTAATATCTTTGTCACTGTTAGGAACCATACTTGTCGTGAAAAATGAAGAATTTGACTGTTCTATGAATTACTCATAGAGTTCCTAGATAGTGAAATATTTCCTGATAATAGCTTTCCTAACTGCGGAATCAATCTATGCCACAGGTGCAACCTCATTCCTGTTTACGGAATACCAGTATGTTGGTGTTTTCATGGTTGCTTTTGCAATTCTGATCTTTCTATTCCTCGGTTCTGTTGAGGGTTTCAGCACAAAGAGTCAGGCGTGTACGTATGACAGCTCCAAAATGTGCAAGCCTGCTCTTGCAACTGCTATCTTCAGCACCATATCCTTCTTGCTTGGTGCTGTAACCTCTGTGATTTCCGGGTTTCTTGGAATGAAAATTGCAACATATGCAAATGCCCGGACTACCTTGGAGGCTAGAAAGGGAGTTGGAAAGGCTTTCATTGTTGCATTCCGTTCTGGTGCTGTGATGGGCTTCCTTCTTGCTGCAAATGGTCTTCTTGTTTTGTACATAGCCATCAACGTATTCAAGTTATACTACGGTGATGACTGGGAAGGGCTATTTGAGGCTATAACTGGTTATGGGCTTGGTGGGTCATCAATGGCCCTTTTTGGTAGAGTTGGTGGAGGTATATACACTAAAGCTGCAGATGTTGGAGCTGATCTTGTGGGCAAGGTGGAGAGAAACATCCCTGAAGATGATCCTAGAAATCCAGCGGTAAGCTTATTGTGTCATTTAAATGGCAAGATGTGTTTATGTTTTTTCCTGGTTAGTTTTAATGCTAACTATGTGCTTAGGTTATTGCTGACAATGTTGGTGACAATGTTGGAGATATTGCTGGGATGGGGTCAGATCTATTTGGATCTTATGCAGAGTCATCGTGTGCTGCCCTAGTTGTTGCTTCTATCTCTTCTTTCGGGGTCAACCATGAGTTCACAGCCATGCTATATCCTCTTCTTATCAGTTCTGTGGGTATCCTTGTGTGTTTGCTTACGACCTTATTTGCAACTGATTTCTTTGAAGTCAAGGCCGTAAAAGAAATTGAGCCAGCGTTGAAGAAGCAACTTGTAATCTCAACTGTTCTCATGACAATTGGAATTGCTCTTGTTTCTTGGATTGCCCTTCCGTCTACCTTCACAATATTCAACTTTGGAATTCAGAAAGAAGTTCAGAGCTGGTAAGTCTAAAGTCTTTCCTGTGCTTCTATAACTTGAAATATTTGCATTACATGAATGTTGCTTCATAATATTTCTCGGATCGTCTTCGAAAGTTGTAAGCATGGAGTCAATATTTAGGTAAAGCAACTCCATTAAAATTTGGGACAAACTAATGGATGATGATTCATTTCTCCTGCCTGTCCTTCCTTTCAGTCTCTCACTAACATTTATCAAAGGCTAACTGGCATGCAAATTTGAATTTGCAGGCAGTTGTTCTTATGCGTTGGAGTTGGTCTGTGGGCTGGACTTATCATTGGATTTGTTACCGAGTACTATACCAGCAATGCTTACAGGTAGACTTGGGTCTCTAGCTGTTCTGTTTTGGTGCTTATTTGATTCTTGCTTATCAGAAATGTAAGTTTTGTTTCATTTGTTTCCAGCCCCGTGCAAGACGTTGCTGATTCTTGCCGCACTGGTGCTGCAACAAATATTATTTTTGGCCTTGCCTTGGGCTACAAATCAGTTATCATTCCAATTTTTGCCATAGCAATCAGCATTTTTGTTAGCTTCAGTTTTGCTGCAATGTACGGCATTGCAGTCGCTGCTCTTGGAATGCTGAGCACCATAGCTACTGGTTTGGCAATTGACGCCTATGGTCCCATCAGTGACAATGCAGGAGGCATTGCTGTGATGGCTGGGATGAGCCACAGAATCAGAGAAAGAACCGATGCCCTTGATGCTGCAGGAAACACCACTGCTGCTATTGGAAAGGTAAGACAGATACTCTTGTACTTCACCGAATGTTGTTAGGTAGTTAGAATAGAAGGTCCACTCCAATCTCCATTGCCTCTTTGTTAACATGCTTTCTATTATGGTAACAGGGATTCGCCATTGGATCTGCTGCTCTTGTATCTCTGGCCCTCTTTGGTGCATTTGTGAGCCGTGCAGGAATTTCCACTGTAGATGTCTTGACACCTAAAGTATTTATTGGCTTGCTTGTCGGTGCAATGCTTCCTTACTGGTTCTCTGCCATGACAATGAAGAGTGTGGGAAGTGCTGCCCTTAAGATGGTTGAGGAAGTGCGCAGGCAATTCAACACCATCCCTGGACTCATGGAAGGAACCGCAAAGCCTGATTATGCCAACTGCGTCAAGATCTCCACCGATGCATCAATCAAAGAAATGATCCCACCTGGTGCCCTTGTCATGCTTACTCCATTGATTGTAGGGATATTATTCGGTGTGGAAACCCTGTCTGGTGTGCTTGCAGGATCTCTCGTCTCCGGTGTACAGGTAATTATTCTGATGACCTGTATAAAAACCTTCAAACTGTTCCTCTTTCTCTCTAATCCCGTATGATCTTTGGTTTGTAGATTGCCATCTCTGCATCAAACACAGGTGGTGCTTGGGACAACGCCAAGAAGTACATCGAGGTATACAATTAGTTAGACTTTATACATTCACATTCAGTTCCTATAAGAATCTCAAGAAACGTCATTTACAACTCGTTTATTTGTGTCGTTTTTGGGATATTAGGCTGGAGCTTCAGAACACGCGAAAACTCTTGGTCCCAAGGGATCCGATCCACACAAGGCTGCTGTCATTGGTGACACTGTTGGTGATCCCCTCAAGGACACATCTGGACCATCATTGAACATTCTTATCAAGCTGATGGCTGTGGAGTCGCTCGTTTTCGCTCCTTTCTTCGCCACCCACGGTGGTCTGCTCTTCAAGATGTTTTAAGACAAAAGCAACTCAACTGCATCGAATTTTCGTCTGGTGATGTTTTTACTCCTCCTTTTGCCTACGTTATTTCGAGCATTTTTTCGTGTTCATCGATAGATAGGATGTAGGTCTGTGGAGAACTAGTGATGATAGCGAAATGTTTATGTAGAGTTTAGAAAAATCCAACATTCTTTTCTTAAAGAGTAAAATGGATCCTATATAGTATATAGTATATATATATATATATACTTTTAAAGAAGTTGAAAATTTTGTAAGCTTTTATTTGTTGGTCTTTACATTCCATATTCTTTTAACTTGTCATGAGCGGCTTTAAATTGATAATGCATCAATAAAATTATGAGTTTAACGTCCATATACCACGCGTGCGAAAGAATTTTTACAGTATCAGGTCTTGGTGCAGGTAAATTTTTACCGTTTTCTTATGCCCATTGGCTTGCTAGTAAAATGTATATTTTGCTTTTTGCACATATTTGTGGTTAACTCTACTTGGATCTAACTCATCCACACTAGTATAATAAACATTTTACACCATCAACGTATCTTAACCTGTTATAACAAGCAATACGTCTTATTTTCTCCAACGTAAAAGAACTATTTTACATGATCAATGGAGGGGTATTATTTGAGCCTCATTTTGAACAAAAACTCCTAATAGCTTGTGGAAAAAATGGATTAAATGGGAAAAAATTTGGCCAACATTCATCAGTAATATCTAAGGCAGCTTCACAACATTGAGGACCAATTAAATGGGGTTGAACACTTAAAAAAGATGTAATTATTTCTTCAACACAATTAGGAACATCATTAACTGATGTTAAACATGTTGTAATTGAATCAGGACCTAATCCTCCAAAATTAGGCAATAATCCATCAAAATTAGGTAATAATCCATCAAAAATTTGAGCATTCACAATTGATATGGATAATAAAGAAACTAACATAGTTGAATATAAGGCTTTAGGGCTCGTCATCAAAAAAAATTTACTCGAACCTGATGTTCTTTTTCGTGGTATTTATATGTAAAGTTTATGAGCAAAATTGATAAGAAATAGTGACATTAATGTTCTATCAGTTTAATTTTTGTTTTGTTTAATGTTAGAATTTAGTGATATATAGTAAAAAGATGTTAATAGTATTTATTGCTTTTTTTAAGGAAGGGGTTACCTTTCTTTTTTTGGTTGTAACTATAGGTAATCACTTTAAATTGGTTAATGAATGAATTATAATGTTATGTATAATTAATTTTAGTGTTTGACCATTCACTTAATTCGATATTATATCTTCAAATATAGAAAAGAAAAAAATATGTCTATGGTGTTATCCAAATAACAAAGATTCAATTTATAGAGAATGATTATATTATTAGGGGGTTTATTCGAACCCTTCTAAAAAATTATATTATTTATATATGATTAAAATAATTTTTTAGATATATATAGTAGATGTCGAACTCCCTTCGGTGACTTTGTATATATATTTTGTCAGATTTTGAACCCCTTATTCAAAATCCTGATTTCACCACATGGGGTCCTTATATATAGTCCATTAACTAGAAATTAGAAGGATCAGGAACCGAAATTCTATAAGAAAAATACCTTTAAAATTAACATTAAAATTTTAGTTAAAAGCTCAACATGTTTTGAGATTAAATGTCATGAAACTCTTACAATTAACTTTTATTTCTTGCATAAATAGCCATAAATGAGATTCAAAACTGACCAAAAAATGCATTTCATAATAAAAATATGTATTCTTTATTACACCAAAATCACCCTATAAATACCTTTATATTTCCACACAAAAATCCACCAAACATCATCCAAAAACAAAAAATAATCCTCAAAAAATATTTAAAAATCAGAGAAAATTCAATTAGTCATGGCAACAAAAAAATTGAAGTTTTTTGCATTTTTCATTATATTAAGCATGACAAATTCACTAGTAGCTATGGCTAGTCTTGATCCAATTTTGGCACCAAGTCCTAAAGATGAAGAAATAGTTGAATGTTGGTCATCACTTAAAAGGTTAAATAAATGTGTAAATGGAATTTATAAAGTATTTCTTGGTATTGGAAGGCTTGATTCTCCATGTTGTGAAGTAATTCATGGGATTGATAGTAAATGTTGGCAAAAACTTTTCCCATTTGATCCAAGTTTTGGTGATATATTGGTGTTTTATTGTAGCATTTCTGCTCCTTCACCATCTCCATTGGCTGCAATTTGAAGATGAAAATGAGAGTATTTGGTTGAATAAAGGGGTTGGGGTGGGAGGGTGTTCTTGGTTTTTTTTTTTTTTTTGTTTTTTTGGTTGTTGTTTTTACTTTGTTATGATGCTAAAATGAAATTTGGAGGTTTTTGTTAGGTGTTTTGTTGATTGAATAAACTTTTATTTTTGTGTTATTAAAATGAAATTTATGTTATGTACACTGATAGTATTAAAAAACTTTTATATTATTGGAGTGTCAAATGTCATTGAGGACAAAAATGTAATTGGAGGTTCTTGTTAGGTGTTATGTTTGTCAATTGAATAAACTTTTACTTTGTCTTTTATGTTTTTGTATACGGGCAATATAAAGGATTTTTACACTCTATCAGAGTGTTGAATAAGCATGAATGATGAAATACAAAATACGAAAGTAAAAACATTTTGAAAATCAGAGTGAATGTCAGCATGCCATACACCCTTTCAGTAGCTAAGCATATAATGTTTAAAATAGAAACCAAGAACTACAAAATTCAACAGGTTGACTCGGAAAGGAAAGGGTAGTGTGTACGCAGACCTTACCCTTACCTAGCGGAGGTAAAGAAGCATGAAAGTTAAAAGAGTATTCATAGGGTTAAATGGAATATATATCATAACTAACAGTCAAATAGGGTGACAAGAAGTTCATTTGGTCTGCAAAAGGATGATTAATTCCAACAGAAGAGCTAAAATTCCCCCTCTTCCTACTACTACTACATACTCCAAACAAGCATGGAAGAAAAACAGAATAAACATAACAAGGAAATGGTTTATTTTTTCTTCTTGGCAGGTGGTTGATCCTCCTCTTCCTCCTCTTCTTCATCGTCTTCCTCTTCATCATCATCATCCCCGTCCTCATCGTCTTCATCATCATCTTCGTCTTCGTCATCGCTGCCTTCGTTGCCGTTAGATGCTGGATTGTCTTCAGGATCTGCTTCTTCTTCATCATCATCATCTCCTCCTTCAGCTGCAAAGTCTTCATCATCAGCATCATCGTCATCCTGATCATCAGCTTCTCCATCATCATCTTCATCATCGTCCTCTGTGTCGCTACCATCTTTGTTCTCAGGTCCAGCTTTGTCTGTTTTATGCAGCTCCTCGAATGGAAACCTGAAAATGACATCAAAATTTGGTGTTCGCCACATGAAATTTTCCGGTTCTGAATGCTGTGTGTATAGTGAAGATGACAATTAGTACCTTTTATCAGTGCCTATCAGCTCTGGCAATGCATCAGCATCCTTGAGCATAATTCCTGCCTGAAGCATCAGACTTTGATAAGGGAACTATTACGAGAGAACTTGAGGAACAAGAAGTTTCTAGGTCGTAATTGTAAAGTTCGATCAAAGGCACAACAGAAGTTGGACAACTAAAGTGAATAAGCATGACAAGCTTTTGCATCAAGTGCTATCTAACAATTTCAATATGCTTATAAGGAAGCAAAAAGAGAATTAGATCTTTGAATTTTAAGTTTCCTGCAAGCATATATGGACAATTGAGTTTTTCCCAAAGTGCTTAAAAATTGGCAATACCTGCGCAAACAAGAAACTTTTACGTACTTTTGTTCAAGGAAGAGCACTTATCAAATTTTACCACTATATGTTCTTTTCGTTTCTCCTACGACCATTTGTCTCCCTCTTTAGTTGTTATTATGCCCATAAATTTCATATATCCAAAATAGTTCTTTTCACTTGCCATGCCGCACCAGTGTCGGATTCTCCAAAATACACTACTCAAGGAGAATTGGACCCGTTGACATTTTTAGAGAATCTGAACAGCATAGAAAGTGGACATTTATTCCACATCCAGAGAAAATTTCCGAGCTTCAACTACCCATAAGCAAGAAGCAAGGAAATTTTACACAAGACAGTTCAAACAACTACAGAAGCAGAAAACAGAGCAAGATATCCAAAACCCACCATTAAATATCACAACTATCAAGAAAATAAAGAGCAGAAGTTGGAAGTTTAAGGTATACACCAATTAGCAAAGAAGCAAAAGAAGAAAAGGAAGTAACAGAGCTCTTTACTCCACAATTACTTGAAAAGAACATAACTTATAAATATAACAATACCAAAAGTCAGCCGCTTGGAGAATAATCACTAACTTTTAAACAAGAAACCTAATGCAGCACAGAAAACTTCCGACCTTTAACTACCACATTAGCAAGAAACAACGAAATTTAACGGAATAGCTGTTTAAACATAGCAACAAATCCAAAACCCATCATTAGAAACATAAATAATAAACATACAATACCAAAAGTTAGAAGCTTGGAGAACAATTACTTACAGTTAAAACTTAAAACAAGAAACCTAATGAAACACAGAAAATTTCCAAGCTTTAACTGCCTCAAGCAACGAAATTCTAGAACAGAACTGTTCAAACAACTACAAACGCTGAAAACATAGCAAAAAGTCCAAAACCAACCATAAAAATCACAACTTTTTCAAGAAAATAACAAGAGTGTAAGTTGGAAATGTATGAAATACCACAATGAGCAAGAGAGCAAAACAATATAAATAAAGCTCTTCTCTACAATTCGTTCAACAAGAATACAACTTATTAACATACAATACCTAAAGTTAGCAGCTTGGGGAAAAATACACTAAACATATAACAACAACAACATACCCTGTGTAATCCCACAAGTGGGGCCTGGGGACGGTAGTGTGTACACAAACCTTACCTAATGCAGAGAGGTTGTTTCCAATAACAATAAACCTAATGCAGCACAGTAAATTTCCCAGCTTTAACTACTCTACTAGCAAGAATCAATGAAATTTGACACAAGAACTGTTCAAACAACTACATAAGCAGAAAACAGAGCAAGAAATCTAAACCCCACAACTAAAAATCACAACTTTTTCAAGAAAATAATAAAAGTGTAAGTTAAAAGACAAGTATGTTATACCACAATGAGCAAAGAAGCAACAGATCTCTGAGCAGCCAAAAGGGTCTCAGCAACTACAGCTTCAAGAACAGACCCCACCACCATTCTTCCAAAAACAGCTACATCAGACCTCAAACTAACCTCCATTTTTACTCCCCCTAAAACAAAACAACCCAAAAAATGCAAAGACAAAAAGAAACAGAGAGTTCAAGAAAACCAAAATCCCAAAATCAAAACTTTCTGGAAAGAGAAGCAGAAAGGGGGTGTGGGGTTTTTAGGGTAGGTAGGGTTTGACTGTCCTAAAGGGAATTGAAGAAATATTTTGAAAAAGAAAAGAAAAGGGGAATTAGGGTTTTGAAATATTATATGTGTTTAGGGTTTGGGATGTGAATTTGATATTAATCATTTTGTTGGGGGGTAAAGTGTACAACAAGAAAGTATGTGTACTGACTTCGACAGTATGGAATCTAATGTAGAAAGTACAAAGGCTTTTAGATTCTCTTTAGATTTTACTAAGAAAAAAAAGAAATTTAGGCCCGTTAAGACACATAATATTAAAAGTGTTTCTTAATTACCAATTACACCTACAATTAAACGTTATAATGGGAGAGTAATAATCTTTCATCTTTAATTAAAAGTGTTTGAGTTTGAATTCTTAATATTTAGAAAATTGAGAAGTAAATCATTTCACAATTTCATATATCTAAATTCGAAAGTATTGAAATTTTAATGCAGATATCAAATACTAGATTTAATGTGTATCCTCTGAGATAATATCCTTATCCTCTAGGCATCATTTTGCAGTGTTTTGATGATTAGTCTGACACAACATATTACACCATGAGAAGAAAACAAAAAAAAAAAAAAAAAACCGAAGTACAAGGTATACATTCCACTCTTCTATACAAAGATTTGGACACGTGGCACACATCCACAAGCTTTCTTGATTTTATGCATCTCTAATAAGCTCTAATATAAGGGAAAAACAAGAAATATTTTGTGCTCTTATATTCATTGAAATATATTAAAGGCTTATTTTGGAGCATTCCCTCTTTAAGGTCTTTTTTTTTTCTCTCTTTTTCATTTGGTGATATTTTGATTAAGAAAACATATTTGGTTTATGTTTTCTTATATGTGTTTTTGGATTTTGGTATTGAAACAATTGATTATGAGACTTTTTTTTTATAGAAACAAAAATTATAGTCAATTGAAATAACCTATGTACATGCCACGTAATGTATGCATACACACTATCCTCCCAGATTATACTGGTATTTGTTGTTGTCATTGTTGTATTTTTGTGGGGATTTAGTATTGTGCCTAGAATAACTTTATTTTAGCTAATTGTATGACACATTTTCTATGTTGGTAATTTTTTCCCGACTTAAATTTGATATTTTACTCTTAATAATGACATATTGTTGTAGCATAAAAATTGACGTGGCATGTTTAAGATCACGAGTTCTGTGTAAGTTCTATGCTTAATGATATGAAGTGAAAATTTTGGAGGTTAAGAATGTAGATGCTTGTTGGTGTAGTATAACAAAAAGATA
Organism: Solanum verrucosum; assembly: GCF_900185275.1. NCBI lineage: Eukaryota > Viridiplantae > Streptophyta > Magnoliopsida > Solanales > Solanaceae > Solanum > Solanum verrucosum. The sequence continues at coordinate 3,084,461 of NW_026020630.1, forward strand.
CCTTTCTGTGTTTTTGAAAAAAAATCCGACTTTAAATTTTCGATTTTAGCCTTTAGTAATGACATGTTGTTGTAGCATAGAAATGTCACGTTTAAGATCACAAGTTTTGTGCATCGTGATATGAATTAAGTCGAGAATTCGGAGGTACTATGCAGATGTTTGTTTATACATAAAGTTTCACTAGTATTAGTGGAAAAACTGAAAGTGAAAATTATGATTCTTGATTTTTGTACAAACAAGATGAAAACAGAGGAAAGAAAAACAGCAAGAATCATATATTTCCTCTGTTTCAGTTTGTTTGTCTGGTTTTGACTTGACACGAAATCCAAGAAAGTAAAGAACGATTTTTGAATCTTGTAGTCCTAAACTAAAGATATGTAGAAGGTATCGAAATGTTCTTTACTCTTGTGTTCTGATCTTAAACATATCATGTAAAAATTTAGAATTAAAGAGTTTTCAGACTTGTTATGTAGAATTACAGTTGTATGTTGACTTTACTTAATAGTGCAAAAGTTTATGCATTGTCAATACGTAAAACTTAAACTCATATGAGAAATTTGACGTTCTACATATATCGTTGATCTCTTTCAGGCTTTAAGTGTCTATGATCAAGTTCTTCTACAACATGTGTAAGGGTGCTCATTTCTTGAATGTCCGGTTGTGCTGTTGTCTATTAGCTCTCATTGTGTCGTAGACTAAAGCTTTGTTGGTGTATTCCTAATCGAATGAGGGGTGCTTGTTCATTAAAGAGAGATGCACATGATGATGATAACATCACTAGAAGAGGTTTCTCAAGTAGACGCTTCAAAATTGGGAGATCGAGTTGTTTAGAGTCGTTCCTTCTTGGGCGTGGCATGGATGGTCCTCTGGGAAGAAACAATTGTCCGTCCCTCATGAAATTATGTGTTCATAGTATACGTAAGGTGATTGATTTTCTCTTAATATGTTTCATTTAGCAGAGTTGGATTCATAGTATAAACTTGATACGTTCAACGTTTAATACTCTATTGCTCGGACTCTTCAAAAGTAATGCGTTTTTGGAGAATCTGAAACGGATGCAACAACATATTTGGAGAGTCTGAGTAACACAAGATTAATGTTCTTAATACTGAGCATATTGTACTTTTGAAATTATGCATTTAAACGCATATATAATCATGTTATTTGTCGAAAATATTGCATTCGGTTGAACTCGTTTAGTATAGGCTGCCTCTGCTTCTACCGTTAAGGTTATTGAATTCTTTTGGTTCATGTAACACGGAGTTCTCTCCAAAAATATTGCCGCACCAGTAACGGATCCTCCAAACATGCACTACGTTCGAAGGATCCAACATGGCCCCAACGGCATTTTTTAAGAGTCCAAGCAATATGGAAATCTTATGCTCCTTTCTATTAACAGGATCTTGACAAATACAATTCATTCTCAATGCTGCCAAGGGACATAAGCCAGTTGATATTCAACAATCTGGTCTATTCAAACCGCCTTTCGGATGACAGTATTGAAGCATTTAGAGATTGTGCACTGCATGTAAAATCCCGTCTCACATTCATATCGTATCGAAATTTGAAAAACCAAGTGATTTTTTTTTAGTACATGATCTTATAGGACTTTTTTTTTTGTCAACAGGATATGTGGACAGGAGAATATAAAGGTGTGAAAGATAATTGGATGGATGTGTTTTCTTCACAAGGATCATCTTTACTGTCTGTATATATTTTTGGTTCTAAGGTCACTGATTTCGGATTCAGTCTGTTGAGAAATTGCCCGAATCTCCAAGCGTTATCCTTCGATTGCTGTGACCGTATTTCTGAACAGAGGATAAAGCAAGTCAGTGGTAGTTATTACTGTTCTCTCTCGCAATAGTTTCTTGTTTTACTTGTCAATCTGTATGTTTAGTTTCTCGTGAACCGGTTTTCCTAAGAAGGAGAGTGTTATATGAAGATGAGAAGATGTTTTTCTCTCTGTTTATTGCTGTTTTCTTTGCTATGTTGCTTGGATTCTCCAAAAATGTTGCCATATTCATTTCTGATCTTCCAAAAATGCACTAACGCACCGCTCAACATCTTTGGAGAGTGCAAGCAACATAGATTCTTTGAAGAGTGTATGATGATATAGACAGTATAAAACTGATTTGACTAACTATTTTCTTCGCGTGTTTGCATTATCTTACTATTTTACTAGTCGGATTAGGAAGGTTAATTTGTGATTCGATCTTTTGTTTGGTGATGACGATCATTGTATTTGTGCCTCAGGTTTCTCGAATTTGACATATTTGAGTTTTAGAAAATGTGTTTCGGTTACTGCTGAAGCAATGGAAGCTTTATCCAGCTTAGATAAATTGGTTAAGTTGGATTTCAAGAGGTGTCCACAAATTCATGGAGGATTTGTTCATCTTCAAGGTTGGTTATTAGCCAATAATTTATCTTTAAGTATTACACGGTTCTACCATCGAGGTAGCTATAGGAAGTGGAACCATAGGTGGATCCAGGATTTGAAGTTTACATTTGCTTTCGTTGACATTGTATGCTTTCAATTTTGTTCCGTCAGAAAAAAATTGCTTCACCTTAAGATAAAGAGTTCTACTTTTGTTTCAGGTTTACCGAAACTTGAATCTCTCAGTGTAAGATGTTGTCAATGCATAATGGATTCAGACATGCAGCCCTTGGCAGGTATCGGTGGTGAACGTTGGTTTAAAATCATCGCATGTGTCATCTTGCTGTGCTTGATTTATGGTGAGCATTTGATCGTTTTCACGTGATGTAATTCAGGGATCGCGAGTTTGAAGGAGCTTCAGATCGTGTGTCTCTACATAACAGATTATGGAGTGTCTTATCTGAGAGGTACTAATGAGTATTTCTGTTGTCGTCTTTGTAGACTCGTTTATACTTATATTGAAATTTTCTTTTCTTTTTGATTTTTTTCAAGGTTTGAACAAACTTGTTGTACTAAATATGGAAGGATCTCATGTTACTACTTCATGTTTGGATACCATATCAGGTTTGTACTTTTCTAGTAGTATATCGTAGTTTTATTAAGTTAAGATGCAAGTGCATTTTCGATCCTATAGTTGATAAAAGCTATGTTGCTTGGATTCTTCAAAAATGTCACCTAATGCATGTCTGATCCTCCAAAAGTAGTGCAATTTTTGGAGGGTCCGTGTAGTGCAAGCAAACATAGGATAATAAAGGCATCAGTAATGTTTTTTAATAGTAGTGTCTCTTATGGAAACTTCTTTAATTCGACAGAGCTTCCTTCGCTGCAATCGTTGAATCTCAATAGATGTTGTCTGAGAGATGATGGATGTGAAAAGTTTTCGGGTAACTGGATTGTTATGAACTGATTCGAGCAAGATATTGTTACATCTTTAGCTAATATTGTATACCGTGCAGAACTCAGCGAGTTGAAGGTATTGAATTTGGGATTTAACCACATTACAGATGAATGTTTGGGCCATATGAAAGGTCTGTGTTTATCATCTTTGATTGCATAAATTGAGCGTTGCGTTTCATTTTTTCCCCGCCTTACATTAATTGAGCGTTGCGTTTCATTTCATTGGATCAATATTGCAGATCTGACAAAATTGGAAGGCTTGGACTTTGACTCATGTAGGATTACAGATGACGGATTGGCTCATTTATCTGGTATAGAACATCAACCAACGCTTAACAGAACGTAGACGGTCCTGAACTCGAATCAATTCCTGATTATTCGGTTTATCTTACTGGAATTTAGTCGAGTCACTTGAGTTCTGTTTACATCTTTGAGATAATTTCTCCGGTTAATAAGTCATCCACGTTTGATGAAAGTTGTAGTATGTTAATCTATGTTGCTCGAACTTTCCTGCAGCAACCATGTCTTATACTCAAAAAATGTACTACTTTTGGAGGATTTTACACGCAACCATAGGTGTTTATTAATAAAGAAGGGTGTCACTGGTATATCTGCATTTCGTGGGGGACTAAAATCTGTCTCCGGCTTCATGTTTTGCGTGTTTTATGAATAGATTTGAGTGATTCGCTTTGTTTTAGGTTTGGCAAAATTGGAAGATCTCAACCTCAAATTCACCTTAGTGACGGACGATGGTTTGAAAATGTTATCTGGATTGACATGTCTGAAGTCACTTAATCTGGACGTTCGCCAAATTACAGACTCAGGGCTTGCATTTCTCACACTAGGTTAGCCATAAGAAACACGAGACGAAGTGTGAATGCTTAGTATATGATGGATGCAAAATGTACTTTCTGTTTTGAGATACGGCTCATCGCGTATCAATTCCTCAGTAACATGTTTTTTTGTATCGTATCGTATAATTTCTTTTCTGGTGTTTGCTGCTAGAAATTTAATCATGTTATTCTTTTGTCTCTATGGAGTATAGGTTTAACTGGTTTGACTCACCTGGATCTCTTTGGAGCTCACATAACGGATTCCGGGACAAAGTATCTCACATGTACGTTAAACGTTGTATTCGTCCTTCTTCTCTTTCTTTCTTGTGCCGTAAGGTTTAGTATTATGTATTGCGAGAATTCATCATAAATTAAGGTCAGGCTTAGTTGTATGATGCCTTATGCTTCCTTTAATTTCATCGACAAGTATTTTTTATCTAGATAAGTCTCTATGGGACGATACTCGATCTCACCACTTTATTATTACTAGTTGACCTCGTATACTTGTGTCTGCGTATTCAAATTCTAAATTTGTATGATTGTCTCATCAGATTTCAGAAATCTGCAATCACTTGACCTTTGTGGTGGCACGTTAACGGATGCTGGAGTCGAAAATATAAAGGATCTTTCTTCCATGATATTTTTGAACCTATCACAGAACCGGAATTTGACCGATAAGACATTGGAGCTTCTATCAGGTACGTTTATCTACTCGAAAAGTTAACATGAACATGTTGAATTGAAAATTTAAACGCTCGTAGTGTGAATGTGTGCGCGTTTTGAAATTTAGACACCTTTGCATATACGTATTTAGGAGTTTAACTTATTGTTTAGCCCATTTTAACTCGATTCATTTCAGCTCAGGTAACCTTTGGACGGATTAGTAACCGTCCATTTGTTAACCTAAGCTCACTTTAACGCATTCAAGTTTAGATCTGCCTAGTTGATATCTTAGTCTAAAGGTGGATTGAAAAGCGCGTCTAGCTAATCCACTCGTGCCAGCTACTTTCAGCTCGAATCATGTATACATATGCACAAAAGAAGTTCTAGCATGTAAAAATACATTATATATATGTTATGTTTATCCTGAACCGTTTGATTCAAAATTCTAGGTTCGTCTCTGTATATATTTTTGTTCATATGTGGCCTAATTTTCACCTGTTTTCTTTTTTCTTATAAAATAACGCAGGACTGAAATTGTTGGTGTATTTGAATGTGTCAAATTCTTGCATCACCAATGATGGATTGAAATATTTGAAGCCTTTGAAGAATTTACACACATTGGATTTAGAATATTGCAATGTGACACCATCTGAGATTAAGAAACTTCAAGACAATGTCCTTCTAAATCTTGTGAGATATAGGCCTAATTAAGTACTTAAGAGGTCATTTCGTTTGCGGATTAAGTTATTTCGGAAATATAGTTCTGAGATTATAATTCTTGAACTAATTTATCCGACCTTATTCCGTATACCAAATGACTCCTAAGGTTCTTCATGTAACATATAGTAAATAGTCCATAGACAAATACATTTTTTTTATCGGTCAAATTAGATATATCTTCATTTAGGATAAATTGTGTTACTATCATTAATTTATCGTTTAGATAACATATGTAAGATCGTTAAAATTGCAAAGGTAGTCGGATACATGGGGCTTAGGACAAGAAACATTTAAAAGGTACTGAATCGTCATGTCATAATAGCGCGTGAGATAACTGAATTTTCGATTAAATGAAGTCTTTGAACACAACTTTGATGGATGAGAGGTGTAAGCATAGGGAGGTGAAACTATTAATTTTGTATATTAGCATATTAAAGAGTTTGCAACTATATCACACCATCAAAAAATAATTATATATATGATGGGACATTATAATAAAGTTTGAGAAAATGATTATATCCTTATCCCTTAGCATAAAAGAACAAGTAGTCCTCAATAAATCCACATCTAGCTTATGTGGTTTGTGTGTGCATCTACCTCATCATCACATGGCTTGTCAACTTCTTCATTGTAATTTGGAAATTTCTGTGGGTCCTTCCAACTTGCTCAACACATATAGTACATGTATGTCATTGTTGGATGATGACACTATATATATTCGTGGCGGAATTTAAATTTTCATTAATAAAATTTAGAATACGAAGAAGTATATATATGAAGTATTCAAAAACATTCAATCTATTATGTTTAATAAGAAAATAGTTTTAGTTTTATATATATACAGTGTAATTTTTTAATTACAGAAGGTTTGCCACTTTGTACTCATTTGGCTTTGCCCTTATATAAAATCATATATTATTTATTTATTATTTGAATTATATGTATGTATAGTCAGAGGCGGAACTAGGATTTAAGATATGAATTTTGAATAAAAGAGGGAAATGACATAAGTGGGTTTTAGTTGTCTGCCTAAGTAGCTTGTCCAAAGTAGGGTCATGTGGTCATGATTTCTATTACCAAAAAAAATAAAATCTTTACTTTTTTTTCCCTTTTGTAGTTTTTTCTTTTTGTTTTTTTATCGATGTTTGGTATTTATATCAGAGTTTAACTAATTTGATTTCGTGATGCGGAGTCTATTTTTGAGGAGATGCTCTAAATAGGATTGTTCTTTTGGGTTCGAATTTTTTTATCGATGTTTGGTATTTATATTAGAGTTTAACTAATTTGATTTCGTGATGCGGAGTTTATTTTTGAGGAGATGCTCCAAATAGGATTGTTCTTTTGGGTTCGAATTGATCCAGACTTCTAACTAAAAGTAAAAAGATCTGAATCATTCCACTGTAACTCATATTAGTGCTTTTGTACCTAATTTTTATAATATAAATTAGCTATAGATTTATTTGTATTTTTTTTAGTGGATTTCTCTTTATCTTCATCACCTTATCTAGAATTAAAGTGACAAAAGCTAAGAAGATGACAATGTCATGGTCATATATAGATACAGTTATTATAAAATAAAATACATACACTATTTTTTTTGTCAATTTATGTAACTTTCCTAACCAACTATCTATTAGTTGGATACCAACTATATATTAAAATATATACATTGAAAGCAGCGATCAAGTGGTTTTCTTTTCCTTTTTAAGTTGTTTTTTATTTTCTTTTTATTGTCTTTTTGGAAGAATTATGGTAAGAAAAAGGAAAAAAAGTATTATTTGGTGAGAATTGAATTTCACACCTAAAGAAAACAAAATAACATCTTTATCAATGAGCTACTAATATTTTGCTTTTGATACAAATTGGTTGGAAAGGTATTTAAAGTTTTAGTAGAGACGAGGGCTTTTCATATTGTTGATTACTAGAGGCAACAAAATCGAAACTCTTTTAGTTCGTTCGATCAGCTCAAATTTTAATAAATTATGTTATTTGTTTGTTAATTGACTTGATGAATTGAACTTAAGTGACGTATCAAACTATTGTACTAAAGCATGTTAAATATATCTCAAACTCAAATATAAAAACTATATATTTTGAGTTTGGAATATACGTAAATTTTTAAAATTTTAAACTAATAATTTAAGATTTTATTGTTTTAAACTTTTTTTTTCAAAAATAAAAAGGAGAGCAAGAACCTTATTATATTTCATTGATTCCACTATCTTATAATTTGTGACTAATCTCCAACAAATCAAACTAAGTGGCTATTTCGATAAGAAGATGAAGTTAATAAGGCAAAAAATGAAAGGAAACAAAAGAAGGATAAGCATATTTTATTTTTTCAAATCTTTCAAAATGAAAATAAAGTGATTATATTGATTTAATTTTCTCTATGTAAAGCAGTCATATTTTGCAAATTGATGAGATATGACATGTTGTTTGACCCAATTATTTTTGCCAAAAATGAACTTCAAATGTTAACTTACTTATCGACTTGATATGTTTTGTCTGTTCAAATTCGACTCAATTTTTTCATTTACACATTTAACATTCACATTTGCCATTACATTATAGTTTTTTTTTTTTTAAAAATGTGTATAACTACTTTTTGGTTTTTAGTCAATTTGTACAACAAAAGATGTTGAAATATGAATGTCACTTTTATGAAGTTTCATTTTGTTACGCAATGTAACGAAATTGAAGGATAGCCTAAACTATAAAAACATTAAACACAAAAGGAACTCAATTTGTACAAGTATAAGTTCATGAACGAGTAAAACACTTGTGTTCTAATAAGGGGTGTATTCAATGAACAAGTTACGAGTTTATCTGAATTTTTTTAGTTTAAACTATGTCTATATCATATATAAGAAGTTATAATACGACTGTTGAATAATATGTCTACTTGAGTTATATGTGTGAGTATAGCATGCGCAGTGATTCTTTTCTTGAAATGTAAGAGACTTATTTAAGTATTCTTTCTGTTTTAGTTTGTTTTCTTACTATTTCTTTAATATGTAATATATTTAAAAATTATGTTAATTTTTTTTATACAAATCACAATAATTAATAACTTAAAATATTTTTAAAAATTGGTTGATTCTCCAAATTCTATCAATGTCACATGAATAAGGATAGGGGTAACATATATTATTTAAAAATTACGTAAAAAGTATTATATATCACAATAATTAACAATTTAAAATATTTTAAATTATATATAAAATTAAGGTTTACATATTAAAAAAATATTAATCACAACAAATTGATAATTTATCATATTTTAAAAAATATATATTAAAAAAATTACAATAGAAAATAAAAACTAAATTGAATTTCAAAACTTAAAAAATGTCACATTGAACAATATTCATTTTCGATCAATCAACTAGTTGTAGACATCCATTACAAATTTAGGTATTTACCAAGCAATTAACTTAGCAAGAAGTGAACATGTTTGAACTATGATTCATATTTTAATTTATTTCAGTCTAATACGCTTTAGTTTCAAGTAATTTTAAAATCGATGAGTAACTCATTAGTTTACTAACTTATAAACCTATTCGATATTGTTTAAACATGTAAAGGAATTATGTGTTGATATTTCAACGAAGAGGTATGAGAGATTAGATATGGTGAGATTAAGAAATAACAGAGCTAGATCGTAGAAATAATAAAAAGATATGATTAGATAAAATATAATACATTTTTAGTTTATCTAAAACATAATAATAAATAGGAGGGTTTGAAAGCTGAGAATATTAAAAATTATCATTTTATGTAATATAGAGCATCATGTCGATCACAATATTAGACCATTCAAATAGTCTTTTGACTTTTGATATGTGATATCAAATATTCATATATTATGAGCATCACACCTTGCAATTATTGTTACGGTTCCTTCCATATATATTCTGCACTGCTTTATTTTTTGTACTAACAATATTATTTTTTGAATTTAACCACCAACATCATCAATTGTTTACTATATTATTACCACGATATTTTATTATTTTTATTTCCTTCTACGAATTTATTGCACTTCGGACAAAAGAGATTTTTCAGAAACTTGTCTCTTTACCTTCACGAGCTAATAATAAAATTTTCACACTATCATTTCCGACACCAGTTATGAGACTTCCGTAAATATGTTAAATTCATTTGTGAAATTTCACTATGATAACCTATTTGATATTGTTTCGATTCGATTCAACCAACTCATTTAACACCTCGTTCATTTCTCACATAGATCGGATTGTGTGTTGAAATCTAAATTAAATTGCTTTCAATTTGGTTATTATGCTTAATTTTTATAATATTATAAGTCTATGTAAATAATTGGAATTAGAACCTTAGTGATGCATTCATAATTAGGAAAACTGGATGATTTTATAATTTTCTTCATGTATTTAGACTATAGACATATGGATCTTAACGTTTTGGTCCCCGGAGTACACATAAAAATCGTTCGTTCCGACGTCCACCGTATATACTCCATTTGCCGCCACCTTGTTGCAGCTGACGTCACTTCACGGCCAGACATCGATTGCTGAGGTCAGCATTCAACAGAAAAGCAAAACTTCTAACAGCTCTATTCACGTCTTTCGAATCACCGGCACCGGAAATAATGGAAATCCGGCTAGATCGGCGCTGAAAGTCGGTTTTGATGCTGACGTCAGCATTCAACAGAAGTTTCTAGAGATCGGATAACAGTCTTATGAATCACCGGAACTGGAAATAACGGAAAGCCGGCTAGGTCGGCGTTGGAAATTGGAACGGCGGCGCTGTTGATGAGAAGAAGGACGAATCAAAGCCGCTAAAGCTCTTTTAACAAGCTCACCTTCAACAGTTCCTATTCTCACTAACGAATTCGTCATCGCCGATCGCCTCATATGCAATCGGATCGAATTCGACGCCGTTTGGCTAGTATTACTACTCCGTCGATTATCCATTTTCTTATGCATACTACAACGGAACGAACCTGGATGATTCGTCGGCGAACACATACACGTCTTCTTCTGAGAAGAAGCCATTGTTTTCTGCCGGTTCATTACGGAAATAGACCGGCTCGGGGAAGTTTCACGGTCCAGTGTGAACCGGATCGACGAAGCAGAAGACGACGACGTTCTAGATGTCGACGAGTAAAATCTCCCGGCGGGGGACAGTGAACGGAGAACCGGTCCGGTTGATCGTCGAGCAGAAGCCGCCATTTTTGCTGTTTTACAGTTGAGAGAGAAGAAGAAGAAGATTGGAGAGTATCTCTTAGTGCCGTGTTTGGCTGTTTGATTTGGCAAACCTTTGTTTCACTCGAGGTATGTATTTATAGCAATCTCCGAATTATTTCTTTTTCTTTTTTAAATTATTTTGGTGGGGTATATTAGCTTTAATTGCATACCTGACCCTCTAGGTTCTTTAGAATTATATTTTTGGTCTAGAGGCGTGTTATTTCTGTGTTTTATGTTAATTGTTAAACACGTATACTTAAAGGTTAAGAAGCCTCAAACCACGGGATTGTGGTGAAATGTTAAGTAGCTATAGTTTGAATTAATTATCACTCACAATTTTTTTTTTAGTTATAATTATGTGTGTTTCTCTCCTCTCTTCCTTTTTCGCGCTTCTCTCCTTTCTTATACATATACAAATACATTTACCTCTCTCTTTCCTCTTCCAATCGCGCTCACGGCTCACCTCTCTCCTCCCCTTCCAATTTCGCTCGTCTCTCTCCTTCCTCTCTCAATCTCGCTCGTCAGATATAAAAATATATATGTATACTTCATATGTACACAATTATCATATACACATACAATTCTACATGTATACAAATCAATTCACCTCTTTTCACTCTCTACTTTTTCTCGCTCATGTCTCTCCTTTTTCTCTCAATCTCTCTCACCTCTCCCCTTTCTCCCTCTAGCATAACTATAAATCGTAACTAGCAAACTATAAATATGAAAGCTAAGTAAGTTATTTTAATAGCTATTTGCGAAATTTCCTCAAACCATAGTTTTAGAAAGTAGTATATAGGGATTAATATAATAAAACAAACAATGGGCTGGCGGGAGGGTAATAAAGTTGAATAAGACAAGGGAAATTGCCGTTTGAGTAACGACCAGTGGGGTGAGCAGAAAGCAGCCACGTTTCTGTTCATGTATGGTGACTCACTCCATATAGATTCCACGTATAATTGGTGTCCTATTTGTTTATATTTTTATTAACTTTAGCCAGATTCGATTCAAATTTAAAAATTAATTTAAACAAGATACGATAAATATTTTGAAAAAAATAATTAAGAGGTAGAAAAATCATAAAGTAAGGCGGTGCACATGTGGGAGTTAGTGTGATTGAATGTCAAGACAATGAAATAATAGAAAATGAACAACGAAAGGATATGATGCAGGGGATGGAGTTGAACTAAGCTTTCTTTTTTTTTAATTAGAGATTTCATGTGTACGTTTTGAGTATGATTTTTTTTTTTTATAGAACGTTTTTTTTTAATGAGATTTTATGCCGCATAAATTTGAAAAGATTGAGATTCAATACTGAACACCAATAATTGAGTGTACAACAGATATATATGATGCTAAGATGGAAATATCGAACCCATATTTACTTCTTTTTTTATTTCTTCTTCTTTTGGTTGGGTTATGTGTTAAACTGATGATTTAGGGGATATAATTATTGGTACCTTTAAGTTAACCTCAATCATAAGTACCTTACTAATATATGTTTAATCAGTAATGTAATGGTGTTAGGGCACAATTAGAAGAATAAATATTTGTGCAATGGGATTTGTTTTTCCTAGCACGTCCACCTAGGTAGGCTTTAAAATAATTAATCGAAATTATTGTTACTTCATTTGATTCACTTAATCGTAGTATAAACACAACTTAAACTTATTCTAATCAATTTTGTATGGATTTTTATAAAAACTTTTTTGATGCTCTAGATCGTAAAGGTATCATATAAAGTAGAATTAATATTTTTTTTGTTATGAAAAGCTAAATATTTTAATGATTTTCCTTACATAAAAATGATGCTGAGGTGTCTGATGGAAAAGGTAAAACCCATAATTTTAGCTAAATAAAAAAAGATTTTGTGATGGAATAAACTATAAAAGAGATTCTTATAATTAGGTCACATGAAAGTCTGCTATTTTACACCGAAAGCACTAATTTTTCTTTTTTGTTGTATTAATCTAATTAAACCAAATCCACTTTAGTTTAGAATAATATTCGAGGGTCAATTAATTACAATTGGTTCTAGAACATATATTCAACAACAATATATTCAGCGTAGTACGTTTCATAAAATAGGATTTAGAGAAAAGAATAGACATAGACCTTTTATCTTTATCTCATAGAGAGAGAGGATATTTCTAATTAAACCTCTGGCTCAAAGAATAAACAGCTCGAAAAGAAAGAAAGAAATAGAATTACAAGAAACAACAAATTGTAACAAAACAATAACTACAATAAAATAGTAGATAATTGAAGTATAAGAAATAACAAATAATAACAAAAATCAAAGTTCAAGGCACTAAAATAGCAATACTACGACTAGGGGTGTTCACGGTTTGGTTTGGGTCGGTTATTGGTCAAAACCAAAACCAAACCAACTTAATCGGTTTTAAAATTATCAAAACCAAACCAAACCAAATATATTATACATTTATCGGTTTGGTTGTTTTCGGTTTTGGTTTGGTTTGGTTCGGTTATTTGGTTATTAACCATACATACAAATAAAAGAAACAATTCATTCAAAACGTGAAAAAAGTGACAACAATCCATTAAAACAAAAAAATAGTTAGAATGACTGTCATTACAGAACTTTCGATCATTGAATTTACTGAATAAAACTTCAAAATTCATTATTTTGGCATAGAAGGAAGAGACAATGACATTTTCAGTCCCACAAAGAATTTCCATAGACACTCATATACATGAAACCAATAAGAAAAATGTTCTCACCTTGGACATTTTTTCTTTCATAAGTAAATTATAAATAAATTTTGATGAAACATATATAAAATCTTTAAAATTGTTTATGAATATAATATATTATGTATGTATAATAATAAAATTTATGTATATAACTTGTTGGTTCGGTTCGGTTATTTCTTCGATTTTATTTCGAACAAAACCATAACCAAACCAAATACTATCGGTTCTTAACAATCTAAAACCAAATCAAACCGAAACCCAAATTAAATCGATTTGGTTTGGTTTTTCGGTTTGAATCGGTTTTTATCCAAACCATGAACACCCCTAACTACGACTATATAGCATGAACTTATAGAAAGACAACGACTATCTATGTTACCAACAAGCCTTTACTCTATTTCTTATCTTCCACAGTCTTATATCTAAGACATGTCCAAGTTGAAACTATATAGTATTTCATATCTTGTCTAATCACTCTTCTCAATACGTTTTCAATTCACCTCTGTCTCATCACATGTATGAACAATCATCTCAATTATCTCACTTCCCGCATCTTATTTTCCATCAAATTTTACTCTCACCTTGTTATGAATACCGTTATTTCTAATTGTATCTCTCGTAACGTATCTGCACATTATTTATTGAGGCGATGCCTTTTTTTTTTTTTAATGAAAACAGTGCTGCAACAATTCATTATGCAAATTTTAAAAAAAAGGGTGGGGTGGGGTAATAAAATCTTCTTTTTTTCATTTCTATTATTTTTGTTAAACCTTCATGGACAGTGAACAAACAATTTTTATTTTTATTAAAGGTCTTTGAATTTTCCATATAATATGCTTTATTTGAATGAAGAGACTTTGACTTTTGACTTTCCATATAACTTTATCAAATTTGAACAACAAACCTAACTTCATTACTTTAGAATTAATTGCAAGACAATAATATAATGTCAATTTGAAATTGACAATTAATTTCTTTTGTAGGAAAACACACACACACACACTATATATATATATCATGAAATTAACTTTCTTTGATAGCCTTTCTGTTAGTACGATATTGATATATACAAGTAAAAAATATTATTCGAAAAATATTTATATGTATTCCCATTTCAATATCAGATGGAATTATTGTCCCTTGAATTTGTTTGTACTGTGCCTTTCTGACTTTACCAAAGTGCTGACATAGTTTCCTTATTTGACCAAATATTTCAACATATTAACATTCAGTTGCCATAAGACTTGGCAAGGCATGTTATTAATATTCTTAACTATAGTTTAACATTTTTATCTTTGTAAGGCGGGAGTCTGGAGTAAGACTACAAATATTATTCTCTACAAACTTCACTTATGAAATTTTACTGAATATATATGTTATCATATTGTGCTGCAACATGCATTTAGTTTAGGCATAATACATAAACAAACACTCAAATATAGCCTCAGCTGACATTTGAGTACAAGCTTACACTACTTTGAAAGTACACATTTCGACAAACTTGATCTCAACTGACAATTAAAGACTTCAACTCGTCCTTACTATATCTCTTAGACACCTGACGCTGAAGTGACACATAAATTTTAGATAAGTAAATGATTACTACTTATCACACAATCGAGACAAGTTGAATTATCTAGATGCACATTTTCAAATCGAATTAAATTAGACCTCAATGTCTAAATTTTCAACCTCAACTTGTCAAAAGTAGTCTTTAGTGCAAATTAATATTGGGACCGAAGCATATATGCATGACAAGCTGCAATATTCTTTTCAAATGAAAGAAACCAAACATTAAACTAATCATGTTTTTATAATGGCTTAATTATTTGTTTAAACCTATGCTTGAGAAATTAGCACTTATTCCATTTTGCCATCATCTTTTTAAATGAACATAAATTTAAGTTAGAGTATTATTTTAGAGACCCACAGAATAGGATCGACTTGTTTTTGTGGTCCTGTGGGTTTAATTTGATAAGTATGTATATTAGTTATTTAATATTATTTCCACATGGTGGGAACCCATAGTTTTGGAACTTCAATTGACCCCATGCAATATATAATTAAATAAATTTATCATCATGTAACTGAAAATATGCTTCTATAAAATCAACTATCCAGTCATATTATATGCAAATCATTTTTATTCTTACTGTCGTTTGTTTATTTCTTTTTCTTTGATCCAAATGTCTATTAAAAACATTTTTTTTTAATCTTTCAAGATAGATATAAAATTTACATATACAATATTCTTTTTAAATTTCACTTATTATGGAATTATATCATATATATTATTGTTGTTACTATATCATTGTTTTATTGGATTTGATTGAATCCGATTTGCAACTGTAAAGGTCATTTATAATATAATTATAAGTAACTATACTTAACATCATTGTTTGATAATCTTATATATGCGAACAAGGTAAATCATATTGATACAAGAAAAAATATTATACTGTCAATGTATATGTATCGTAAATACGTGTTATATTTAATGCAATAGCTTTAATATCTTTTTCTACCTTTTATGAATTTAAATAATAGAATTTCTTAACGACTTAAATTCTCCCAACAAAAAGTGTTTTTAGATCATTAGATGGGTCACTAAAATTAGAAGTACACGACAACTATGAGTTGCAGAAATAGTAAATTTAATTATTGATAATAGAAAACCTTATTGAAATGACAATATGACAAACTATATTTAAAATATTGTAAATAACCAAAACCGTGTTCTTATCGTGTTTTTTTTTTTTTTTTATATAAAAAAATAGATTAGATGTACCTAGTAGCTTTTTTTTAAGATCATGTATTTATATTAAAATTCTATTAAATAAAATAAATACTTATTCGCGAATCAAATAACTGAGACAAGTTATGAGTTTAGCGACAGTTTAAAACTCATAAACTTTAAATTCTGACCTCGTCTTTGCTTCCATGAACTCTCAAGGATAAATGTATTCGGTAACACAATAACTAAGATAAGCTATGAATTCAACGACAGTTTAAAACACATAAACTTTAAATTTTAACCTCAGAGTGACCTAGTGGATAAATCAAAAATATAGAAACAAAAACAACAATTGGATCAGAGAATGCGATTGCATTATAAGGTCTCAATTGAACAGACCGAGCAAGCTCGAAGTGACGTAACGTGAAACCTATTAGAGCAACACAAGTCCACAGATCCCCCAATTGACACCAACGAGTAAAATCTCCTTGTGCTTCAGGACCCATAGTAACAACAACAAATGTGCTAAACTATTAGCAGGAGTAGAAACCGCGACAGTTATGAAATTGCAGCCTTCCAAATAAGAACTGGCCAAGTCTTTGCTTCCATGACCTCTCTAAGGATAGATTCTTCTTTTTAAGTGCTACTAATCTAATTAGTGACTTTCCAGGCATGAGGAAATG
The DNA here is from genome assembly GCF_900185275.1 of Solanum verrucosum. NCBI lineage: Eukaryota > Viridiplantae > Streptophyta > Magnoliopsida > Solanales > Solanaceae > Solanum > Solanum verrucosum. The sequence continues at coordinate 3,101,368 of NW_026020630.1, forward strand.
ATGGTGTGCTTATGGATTTAATTGCACGATTTATCTTTCAAATAAGTCGATTTTTTATTTTTATCCTTTAAATATAGGGAAAATTGTATGAAATAACAAACTATTAATTCAAATTAAATGCAATTGGCATAATTTGTTTTATTTGTAATTCGCAGCAAACATCCCTTTTTTTGCCATCTGATTCGGTATACAATTAGCCATTTTCGGTATACAATTAGTCATTTTATACATTTTGATATAAAATGTATAAAATGCGTTTGTATTTGTATAAAGCGAGAGAAAAATGTATATACAAATATAAATCCTATATTTTCGTCCTATACACTTATAATTGTACAAATACAGATCTTATTATACAAATTACAATGTATAAATGAATTTATACAAAACTGAACAATTTGTATAAAATTGAATGTATCTAGCGACTTATACAAATCAAAAGCTCCATAGCAAACATAAAATTTTCTATGGAGCACAATTATGCAAACTATAGCTATAACATACAAATATAATTTTTATGTTTGCTATATGTGAAAGTTGCTCTTAAATATATTTGTTTTTAATAAGGCCAAAAGTGCAAATGACCCATTTTTATGACATTATTGGGCTTCAAGTCGACATATTCTTAGTGTCCAGCCCAAAACCTAATTTGGTCCATATTTAACAGCTCCTTGGAAATCCACTCAAATTTCATAAAAATGTTCTCATATACTTGCTATATATACTTCAATTTGTTATTAAAATCAATGCTCTGTGCCAAATCGAGCTTATTGTACCTAGCTAGGTACAATTGTTCGGAAAGGAAGTAATATAATCAATAGAAACATGGCTAGATTACTGTATCCGAGTTGGACTAGTGATGTTCATAATGAAAAAAATATACATAATTCAGTTACAGTCAAACCCCTTCACAATAGTCGTTTTCTTTGGAACCAATCTTTCATGATGTTGTCTAAAACAACATTTCGTTATAGCATCCAAAAAACATATTAGGATCACAAACGATGTTGTTATAAAGAGGTTTGACTGTACGTTCTAATTATGTATACATTAGTGATCACCATTCATCATGGCTCCTTGGACATTCTCTGCATTTCATCAGCTCCTTCTGGGCAATTCTGCCTATCATCAGCGTTATCGTTGAAGCCTTTCTGCAAAAAGATGAGGGCCGTAGAAAGCATAGAACCTATCGTAAAATTGCTAACATGTATAAAACATATTAACTAAATACATCAAATATCGCGCCTATGTAGATCTTTTGCTTATATTATGTTCTATCTTTAGATAAGTCTGAGATCATAAATCACTCGAGACAAGTCATTTCATGTGATTTTAGGTCTAAGTCATCTGTCATCCTTCTTATAACGCTTTCACTCACCATAGTTTCACCTTCACACCTATATGGACCGGCGCATCTAGAGGTCGATACAGGGCATGTATATATGATCAAACCATTTCAAGCTAAGGTTTTGAGAACTTACGGTACCTAACAAGTACTAAATTGGTATGCATGTTACGAAAAACTTTTCTACAACTTTGAACAAGGAGTCTAGTAGGCCGGTATTTTTTTGTAACTATGATAACTGAGCCAACTTGGACACACCTCGAATAATGCCAAAAAGGTACCTAAGTCAAAGTTGTACTTCTCAATTATAAGTACACAGCATCTCACAAACAATTGCATCAATTTAGCTGTCATCTAATTAAACAGAGTGTTCAGAGACTCCAATACTATATCGCTCAGACTCTTCAAAAATATTCTACAGATGCGTGTCTAATCATCCAAAAGTAGTGCACTTTCTTTCACATTGAAACAACTTTAATCACAAAACTGTTGTATATAAGTGTGATAAATATTTACCTCTTTAGTTAGACCATAAGCAGGCATAAGTTCATAGAACTTGTGCATCAACATTTCTTCCTCAATCTACAAGTAGTATAACATGGAAAGCGGATATATTAAATTGAACGGCGAAACAAGGTACATATAAGGTCTGTGTACATTCTACCTTTCCTAGACCACCCCACTTGTTGCCAGTGGGATTACACTGGGCATGTTGTTGGTGTCATTGTCAATAGAGGCGGAATCCTGAATTTAAAGGTTATGGGTGCCATATCGCCTTTAAAACAGATGTGTTCATCAAATCGATCAAATATTTAACCTATTTTTGACCTCCTTTTAGAAAGGGAAGTGCTAAAAGAAGAGTACAAGGTTAAAGATAAAACCTGAAATCTGTGCAATTCCTCTGACATTGTTTTATGGGCATTCAATAGTAGTTCATGTTTTATTAGGAAAATATATTTTGACTGGTTTAAGAGTCGCCACTTAATTTTTTAAGAAAAATCAAGAAAACTATTATTTTCAAATGACTAAAACAGTAAATCTATTGAAAACTATTAAGGGGGTTCGAGGTTCCTATTAATATTCTAGGAAGGTTTTTAAGGCACCTAGAATATCCGCTAATGCGGTTATCCAACAACTAATTTATTTGGCTAAAGTAACTGTAACTTAGTTTGAATTGCAAAATTAAACTATTTAGGACCATTCTAAGGGAGGAAAAGGAAATGTTGACATATTATCTAAGTGAGGTATTTTTGTAAAATTATTTATTTGTTGTTTATTTTCTAAGTCAAGTAAAGACGAATAACTTAGTTAAGTGATTAATTCAAAATGACTATCTTTCGGGGATTTGAATCTTTCGACCTTAAGATTAACGACAAATACTAGCAAGTAAAATGAGCACAATAAAGTGAAGAGAGAAAGAGAGTTAGGCCCAGATCTGATTTCTGTCCGCCTGGACCAGTATTTGGGCCTATTTCATTTTAGGCCTCTGACCCATTTGAATCACCTGTACCTGTCCTAAACTAACACAATAATAGCAATTAAAATGACAAGGGGGGCTTATGCCCGAAGTAACAAAATACAACTTTTATAAAGATTAGGCCTTTGGCCCAATCTTTTCAAATTTTCTCAATCGGTTGCTTCTTCCAACTTCGGGACCTGTTCGTCGACTTTAGCGATTGACTGACTCAATGGAGGTGGCATTTGAGCCTTTATGGCTCTCTCGATATGCAAGGGAAAAATATGGGAGTTCATGGTGAACTCGGGCCAATTTCACATGCAGACGATAAACAAATTGCAGAATTAGCACTTTCGAGAATGAAATAAAGTGATGAGATAAAAATGAATAAATAAGTGGAACAACAAATATCAGTTAGTCGTAAATAGCGCAATATTTAAACTTTAATATAAATGGGAAATTCATGAAGACATAATATATATATATATATATATATATATATATATATATATATATATATGTAAATAGCACAATATTTAAACTCTAATATAAATGGGAAATTCATGAAGACATAATATATATATATATAAATAGCACAATATTTAAACTCTAATATAAATGGGGAGATTCATGAAGACATAATATATATATATATATAAATAGCACAATATTTAAACTCTAATATAAATGGGGAAATTCATGAGTAACAATGGAGGAATATTTTACTGTAGTCCAGATTTTATGATAAATTCAAAAGAATTTGGTAAGTACATAAAAATAGGCATACAGACCAAAGGGTATGAAGAAATGAATTGTGGAAATAATCTTTTAGTTTGTGTTGGCTTTATAGGAAAATTAGCCACCAACAGCAGTTCAAAGTTTAAAATAAAGATAGACGATGCAGTAGGTATAATGGGAAATAAAGGAATCAAGTTAATGAACCCTTTAAAAATAAATTCAGAAGAATATGCTGGTAGAGAATGGAATTTAGAAAATTTCTGCAAAAAGGAAGTATTACGACCAAACGACCACCTCACATACACTAATACTAAAGGAGAGACATCAATTAGATTCACTGATTATAAATATACGGATCAAAAAGAAATAGAGGAAGACTTAGAAGATAATGAATCAACCGTTAATATGGAAGGTATGAATATCCAAAATATAAATGAAGAAGACTACGAAGTAGACTTATCAATAGCACAAGCTAAAGAATTACATAAAGAAAATAAAACAACTTTGTTTAAGTGTAAAGGTTGTAAAATGGGAAAAATAGATATCTCTATAGTAGAAACACATTTTAAAGAATGTAAATTCAGAATAGATAATTATGGGTATAGACAAAAAGAAAACACCCAAGAAGAAAGTGATGATGAGACAACACGCAGTCTAAAAGAATTCATGGAAACCGCTTCTTCTAATTCAAGTCCTTTTCAAAAGACAACCCCCATAACACCAGTAGAATATACTATAGGAAACTTACCACGTCATCGGGTATATAGGCAAGACCCGGCAACAGAACCAGAAATGGTTAGACCAATAGGAATAAGAATGCCAATAGAAGCCCCTATCAAGCTTCAAGATGGAGGAGATAGAGGTAAGATACTAAACATAGCAGCTCATGATCCTCAATTATGGAACTCAGTAATAGATGTATGGAAAGGAATAGTAGTAGCAGATTACATACATCATTATAGTGAGACAGATGCAGAAACTATGTATAGATACATGGAAACCTTTTTAGGAGAATCAATCAAAGGAATGTGGGAAGCATACAAAGTAACCTACCCTCAAGAATTCCAAGAACTAGTAAATATGGGACCAAATCCATATAATTTCACTAATAAAATACACAGCCTAATAACAGGAGAAGACCCTAATAGTGGATTGGTAGTATTGCAAAAGAATGCATTAATAAAACTAGAACAACTTAGCATTACAAATTGGAGCCATATCAAAAACTTTCTAAAGGATTATTTTTATTTATGCGCTATAAGCGGCAATGCGTTTGATCAAAGCTTAGGAAAAAAGCTTTTTAATAAACTCCCTGGAGCATTAGGAAGAGAAATAGAAGAAAGATGGAGTAAAAGAGAAGGAGTTATGCAAAATCCAAATGTTAATTGGTCTATCGGACATAAAATACAGCATGTTATGGAAATATTACAAGAAAAGTGTACAAATATACAAATACAAAAACAATTAAAGCAAAATGAGACTGGTTTTTGTAAGAATATATATACAACACAAAGCTATGATCAAGGTACACCAAATAAGAAATATAGAAGAAAATATCAAAATAACCAAGACTACAGACCAAGGAAAAAATATTATCTACGAAAATCTACGGCAAAAAAGCCTTACCTAAATAAAGATAGACATGTAAGAAAACATAATAATAATAGAATCTATAAAAATAGACTATCTTGTTTTACATGCGGAAGTGAAGAACATCTTGCTAACACTTGTCCAGGAAGAAATAATAGTAGAACGAGAAATTCCCAACTCATAGAAGATTTCCAAGAAACCCTGATAAATGTAGATGAATACATGTCAGATAATGAAAGTATATATTCAGTAATAAGTATAGATGCTTTAGAAGGAAGACAACACGACTCATCTGATTCAGAAGAAGAAACTTTAATAAATGAGATAGGATTAGAAAAATTGGACATCAAGGATTTTACATTTGTCAATCTACATTGTGATCACCAATTTTTAAAAGGGAAAGGTCTAGATAGCCAAAAATGTTTTAATTGTACAGGATATCCCAGCAAAGACAGAAGAGCTAAATGTACGAATTGCTATATAGAAGGATGCCTCATGTGCATCAATAAAATATTTAACATTAAAGTTATAGACCAAACCATAAGCGTAAAAGAAAAAACATTAATGTCCCTAGAAAAAAGGATTGATAGTTTAGAAGACAGAATGAATAAATTAGAAAAGGGAAAAGAAAAGGTAAAAGAAGAGGTAGAAGAAAAGGAAGGAATTGAGCTCTTAAATGAAAAAGAGGAATACAAATCGTTTGAAGGATTAATTTGTAATGAAGACAAAAAGATCAATACTATCAAAATATTAACGAGAATAAGAATTCAAAACTATGAAATAGAAACTTTAGCTCTAGTAGACTCAGGGTGTACAAAGAGTATAATAAATAGAAATATCCTGCCTATAGAAATAATAAAGGAATTTTCCGAACCACAAAGCGCCATGCAAATGGACGGATCTTCAAATATATACAAACATTATGTTAGTAATGCTCAAATAAGTTTTTTAAACACATGTGCAGATTTCTATAAACCTACTTATAAACTAGAAAAAATATGGGTTAGAGATTTAAATATTAGGATAGACTTTGTTTTAGGCTTAGATTTCTTACTACATAATAACGGAAGTTGTCTCCTCACTAGAGATGGAGTAATATTTTCTAAAAATATGACTCAAACCTCCATAACAACAGAACCAGTTCCTACAAAATCAAGGTATGTTAAGAATACTAATAATACAAATACATCAAAATGTAATAAAGGAAAAGAATGTAATTGTACTAAATTACATGTTAGTACAGAAGAGGAGGACATTAAAGAAATTGAATTATTAGAATTAAGTTTATCTGATATACAAATAGAGAAAAACTATAATTTAATAGAAATAAATACTGAACTTTATAATTTTAAGAAAGGATTACAACATATAGGAGTTATAAAAAACCAGAAACACCTAGACGAAGTAATTTCTATCTTAGATAAACTAGAAATAATTGGAGAAAGACCCCTGAAGCACTGGGAAGCCAATCATATAACCTGCAGACTTGATATTATTAACCCAGAATATACGGTTAAAACTGCTTCAATAGAATCCACGAATGAAGACCTGAGGGAATTTGAAGATCAAATAAAAGAATTATTAAATCTAGGGGTAATAAGAAGGTCAACTTCAAAACATAGGTCAGCCGCATTTATGGTAAGAAATCACAATGAAATACTAAGAGGAAAAGCTAGGATGGTAATAAACTATAAAAGACTTAATGACAATACTAGAATGGATGGATATAAATTGCCAGACAAATCAGAACTAATAAATCGAATACAAGGAAGAAAATTTTTAGTAAGTTTGACTGTAAGTCCGGATATTGGCAAGTCAAAATGCATGAAGATAGCATAGAATGGACAGCCTTTACATGCCCAGAAGGACATTTCGAATGGTTGGTAATGCCCTTCGGTTTAAAAACAGCCCCTCCAATTTTTCAAAGAAAGATGGATAATATATTTAGAGACTATAAAAACTTTATTTTAGTTTATGTAGACGATATTTTAGTTTTTAGTAATAATACAAATGAACATCTAGGACATTTGCAAACGGTATTTAAACTATTCGTAGACAATGGAATTATAATTAGCAAAAAGAAAATGGAATTATGTAAGACTCTTATAAAATTCCTAGGGGTAGAAATTGGAAATGGAAAGATAAAACTACAACCCCATATAGCAAAAAAGGTCCTAGATATGCCTGATAAATTAGACAATACTAAAGACTTGCAAAAATTTCTAGGAATACTAAATTATGCACGGAGTTTCATCAAAGATCTAGGGAAAGTAGCAGGACCCCTATACTCTAAAACAGGAAGTCATGGACAAAAGACATTTAATGTAGAAGACATAAAACTAGTACAAAAACTCAAACAAATGGTTAAAGATATACCAGATTTAGCCCTCCCACTAGAAACAGATTACCCAATAGTAGAAACAGACGGAAGTCTCGAAGGGTGGGGAGCAGTTTTGAAAACAAAAAACAATAAATATGGAGATAAAAAAGACGAAAAAATTTGCGCTTATCACAGCGGAAAATACAAAGAAAAGGGAAATATGAGTAGCATAGATGCAGAAATTTTGGCAGTTATATACGGATTAAATAGTTTTAAGTTATACATTATTAATAAACAAGAAATTCTGGTAAGAACGGATTGCGAGGCTATTGTAAAATTTCACCAAAAAATAGAAGGAAAAAATAGTAGTAAAAGAAGATGGTTAAATTTTTTAGACGCCACATCAATATACAATATATCTTTAGAGCATATAAAGGGGAAAGATAATTCTTTAGCAGATCAACTAAGCAGACTTATGAAAACTAACTGTTTGTTTTCAGCATGAGTACAGATAAAGACGGAGCATCTAGTTCAAATTCAAGTGGGCAAAAAGACAAAGACTTGTTGCAGACTCTCTTAGGAAATACTTCATTTCAACCACAAACAAGACAAAATACAACGAGCATGGAAAGAATATATTTTGGAAAACAAAATTTAATTTTCTATCCTCCATCCAATCTAAGTTTCAGGGTGAAGCCAGAAACGAAGATAGATAGACCTCAAAGATGCTTAATAGACAACCTATGGATAGCATACAACAAGATTCCTCGAGACAACAGTTATTTCGTGTCCGTAGTAAATTCATTAAGCCATTATTTTACAGACAAAAATGAAGACAAAAAATTCAGATTTTATGTAGTAATCCAAGGAAAATTACAGGGCGTGTTCCAGACATGGATAGAAGTAGTAGATTCAATTAAAGACTTCCCTACCCCACTCTTTAAGGGATTCAATGATTTGAATGAAGCACTAGACTATGCTAGAGGAACTCTCGGGCCTAATTATTTCATCAGTCCAGCTTTAAGACAAATTTCAAGACCGTCTTTGCAATACAATATTCAGAAAGACACAAACAGAATCATTTTCTGCGATCATTGTTCCTCAATGACGGAAGGATTCAAAAGGCTAAATCAGACAATCGAAAGACTAGAAACAGAAAAAGGGAAAATGACACAACATATCCACTCATTACAAGAGAGGATAAGATTTTTACTTGGAAATACCGATCAAAATAAGAGTTCTCCATCTCCCCACAAAATGGATAAGACGGGTGTACATTCCCCAACGAATGTAGAAAAAGCTATTGTACCAGCTAAAGGTACAGCTAGTCCCGTTCAAACGGTAGCGGGTAAAGACTCATCAAATCCGTTGATGGTTGACACTTTACCAAAAAGTGTAAGAATTCTGCCGGCAAGCTTCAATACAATGGCAGAGACAAGTAAAAGGACAAAAGGATTCCTCCAAAAAAGAAAAAAAAATAAAAGGATAGAAAAAATAATAAAAAGTTCCCTTTACAAATTTCTCACAGAAAAGACTAAAGAAGTACAAGAAAAAATCATACGAGAAAATCCAAAGCCAGATCCAGCAAATTCTGACCACGAGAGTAGCAGTGACGAAAATAATTTATCAGACCAGTTTAATCAACATTATGATCCAAATGACGACAATGATTCAGGGATGAGTTTTGATTCTGTAACACTACACAACCTGGATACCTAGAGAAATACGTAGCAATAACATCAACACAAGAAGACAAAAAAAAAAAAAAAAAAAAAAAAAAAAAAATAGGTAAGCAGTGACATCACAAGCCTTCATCAACTACAAGACTCCACTACAAATAGGTAAGCAGTGACATCACAAGCCTTCATCAACTACAAGACTCCACTACAAGTCCATTATGATAAAGAAACTCCACTACATGTCCACTACTCCACTATCACAAGAAGACAAAAGAAGGACACCACTCCACTATCACAAGAAGACAAAGAAGGACACTCAATTTCAACAAAGGTTTCACAAAGCCATGTGACGATGGGGCCCAAAGAGCACCCGGCAGGTGAAGAAAGTTTTTAGAAATTGAAATCCGAATTTCAAATCCGGATGGACTTCTATAAATAGAACCATATTACAAGAAAAGAGATAGAGCGAAGTGCAGAGCAGAGAGCAAAAGCTTAAATATTTCTAAGTAATAGTTTACATATTCCCCTTCCCTTTCAAAATAAAAAGTGAGTAAGTGTTTGTGTTTGTACAAAGAGTGTGAGTGTTTATTTTCCTACAAGTACCTGCAAGGTCACTTCGGGGACTCCCGAAAGGGAAACCTCATTCCGACCATTATCATGTAAGTAGTTATCTGTTTTCTAGATCCTAGTAATCTTCTCCCGAAGTGTATGTACTATGTTATTATTGTGTATGTTATTATGTGTGTATATATGATATGATGTTCATATTATTATGATATGCTATTATGATTTTCGTTAACATGTTCACTCTTTGATTTATTCTTAGTAAATGGTTAGTTCTCTATCCTCTTAGTAACCCCGATAGATTAACCTGTAAATACCTAGGGATGTTGAAAGTCCGCCATGGTCAGAAAACCAAAAGGACTGTGAATCCCAGGGTGTGGTTAAAGAAGCAGGTGCTAAGAAAATGGGTAAAGAAAAGAGATGAAAGGAGTAAGGTAAAGAGATGAACAGTGAAAAAAAAAAAAAAAAAAAAAAAAAAAAATTGGGAGAAATTACATGGATTCAGCAACAAAAAACTACTAATACTAGATAACGGAACAGGAAGAGGGAGTACTGAGTAGGATTTTACAACCAATTTTACAACCGCAGCTTACATCATCTTGACAGAAGCTATCCTCTTTATACAATATAATATGCGTTTAAATTAATAAAAAGATGTAAATAAATAAGAGTAAGAATTTAGATTTAAACAAAGAGGATAACTTCTGTCAAGATGATGTAAGCTGCGGTTGTAAAATTGCGGTTGTAAAATCCTACTCAGTACTCCCTCTTCCTGTTCCGTTATCTAGTATTAGTAGTTTTTTGTTGCTGAATCCATGTAATTTCTCCCAAAATTACTTTTTTTTTTTTTTTCACTGTTCATCTCTTTACCTTACTCCTTTCATCTCTTTTCTTTACCCATTTTCTTAGCACCTGCTTCTTTAACCACACCCTGGGATTCACAGTCCTTTTGGTTTTCTGACCATGGCGGACTTTCAACATCCCTAGGTATTTACAGGTTAATCTATCGGGGTTACTAAGAGGATAGAGAACTAACCATTTACTAAGAATAAATCAAAGAGTGAACATGTTAACGAAAATCATAATAGCATATCATAATAATATGAACATCATATCATATATACACACATAATAACATACACAATAATAACATAGTACATACACTTCGGGAGAAGATTACTAGGATCTAGAAAACAGATAACTACTTACATGATAATGGTCGGAATGAGGTTTCCCTTTCGGGAGTCCCCGAAGTGACCTTGCAGGTACTTGTAGGAAAATAAACACTCACACTCTTTGTACCAAACACTTACTCACTTTTTATTTTGAAAGGGAAGGGGAATATGTAAACTATTACTTAGAAATATTTAAGCTTTTGCTCTCTGCTCTGCACTTCGCTCTATCTCTTTTCTTGTAATATGGTTCTATTTATAGAAGTCCATCCGGATTTGAAATTCGGATTTCAATTTCTAAAAACTTTCTTCACCTGCGGGTGCTCTTTGGGCCCCATCGTCACATGGCTTTGTGAAACCTTTGTTGAAATTGAGTGTCCTTCTTTGTCTTCTTGTGATAGTGGAGTGGTGTCCTTCTTTTGTCTTCTTGTGATAGTGGAGTAGTGGACATGTAGTGGAGTTTCTTTATCATAATGGACTTGTAGTGGAGTCTTGTAGTTGATGAAGGCTTGTGATGTCACTGCTTACCTATTTTATTTTTTTTTTTTTTTTTTTTTTTTTGTCTTCTTGTGTTGATGTTATTGCTACGTATTTCTCTAGGTATCCAGGTTGTGTAGTGTTACAGAATCAAAACTCATCCCTGAATCATTGTCGTCATTTGGATCATAATGTTGATTAAACTGGTCTGATAAATTATTTTCGTCACTGCTACTCTCGTGGTCAGAATTTGCTGGATCTGGCTTTGGATTTTCTCGTATGATTTTTTCTTGTACTTCTTTAGTCTTTTCTGTGAGAAATTTGTAAAGGGAACTTTTTATTATTTTTTCTATCCTTTTATTTTTTTTTCTTTTTTGGAGGAATCCTTTTGTCCTTTTACTTGTCTCTGCCATTGTATTGAAGCTTGCCGGCAGAATTCTTACACTTTTTGGTAAAGTGTCAACCATCAACGGATTTGATGAGTCTTTACCCGCTACCGTTTGAACGGGACTAGCTGTACCTTTAGCTGGTACAATAGCTTTTTCTACATTCGTTGGGGAATGTACACCCGTCTTATCCATTTTGTGGGGAGATGGAGAACTCTTATTTTGATCGGTATTTCCAAGTAAAAATCTTATCCTCTCTTGTAATGAGTGGATATGTTGTGTCATTTTCCCTTTTTCTGTTTCTAGTCTTTCGATTGTCTGATTTAGCCTTTTGAATCCTTCCGTCATTGAGGAACAATGATCGCAGAAAATGATTCTGTTTGTGTCTTTCTGAATATTGTATTGCAAAGACGGTCTTGAAATTTGTCTTAAAGCTGGACTGATGAAATAATTAGGCCCGAGAGTTCCTCTAGCATAGTCTAGTGCTTCATTCAAATCATTGAATCCCTTAAAGAGTGGGGTAGGGAAGTCTTTAATTGAATCTACTACTTCTATCCATGTCTGGAACACGCCCTGTAATTTTCCTTGGATTACTACATAAAATCTGAATTTTTTGTCTTCATTTTTGTCTGTAAAATAATGGCTTAATGAATTTACTACGGACACGAAATAACTGTTGTCTCGAGGAATCTTGTTGTATGCTATCCATAGGTTGTCTATTAAGCATCTTTGAGGTCTATCTATCTTCGTTTCTGGCTTCACCCTGAAACTTAGATTGGATGGAGGATAGAAAATTAAATTTTGTTTTCCAAAATATATTCTTTCCATGCTCGTTGTATTTTGTCTTGTTTGTGGTTGAAATGAAGTATTTCCTAAGAGAGTCTGCAACAAGTCTTTGTCTTTTTGCCCACTTGAATTTGAACTAGATGCTCCGTCTTTATCTGTACTCATGCTGAAAACAAACAGTTAGTTTTCATAAGTCTGCTTAGTTGATCTGCTAAAGAATTATCTTTCCCCTTTATATGCTCTAAAGATATATTGTATATTGATGTGGCGTCTAAAAAATTTAACCATCTTCTTTTACTACTATTTTTTCCTTCTATTTTTTGGTGAAATTTTACAATAGCCTCGCAATCCGTTCTTACCAGAATTTCTTGTTTATTAATAATGTATAACTTAAAACTATTTAATCCGTATATAACTGCCAAAATTTCTGCATCTATGCTACTCATATTTCCCTTTTCTTTGTATTTTCCGCTGTGATAAGCGCAAATTTTTTCGTCTTTTTTATCTCCATATTTATTGTTTTTTGTTTTCAAAACTGCTCCCCACCCTTCGAGACTTCCGTCTGTTTCTACTATTGGGTAATCTGTTTCTAGTGGGAGGGCTAAATCTGGTATATCTTTAACCATTTGTTTGAGTTTTTGTACTAGTTTTATGTCTTCTACATTAAATGTCTTTTGTCCATGACTTCCTGTTTTAGAGTATAGGGGTCCTGCTACTTTCCCTAGATCTTTGATGAAACTCCGTGCATAATTTAGTATTCCTAGAAATTTTTGCAAGTCTTTAGTATTGTCTAATTTATCAGGCATATCTAGGACCTTTTTTGCTATATGGGGTTGTAGTTTTATCTTTCCATTTCCAATTTCTACCCCTAGGAATTTTATAAGAGTCTTACATAATTCCATTTTCTTTTTGCTAATTATAATTCCATTGTCTACGAATAGTTTAAATACCGTTTGCAAATGTCCTAGATGTTCATTTGTATTATTACTAAAAACTAAAATATCGTCTACATAAACTAAAATAAAGTTTTTATAGTCTCTAAATATATTATCCATCTTTCTTTGAAAAATTGGAGGGGCTGTTTTTAAACCGAAGGGCATTACCAACCATTCGAAATGTCCTTCTGGGCATGTAAAGGCTGTCCATTCTATGCTATCTTCATGCATTTTGACTTGCCAATATCCGGACTTACAGTCAAACTTACTAAAAATTTTTCTTCCTTGTATTCGATTTATTAGTTCTGATTTGTCTGGCAATTTATATCCATCCATTCTAGTATTGTCATTAAGTCTTTTATAGTTTATTACCATCCTAGCTTTTCCTCTTAGTATTTCATTGTGATTTCATATATATATATAAATAGCACAATATTTAAACTCTAATATAAATGGGGAAATTCATGAAGACATAATATATATATATATATATAATTTTATTTTATTTATTTGTTATTATTATCTTTTATACGTGGAGGGCAATGAGCAATGAAGGGTTTAAAAAAGTCAAAGTAACATTCATATCTTTTCCAGAAATCAATAGTGCAAGAAGACAAAGGAAAACCAAGTTCCATAATTTTAAGCTATTAGTATCGAACATACCAATTTGGTTTGAATAACTATTCTAACAACATGAGAGAAGCAATGACATAATCTTATGAAATAACTAACATAATGCTAAGTTAGAATGAACAAAACTAAACAAGTCCTAATGGACCATCCCATACATAAAATGACCGATTAATTATCAAGCACCATCAGGGAAAGAAGAAAAATTCAAGTAAAGCTACATTGGATTAATTCACATTTTTGGATAAAACAAAAGCTAACTAAACCCATAAGAATGAACTGAAATTCCAACTATATAGTTTAGTTAAGCTAAAGAAAATCTTCATTTGTTAAGCGCGGGCCCGTCACACACACGAGAAGATCACATCCTCATGGAATTAAATGTTTGAACTACCACATTAGCCGACATGAGCTAAACACAATTCTTCCAACAAGATCTTATTATTTAATGCTAAAGCAGGATATGATATGTTTGTGGGACGCTAACACAGATCTCTTGAAAACGGAAACAAGTCAAAGATAAAAGGTACATGCTAGAGAAGCTTAACTTAAAACGGTACATAGCAAGCATTTCGGCTCAAAGCTGGATAAATACGAGGACGTGACTTGATTTAAGTAACTCACATTCAGTAGGAAGACAATCGAAAATATTGAATAGAAACAAACCATTGGAGTAAGAATGCAACTACGACATATATGACTCGCTAAACCAACGTATTTGGAGTACTTAAGCCTATATGAATAATGACTCTATGCCAATAACAAAGCATCCATGGTGTTGAAACACAGTAAAAACACAATAGTATAGCCTTAATGACATCAAACAGTGGTTTCAAGAAGAGGAATGACAAGTCAAATCCCGAACAGGGCAGCAGAGAAATACCGACGCTAGATGCGAATATATAAAACTTCAACTCGGCTACATGATGAAATCACAGAGGGACATATATATCATATCGACTACCCGACGATAACTAACAACTAACAGCCATAGGATAAGAACTTTATAACATTAGGAAAACAGCATATCGAGACAGAAGAGGAGATGAAAGAACGCCACCAAGGAGGAAGTATTACCTCTTTCGATGCAGCGAAATGGAGCAACAAACAGAGGACGACAAGCTTCCACCACAAATTTCGAACTAGCTTTTTAACAGGGAACTACTCGCTTCTTCGAATTTAAAAAGAAAAGAGACATCTAAGACTTCCTAGGTGCAAAATTTCGTTCGAAGAGCTAGTTACTATGCTGTTCCTTTTTTCTTAATTCAAAATCTTCTAAGTCAAAGATCTCCAATAATTTCTCCCCTTTTCTCTACTGTTCTCCCATTCAAATTTTTTCAACTCCCAAAAAAAAAATCCCCTCAACAGTGAGTAAGCCAAGAATATTTATAGGGGATTATTAGGGTTCCTTCTGGAGGGAAAAGAGGTGGGAAACGGATGAAAAAATTCACGTTCAAGGCCCACTTCAAAATTCAAATTCGAAATTCTTTCACCATTCCGGCTAAACATACTTTTCTGAGATGTTCAAACTCATTCCGGAAGAGGAAATAGGAAGCAAACGGCTTTGATCGATTGAGTGTACCTGCCGCTCGATGTGGCTCAATCTGAGAGGGATGCGAAGAAGAGGACAAAGAAGATGCAGCGTACTGCCTGTGCGCATTGATTTCCGCTTGGCATCGTTGTTGCCATTAGCTGTGGAGTTCCGTGAACTCGTCCTCGCGTGAAGAAGACGAGGCATGTATAGGGTCGTGGGGGTTGTTCACGCGTCTGTCCCGCGTCGCTTGGCTGCTGCCAAATTGCCGTCTGCTTCTAAGAGGAAGCTTGTGAACGTTACTGCCAGTTGTGATGTTAACGTTGTTGTTAACGTTTGAAGCTGTGCTGTAAACGTGTTAATATTTGCTGCATACAGCTGTTTCTGGGTTTTTTTGATTAATTAGAGATGGGCCGGGTCGTTTGGTATGCTGTACGTATTGGAAATGGGCTAAAACAAATTGTTGTTGGGTCTGGGAATTGAGGGAATGGGACCTTTGTTGTCTTGGAAAATGGGTTTGGGCTTGGTTGTTTGCTGAAATTGAGGCCCAAAAACGGCTTGCAAGAATTGAAATAATTGTTAAGGGAGGAATCAGATTTGTAATTTAGGACTTGGCCAAATGAGTTGCAAAATTAGCCAATTTAAGTTACAAATATGGCCAAACTTAGTTAATTGGAGCAAGTTCGGCTAGTAGTTAAAATAAGAATGAATTAATATAATTAATTTATGAGCTTATCAATTTTAACGAAATAAAATAATCGACTTACTTATAAACTAGTTACTTCAAAAATATAGACTATTATATAACTAAACTAATTAACAAAATATTTAAGCAGAACTAAAATCTTTTTGAGACGATTTTCAAATATTTATAAAATGTGCTAACTAATAATAATAATAATAATAATAATATATATATATATATATATGTATGTATATACATATTATCTAAAAGTTCCCAAAAAATGACAAAATCACATAAAACTAACTTGAAAATATTTTGAATTTTATAAGGTCAATTGTTTCAAATCGTTCAGAGTTTAAGAAGCTCGATGATTAATTATTATCGGGAAGGGTCAAAATTGGGTGTCAACAGTTCACCCTCTTTCTCCAAATGCCTGCATCAAAAACATAACTCAAATTATAGGGTAGTCCGATGAACGAAACATCTCAGCATTTATACAAGATTCAGAAAAGGGTCACAATCCGATGCACGAGACATCTCACATTCATATAGGATTTAGAGAAGGTCCACACCCTAAGGGTGTGATGCACATTGGGCGGAGGGTAACTTTTGTTTTGATTCTATATTTGTATTAGGCGGTATTCCATTAACAACAACAAGAAGATATTATAGTTAATTATATTGTGAATCCATTAGCTATTAGGACTATGGATTTGATGGCAAGTTCAAAATCCATAAACTTTAAATTCTAGCTCCACCTTTGGACGATATAGGTAGCCTATCTATGACTAATTTTACTACTCGAACCTATGACTTATAGGCCATCCTAATGTAAACTATGACTAATTTTACTACTCAAACAGATGATTTATAGGTCATCTTAATGCAAGCTATGACTAATTTAGTGCTCGAACCAATGACTTACACATCATCCTAATGTAAGCATGACTACTTTTATTACTCGAATCCATGACTTATAGGTCATCCTAAATGTATTCTATGAGTAATTTTACTGCTCAAACTCATGACTTATACGTCATCCTAATATAAGCTATGACTAATTTTACTACTCGAACCCATGAATTAGGTCACATACAGATATAACTTTTCCCGTGCTTTAAGGCTTCCCCTTCAAATTAACAGCAACAGAGAAGGGAAAAAAAAATAATCTTGCACACAAGCAGCACATTATGAGGAAACAGATAAATAATGTAAAAAATAACACAGCAATTTACTTTAAGGTTTCTTCTGCATAATTGGGATCCATTTTTCTAGGGAAAAAATTGAATCTTTTTCTACAAAACCTTAGTGGGTCGTAGAAATTGGCTTCAATATATAAATATATAATCAATAAAAAAACTTGTTTTATATACCGTTCAAAAACAGTACTTTCAAATTTATATTTAGGGTGTGTTTGGTATGAAGGAAAACATTTTCCTCATGTTTGGTTGGGTTAAATGTTTTGGAAAATGTTTTCCAAATCAACTCATTTTCCTCAAATTTAAGGAAAATGACTTCCCTTCAAAACTTGAGGAAAACATTTTCCAAAACTCTCTTCCAACTTCCAATTAAAAAAAAAATTGTTGAAAAAATCAATTTATTTTGTCCCTACACTCAAACCAATCACCCCCCCCCCCCCCCAAAAAAATAATAAAATTTTAAGTTTATTTTTAAATTCAATATTTTTACCCCACCCTCACCCCTACCCCCACCCCCACCACCACCCCTCCCAAAAATATATTAAAAGTTGCTTTTAAAAGATATTTATAATTTCAATTTTTTATTTTTTATCCCCTACCCTCGCCCCCCCCCCCCCCCCCAGCCCCTTCAAAAAGAAAAAAATTTAAGTTTGTTTTTAAAAAATATTATTTCATTTTTCACCCTTACCCTCGACCCCCTACCCATTCCTCCACCCACCCCCTACCAGCCCCCCCACTACCCAAAAAAAAATTTAAGTTTGTTTTTAAAAAATATTTTCGACTTCAAAATTTCACCCCTACCCTCGATCCCCCCACCCCCCACCCACCCCCTACCAGCCCCCCCCCAAAAAAAAAGTTTAAGTTTGTTTTTAAAATGTAGACACATAATTTTTGACCGAATTTAAGGTATTACACCATTTTTAGTACACAAATATTGCTTTTATATATAAATTAAATATTTTATTTTTCATCGTATTTTAGTAAGTTTATTTTAAAAGATTGAAAAACTACAAAAAATATATGTTTTCTTTTAATTTTAATAAATAAGCTAGTATTTCTTAATTATATTTTTAGACTAGCTATTTGACTTTTCTCATATTTTATTAATTCAAAATAATTAATTAATATTTTATTATTATGGTTTATATATATATATAAAATTTAATAAATATAATAACCTAAACTACCCACACTACCTCACTACCCCCACTACACCTACCCTCACCCCACATACTCCTCCACTACCCCACTCTTCCCCCCCACATCCACACACACTACACACACCCACACTCCACTATATACTACTATATTATACACACTACAAGATACATGTTCCATATAGATAGAGGGAGAGGAACACAAAAACGAAAAAAAAAAAAAATCATCAGCAACCAAACACACACACACATACGGACAGCATACCAAAAAAAGGCACACAACACAACATAGCAACACAGGACCACCGAAAAGAAAAAGAGGAAATCCATTTTAGTTTTAGTTTATTTTTCTTTCAAATATTCATTAATACATTCACATATTTTCTTCCTTTCTCATTACTACTTTATTTAAACACAACACATATACCATAACGAATCATCTACAAAAATTAGTGGGTGTTCTAATCGAGGTTCAGTCAAGATTTTGCGGTATTCAACTTTTCCCTATCTCTTTAATTTATTTATGGAATTTGATGTAATTTTATGACAAGTTTTCTTATACGTTGTTTTATTCATTAGTTTGATTGAAATGATTAATTTGTTAGTTGTTATATCTCTCTATTTAATGTATGAAGGTAGATTTAATCGATAATTATTTTTATTTATCTAATTCCCATTGTTAGTTGTGATCTCTTAAAAATAAACGAGTCATAACATTGTTCTTATCTTGATTCAGATAATAATGATAAAGTAGGTATAGTTAGGATAAAAAACAAATAAATAAATAAATAAATTATTGTTGTTTAATTTTATCAAACAAAAATTATATTTATTTTTAACAATTCCTTATTGTTTTATTTGATTTGAAAGTGTATACTTAATTTTGATATTAACTTTAAGAGTAATAAAAATATAAATATTAAAATGTAAAATAAAAGATATAGAAATGATGCCAGAATTATATATTGTATCCTCAACATTTAGATTTATTTTACTTTATTTAGTTTTATGTATAAAGGAAGAATATTTGTTTTCTAATGACTAGATGAGTTTTAGGCATATTAATAAATATTTGTTTCAATTAAGAATGTGGTTACACATCTTTTTTGAGACAGTAAAAGAAACTCAAGGATGCGGTGACACACCTTGTTCAAAAAGATAAATAATTTTTATTAATTTAAAGTAAGACTTATAGACAATTATTAGATGATATGCGAAGAAGACAGTTATGTCTCTAAATGTCAAGACTAAGAATGCGGTTATGCATCTAGGTTGAGACCAAATAAAAGTTCAACAATAAAGATATGAGTGAAACTGTAGCATATAAAATATATCCAAAATAATTTAAAAGTAAGTAGAAGTCAATAAAAGCGACCGTGCTAGAATCACGGGACTCGAGGGATGCCTAATACCTTCCCCTTGGTCAACAGAATTCCTTACCTAAATTTCTAGTTCGCAGACCAAAATAAAGAGTCATTTCCTTTTGGTTAGGGATTAAAAAGAAAAAGGTGACTTGGAACACCATAACTCAATTCCAAGAGGCGACTTTGAAAAAATAAAATAATCCCTAAATCAATACCGTCACTTAAATTGGAAAAGCCCTTCCGCCGCTATGCACAAAAAGGGGTGTGACATCTCTGGCGACTCCGCCGGGGAATAACCAGAATTTGAGCTTTGTATATTTGAGTTTTACTTTATTTTATTATATTATTTCATTGGATATATTGTTTTGATGACCTAATTTGCTACTTGCTGCTCATTTGTCGCTTTGATATTGTTGAATTGTATATAATTTGTCTTCTCGTACACCATCTGAGTCTCTAAAAATAGGGTAGTAGGGAATGCAGTTATGCATCCCAATTTCTTTTGAGATAAAGCTGGAGTGTCTGGGCACCCAGTGAAGGATTTTAGTCACACATGTTGATGTAGATCAAAGTGACATTACTTCAAGGAGGCCTTTCACAAGAAGTCAAGCTAAGGATCTTCAAGCATTGCAAGCTTTATGGATGAAGATGGAACCTTTGGAAGGCACCAACATGGAAGACTTGAAGATATTTAATATATTAAGTGCCCTACCATTTTAATTACCTTGTAATTTTAATGTAGGGCAATTGAGTCTTTCTTCACTATTTTAGTTTTAGTATAAATAGTAGATATTAGGGTTTCATAAGTAGTTTTGGACATGTTATGCCTCTTGTGAGAGTTTGGAAGCCCTTTGTTGAACTTCAACATTTTGTCCTAGAATTTGCAAGTAAGATTATTACTTTCTTGAGGATTCTAATAGATTAGGTGCTTTTATTTCCCAATTAAGTGGTGTTTTTGGTTAGTATCACCATTACATCTCTTAGTTGTTTGAATTTAATTGTGTCTATCTCTTTTATCTAGCTTTTTTTATTTTTATTTTATTTTTATTTTTATCTTCTTGTTTCACATCACATGTTAGGCAAGGTTGGACCAGCAATGAAGTCGGAATAGCGCTGCTACCGATAAGTTGCCCCTCCTTGGCTCAAGTTGTCTACTCGGGTAAGACAGTCTAGATACCTTTCTTATTCCGGTTTGAACCTAGTAAAACTAGAACATAGACACAGTTATCCCTAAAAAACTCCGAATCATGTGACTTAGTGATCCTCAAAACAAGAGTTGGGTCCGTCCAGGACAAGTATCCCTCTCTTACTTGACCACTTAGCTCATTTTATGTGCTACATGAAAATGCATTTATTTGAAAGTTTCTATAAGTTGACTCATTTTAGTATGACTAATGCAATGAATTTTTTTTTTTATCTTTTGATCTTATTTTGAAAAAAAAAAAGAAGAGAAAACACGAAAATATTTCTTCTTTTATAAGTTATTATACATTTCTTAAAATAAAATAAAAAATTTGCATTACTTAATGAAAAGAATAATAATATTTTTATTTAGATTTTTTTCATAAAGTTTGTAAAAAGAAAATTCAAAATATTTTAATTTCATAATACTTTGAAAAGTTACATTTGTCAAAATAAAAAAATAAAAATTCAATATCTTAAAGTTTTTTTCACTGTCCAATCTGGACGAACTACGCACACCTGATTCTCACCTCAATGAGATACGTAGGCAACCCTCTTTGGGTTCGGTGATCTTTATTCAAAAATAAAAAATAAAAAATCTTTTTTCAAAAGTTCAAAAAAAAAAATGGAAAACAAGAAGATTTAATCTTTATAAAAAATAAGTATTTATTAATTTTATTTTAATAATTCAAATAAAAAAAAACTAAAGAACTTTATATCAAAGCTCTAAAAAAGAAAAACTTAGTTATTGAGTTTTTGAAAAAATATGCAAAGATCTTTGCAAGCGTGTTACGTATGCAATCTCAAACGGATTTGATCAATGCATTATTTAAAAAAAAAAAAGTTATAACTGAAGAAGGTCTAACCCTAACAAGCATTATTATATATGCACAGTTAAATTAAGGTGGTTGATTTGTGGTTAAGCTGGCATCCCATCCCTATAATACAAGGTCAAAAGGGAAAAAGAAAATGACTCACAAAGACGGAAATGAGTCGGACAATGATGAGGTCCAGAACCAGATGATGTCACAAGAAACAGTGTCAACCGAAGAGATAATGATACTAAAATAGCAAATGACGGAGATGTACGAAGCTTGGATGAGTGGACAAGCTCCACCGCCTTCAATTCGTGACTATCTAAATACAAATATGTTACCCCATGTCCAAGTATCAATGAGTGATCCAATCTATCCACCTGGATTCGGTCCCTATGCTAACGCATCCAATGTAGCTGGAACTTCTACAGTGCGCCTTTTAAGTACGCCTATGACAAGTAATCCACTATTCATTCCAACTGCGCCGACAAATGTCGTTCAACAACCTATAATGGAGCCAAAATCCAACAACGATCCTCCACCCAAAGTTCAATATGATCGAGATTATACTCCTGAATTGACTTTTAAAATCCCAAGCTCTTACCCTCACACTCATCAGTATAGTTCCCATGTTGAGGCTGAAAAAGCTGTTAAGAACGATGAACATGAAGAATTTGCTAGAAAACTGAAGAGTTTGGAACAAAGTGTAAGAGATATGCAAGGATTGGGAGGTCACAAAAGTGTTTCATTCAATGATTTGTGCATGTTTCCCACGTTCATCTACCCATCGATTTTAAAACTCCAAAGTTTGAAAAATATGATGGACACGGAGATCCTGTAGCTCATTTAAAGAGATATTGTAATCAATTGAGAGGGGCTAGAAGCAAAGAAGAATTGCTCATGGCTTATTTTGGGGAAAGTTTGATGGGAATTGCCTCAGAATGGTTCAGAGACCAAGATACTTCTAACTGGCATACATGAGATGATTTGGCTCGATGTTTTGTTCAACAATTTCAATATAACATTGACATAGTTCCAGATCGCACTTCACTTGTCAACATGAGGAAGAAGACCACTAAAAATTTTCGTGAATATGCTATTAGGTGGAGGGAGCAAGCTGCTAGGGTTAAGCCGCCAATGAAAGAGTCTGAAATGATCGATGTTTTCCTTCAAGCGCAAGAACCAGATTACTTTCATTATTTACTTTCCGTTGTTGGAAAAACATTTGCTGAAGTTATTAAGATTGGTGAAATGGTGAAAAATGGCATCAAGTCTGGAAAAATTGTAAGTCAAGCTGCCTTGAAAGCTACAACACAGGTGATTAAAAATGGATCAGGAAATTTTGGGGGAAAGAAAATGAAGGAGGATATAGCAAATGTTGTGTCAAGCACACAAAAATGTCCAAGGGGTCCACCTTATCAATCTGCACCACCTCAATACCATCATTATCTCCCTATGCAAGACACACAATATTCTGTTGTTCCACCTCAATATGCGGTTTACAATGCACAACAATATGCATACCCACCAAACTATCCTCAATGGCAAGCGTCAACATATCAAAATGTTCACCCTTCTTCTCAAAATTTTTGAGCACCTTATAATCTTTGTCCGAGACATGGATTTGGAGAAGGTCAAAGGCCTAGAAACAATTTCACACCAATTGGAGAGTCTTACACAAGTTTATTTAACAAGTTGAAACATTTGAAGATAATAGAGCCGATTTCTCAAAATTATGTGGATCCACATGCAAAGGGTTTCAATCCTACAGCACGATGTGCATACCATTCTGATGCTCCAGGGCACAGTATTGAAGATTGTCATAATTTTAAAAAAAAGGTGGAAGAGATGATTCTAACAAAGATGATTGTGGTTAAAAATGATAACCCCCCAAATGTTACTAAGAATCCTCTACCGGCACATAATGATGTACACTTTATCGAGATGATATGTGATGACAAAGAATATGACAATTCTGAAGAAATGGCAATTGAAATTGGTAAAGCTTTTACGAAGGCTAACGTGCAAAGCAGTGGCTAAGAAGTTCAGCTTGGTGATTGAGATACACTCTTCTTTTCCCTAAAAAGAGTGTATAAATAGTTTATTTTGTCATCATTTCTGCTATACAATCATTTTTATTTTTAGTAAGTCAAATCTTTTTATCATTTCTCTTATGCGTTTGTTTGATTGAGTTTTGTCGTAGTTTGAGTTATTATAGAGTTGTGACCTAAATTTAGTTTGTTGTCTTGTCACCAAGTTTTTTTTTAATCTTTAATATAATCTTTATTCTGTGTCACTTTGATCCGTTCTATTTGGCATTACACATATACATCTCTTTTCAGTTCAATTTTGTGACATGATATGCAAAAGGATTTGGTCAGATCTTAAGATTATATCTAATCATGAAATGAATACGTCAAAGAATTTTTATTTTTTTTGAGGAAATGAATAAATGACTTAGACACCTTGATACTACCTTTAGTAAAAAATAAATAAATAATAATAATAAAAAAAAAAAAAATCATCTAACTTGACATGTCATTTGTTGTCAAGAAGGTATTAATCAAATGGAGATTCTCCGCTTACAATCATGCAACAAAATGATATATATATTCATCAATACATATGTTGCAAAGAAATATTGAATGATTTTCACTTCACATCTTAAAGGAAATTGCTTGTATTTGACATTTTTAATAATTGATATGATGAAGGCATTTCATCCTACTATCCAAACACCGTGTAATCCTTTGATATCCCTTTTGAGCCTTAATTTTATTTTTCTTTCATACCCCTCTTTTGGAATCAAAATACAGTAAAAAAAAAAAAAGTCAAGAAAGGAGAAAAGTGAAAAAGAGAAAAAAAAAAAAAAAAAAAAAGAGAGAAAAGAAAAGTTGGAGTGAAAAATAAAAAAAAATCTAATAACAACAAAAAGCAAACTTCCTGAACTACGTTCGACCTGATTCTTGCTTTGACAAGATACGTAGGCAACCTTATTTTGAGGTTCGGTCCAAACAAAAAAAAAAATCTAGAAAGTCCTCATCACAATAACTGGGGCAAAAATAATAATAATAATAATAATTATTATTATTATTATTATTATTATTATTTTATTGTATTTTTGTAAAAAGAGTCGATTTCAAAAGTTATAAGTCTTAACCCTATTACGCAGTATCTTTGAGCTTTCATGCCAATCCTTTCATTTTAACCCTGTCCAAAAGCCACGTTACAATCCAAATAAAGACCTTCTGATCAATTTTTAACAATGACAAGTCAAGCAAGCTTTCAGTGTTGATTATGTAAGGAAAAATATTATGCCACTCGCATAAGGAGTGAAAAATGAGGGAATCTTATCGATGAAAATCCTCAAAATCCCTATAGGAGATCATTTGAGTTGAGAGAAAGTGAAAAATGAGAGAGTCTTATTGGTGAAAACACTCAGGGCACCGTAAGACGATAATGAGTGAGAGATAAGAAAAAAAAGACTTGTTAGTGAAAACCTTTCGAGGCACCACCAGTCAAGTGTTGTCATAAATCTAGTGCAAAAGTTGAATTATAGAAGTCTGACTTCAAAGTTGAAAGTTTGACAAAGATAAAATTTAGATTGATTGGACAGACCAGACCATTTAATCCAAAAAACATGTCATGATCATTACAATTGACCACCACTATCAATGGAATCCATTTATTTTTATTTATTTATTTATTATTATTTTTTTCTTCTTAAAAGGATCAAATATTATTTCTTCTTATTTGCGTCTCGCTCAATTCAATCTTGAGATAGTCTTCATTAAGCAGGCAGAAAATAATTTCAAAATTGCTACCATCTCTTCAATTATACAAAACAAAGCTTGATTAGCCCATCAATCGTGACATAATTCAAGAAATAGTGATATGCATAGTAACTTGTCAGCAATTGACAATTTTTGAATACAAGGTTCAATTATTGTTGGAGGGTGGAAACAGTATAACAAATTTGAAGTTAGAAGTTCTGAACAACTAGAGATGTTTTCAAGATTATCAAGGTGAGCTGACTAGCAAACGAAAGCAGTCAATTTCAAGCTAAAATTAGCTTCAAACATGGCAACAACAGGAGCAACTATCCTCAAAGCTAATGCCACAAATCGACCACCATAAAAAATAAAAAAAATAAAAAAATAAAAAATTATTGCATTGTTTCTCCTATGATAAACGTTTTCTAGTGTGAGACAATTTTTTTTTATTTCTTTACTAGGATAAACATTTCCTAATATAAGACATTTTAAAAAGGAAAAAGAAAAAAAAGGGATAAAATATTGTGGTGATTTTATTTGATGATTCTGTTAATTGAGATCTTCCTAAGTACTGAGATTTAGTTTAGCAGGACCCTCCTACATAATGAGATTTAGATTAGCAGGACCCTCCTACATAATGAGATTAGCAGGACCCTCCTACATAATGTGATTTAAATTAGCAGGACCCTCCTATATAATGGGATTAACAGGACCCTCCTACATAATGAGATTTAGATTAGCAGGACCCTCCTACATAATGAGATTAACAGGACCCTCCTACATAATGAGATTTAGATTAGCAGGACCCTCCTACATAATGGGATTAACAGGACCCTCCTATATAATGAGATTTAGATTAGCAGGACCCTCCTACATAATGAGATTTAGATTAGCAGGACCCTCTTACATAATGGGATTTACAGACCCTCCTACATAATGGGATTTAGATTAGCAGGACCCTCATACATAATGGGATTTAGATTAGCAGGACCCTCTTACATAATGAAATTTAGATTAGCCAGACCCTCCTACATAATGGATTAGCAGGACCCTCATACATAATGAGATTTAGATTAGCAGGACTATTCTGCATCTTCATGATAATCACCTTTCTGGCCCTATCTCTGAAGAAATAGGTTACCTAAGGTCTCTTGTTGGGTTAAGTTTGAAGAATAACTCTCTTGATGGTTCTATTCCTGCTGCATTGGGGAATTTGACCAAGTTGTCCCTTTTGTATCTTTATGATAATCACCTTTCTGGCCCTATTCCTGCAGAAATAGGTCACCTAAGGTCTCTTACTGATCTGCGGCTGTACAATAACTCCCTTAATGGTTCTATTCCTGCTTCATTGGGGAATTTGAACAACTTGACTATTCTGCGTCTTGATGATAATCACCTATTTGGCTTTATTCCTGAAGAAATAGGCTACCTAAGGTCTCTTACTCATCTAGATTTGTGTTCTAACACTCTTGATGGTTCTATTCCAACTTCATTGGGAAATTTGACCAGCTTGTCCATTTTGTATCTTTATGATAATCACCTTTCTGGCCCTATTCCTGAAGAAATAGGTTACCTAAGGTCTCTTACTGATCTGCGGTTGTACAATAACTCTCTTAATGGTTCTATTCCTGCTTCATTGGGGAATTTGACCAACTTGTCTATTTTGCTTCTTGATGGTAATCACCTTTCTGGCTTTATTCCTGAAGAAATAGGTTACCTAAGGTCTCTTACTGATCTGCAGTTGTACGATAACACTCTTGATGGTTCTATTCCAACTTCATTGGGAAATTTGACCAGCTTGTCCATTTTGTATCTTTATGATAATCACCTTTCTGGCCCTATTCCTGAAGAAATAGGTTACCTAAGGTCTCTTACTGATCTGCGGTTGTACGATAACACTCTTAATGGTTGTATTCCTGCTTCATTGGGGAATTTGAACAACTTGTCTGTCTTGTATCTTGATGGTAATCACCTTTCTGGCCCTATCCCTGAAGAAATAGGTTATCTAAGGTTTCTTACTGATCTACAGTTGTACAATAACTCTCTTAATGGTTCTATTCCTGCTTCATTGGGGAATTTGAGAAACTTGCAAGTTCTGTCTCTCCATGAAAACAATCTGATTGAGGAAATTCCTTCATCTATTTGCAATTTAACTTCGCTGACAATCCTGTATTTGTCGAGAAACAACTTGAAAGGAAAAAATCTGCAATGCTTGGGTAATATCAGTGCCCTCCAGTATGTGATAATGTCACATAATAATCTCAGTGGAGAGCTCCATCCGTCTATTTGCAATTTAACATCACTGCAAATTCTAGATTTGGGTAGAAACAATCTAAAGGGAGAAATTCCGCAATGTTTTGGCAACATGAGTGGTCATCTTGAGGTTCTGGATATGCAACACAACAATCTTTCTGGAACTATTCCAACGACTTTTAGAGCTGGAACACTTAGAAGCTTCAACTTGCATGGCAATAAACTTAAGGGGGAAATTCCCCAATCTTTGGTCAATTGCAAAGAGATGCAAGTTTTTGATTTAGGAGATAATCACCTCAACGACACATTCCCGATGTGGTTGGGAACTCTTCCTAAGTTGAGAATTTTAAGCTTGAGATCGAATAAGTTGCATGGACCGATTAGAACTTTAGGAAGTGAAAACATTTTTAATGAGCTTCGAATGTTGGATATCTCTTCCAATGCCTTCACGGAAAACTTACCGACGAGTCTGTTACAACATTTAAAAGCCATGAGGACAATTGATCAAACGATGAATGCACCAAGTGATGAAGGAGGTGAATATTACCAAGACTCGGTAGCTGTCGTAACAAAGGGATTGGAGCTTGAAGTTGTGAGAATCTTGTTTTTGTATACCACTATCGATTTTTCAGACAATAAGTTTGAAGGACATATTCCAAGTATTATGGGAGATCTCATTGCACTTCGCATGCTTAATTTATCTCATAATGGATTGCAAGGTCATATACCGCCATCACTTGGAAGATTAACTTTGGTTGAATCATTGGACCTGTCAAGTAACCACCTTGTAGGAGAGATACCAGCACAATTTGCTTCTCTAACTTCTCTTGCAGTCTTAAATCTCTCCTACAATCATCTCAAAGGGTGCATTCCTCAAGGAAATCAATTTCATACCTTTGACAACAATTCATATGTAGGTAATGATGGATTACGTGGATTCCCACATTTGAAAGGCTGTGGTACTGAAGGTAATGATTCAGAATCAGAGAAAACTGATACCGGATCTGAGCTTGATGAAGAAAGCAACTCTGAATTTCTGAATGATTTTTGGAAAGCTGCTCTTATGGGCTATGGAACTGGACTCTGTATTGGATTATCCATTATATATATCATGATTTCAACTGGAAAACTGATATGGCTTGCAAGAATCATTGTGGAGGTGGAGCATAAAATTATGATGGGAAGAAGAAAGAAGCAGCGAAAGCAAAGGAGTTACAGAAGAAGCAAATAATCGCATGTAGAAGAGTTAAAAATTCAAGTATATATGCAGTTAAGTTCTAGTTTGAGCTTTAGATTATTGCAGCTAACTATATCTGAATTTTCATATTAGTTATATCAGCAACTAATTGAATGCTCTACAAAGCCTATTTTTCTGTCCAAAATTAGTTGGAAGCTGTGATCCAATTATCTGGTTAGAGGCTTGGTTTAACAAGTTCTTCATGTGTGAACCAACAGATAATTAGTTTTAGTGTAAAATTCGCCGGATTTAATAACTTTCTTTCAAATTGTAATTTGATTTTAGTATAAAATAAAAGACTTGACTTTCTTTGTGTAAATATAAACATCAGACAGTAAATAAACAAATTCAAACATGCAGGTGGTTGGAGAAGAATTTGTTGGAATGCTCATCAGAGATACAATAATTAATATCAGAAACTGCAGCTTATGGTTTATAAGTAGGCTTTTTATTCTTCCTTTATTAACTTTAGGAAATGTAATATTATGAATTTTGATGATACATCAAGTTATATAACGTTTTAATGAATTCAATGAATATTGTGTGTATATTTTCCATCGTACCAAAAAAAAGAAAATGAATATTGTGTGTGTGTCCCTGAGGAGACATTCGATTGAAAAAAATGAAGTGCATATTTTTCGGTACGGTGATAATTCAAGTAGGAAAATTGAAACAACTGATAGTTGAGTTTTGTTTCGATTAACATTGGTGATAGTTAAAGTAGGAAACATACACACATGATTGTTCAAGTATGCAACACAGAAAATCGAGATACCTTAGATGTGTTATTGACCCGTCACTCCTTTTGTTTTGTGTGTTTCTGGATGAAAGAACTAAGTTAGTCATGTATACAAATTCAAGTGCATTGAATGAAGTGTATGGCATCATCAATTCTCTACCGACTCAATAGTCTTTATGTTGATCAAAAGAGAGAGAGCATTCAAAAAAGCTGAATTGACGGAGGAAGATATTTTGGATGCAACAGAGGGAAAGAGAATTAACGAGCCTCCTACAATCGTCCCTCAAGGACCTCAATTTCATACCTTTGAGGGAAATTCATATGAAGGTAATGATGAATTGCGTGGATTCCCAGTTTCGAAAGATTGTGGCAGTGATCTATTATCAAAGGCACGTTATATATATACCATATCTGTGCTTGACAATCAAGAAAGCAATACTGAATTTCTCAATATTAGCTATGAAATTGGACTATGTATTGTATTATATGTAGTATGTTTCATGATTTCAGCTGGAAATCCGAAATGGCTCGCAAGAATCATTGAAGAACTGGAACACAAAATTAGTAGTGTAGTGAATGAAGTTTTTGCATTTCTTGGATTCCTATCTACTTACTGTACAATTTGCAAACTAATAATACTCACTTCACAGAATCTAAGAGGGACTTTATTATGAATAAAACTTTGAACTTGAGAATGCATTATCCGTTGTCCCTAATATAATCAAGCTCGAGAAAGGAGTGAAGGCAGAGTGTGGGATGTCCCTGAAGCTAATTATATCAAGCCAACACCAGCACCAGCAACGATACGAATGGAGGTTTTCTATCTCAGATTTCTAACTCATGGGAAGAAATCGCTAGTATTTTTGTGTCTCTACTAAGATTTGAACCCTACAGATCTCTTATGGTTTTCATCTACTTCATTGTCCGTTAAACCACACCCATATTAATTATCAGTACAGACTCAATAGTTTGTGGATAATTTGTGTTCCAATCTCATTACTTGAGATTCTCATTTACATTATCAGATAGTATAAATCTAACTTCTTTTTTTCTTTGGGGAGCAACACGAAATAGTCATTATACTTTTTAGATTCGGACAAGTGGAATGAGAACGCAACAAAACTATTTGGTAAAGTCCTTATCTTAATTATATGTGTAACACATTTACATTCATAATTCATTATGTTTATTGACTTAACACAACAACTAGTTGGTTATGTCCTTGTCTGAATTATATTAAATGTGTAACACATTTACATTCATTATTTATTATCTTTCTTGACTTAACGCAACAAACTATTTGGTTGTCTTTGTCTGAATTATATGTGTAACACATTTACATTCATTGTTCATTATCTGTCTTGACTTAACACAACAAAACTATTTGGTTAAGTCCTTGTCTACAGATGTAAGTGTACCTTTCAACGAAATTGGACTAGTCAAAGAAATTTGCCTATATAGATATGAATAGCCTTTTCTTAATTTTCACTATCAACTCTCAGTACACAGACTTACTCAGTATTTAGAAGCAACTTGGACTAAAACATGGGATACAGGCAATTCTCATTTCTGCTCTTTGTCTGTTTCTGTCAGCTTTCTTTTTCTTCATCCATACCTCATTCGTGCCGCAAAGATCAAAGCACTGCTCTTCTAAAATTCAATAAAACTCTCACTTTAGATCCCTCATTAGTTACGTGTAGTTCCTACTCTTATACGAGTTCATGGAATAAGAGCAGAGATTGTTGCTCGTGGGATGGAGTCATATGTGATGAGATGACTGGCTGTGTGATTGAACTTAATCTCAGTTGCAGCGGTCTTGTAGGAAAAATAGATTCCAATAGCAGTCTCTTCCAACTCTCTCATCTCCAAAGGCTCGACCTTTCTTCTAATAACTTCTCTAATTCTCACATCTCGCCTGAATTTGGAAGGTTCTCAAGCTTGACACTTCTTGATCTTTCTGACTCCTATTTCTCAGGTCATATACCTTCTGAAATCTCTCATCTTTCTCAATTACAGTCTCTTCGCCTCTCCCCGTCATTTGAAACTATTCTAAGACTCACCGCCCATGATTTGAAATTGCTCCTTCAGAATTTGACTCAATTAAGAGAGCTTGATCTTACTTCTATAAATATCTCTTCCACCATTCCTCCAAATTTTTCTTCTCATTTGACAACTCTGAGGATGGGAAATACAGGTTTGTACGGGATAATACCTGAGAGTATTTTTCACCTTCCCAATCTGGAAACACTTGTCTTACAAAACAATAATCAGCTCAGTGGTTATTTTCCGAAGACTAAATGGAACAGCAGTGCATCTCTCATAGAGTTAGATCTCAGTGGCGTGAATTTTTCTGACAATTTGCCTGAGTCTATTGGCTATCTAACTTCACTGCATTCTTTGTCTCTTAAAAATTGCAATCTTAGAGGGCCTATTCCTGAAGCTCTTTTGAATCTCACTCTCATAGAGGATTTGGACCTTCAATATAACTCCCTGAATGGAACAATACCATCAGGGATGTTTTCTCTTCCGTCTCTAAGTCGTTTAGTCTTGAGTAATAACCACTTTTCTGGTCAGTTTGAGGATTTCAATTCCAATTCACTAATCTGGATTGATTTAAGTAATAATCAGCTGCAAGGCCATCTTCCCAGATCGATTCAAAACCATGTGAACCTAACAGGCCTTATTCTTTCTTTCAATAATTTTAGTGGCCATGTGGATGTCAGCTTCCTTGCTGACCTCAAACAACTTTATTATCTTGATCTTTCATATAATCGTATCTCGTTGACCAATGAGAACAAACATAATGTTACTTTGCCAGGATCTCTTATGAGCTTACAATTGGCCGCATGTGAAGTGAAAGAATTGGAGTTTCTAAGATCCGCTAAGCTTCTTTGGCAGTTGGATCTTTCAAATAATAAGATTCAAGGAAGAATCCCTAATTGGGCATGGACTAATTGGATGTTCTTATTGCAACGTCTTAATTTATCCCACAACATGCTGGAAAGTGTTGACTCAATTCCACTTCTGTTTATAGAAGCTATTGATTTGCGGTCCAATTTGCTTCAAGGTTCACTACCTATTCCACCAATTTCCATAAGATTCTTCTTCATATCCCATAATAATCTCACTGAAGAAATTCCTTCAGATATTTGCAATTTGACATCACTGGTAATGCTTGATATGGCAAGAAACAACTTGAAGGGAGCAATTCCGCAATGTTTGGGTAATATCAGTGGCCTCGAGGTTCTGGATGTGCACCACAACAGTCTTTCAGGGACTCTTCCAACAACTTTTAGAATTGGAAGTGCACTCAAAAGCTTCAACTTTCATGGCAATAAGCTGGAGGGGAAAATCCCACAATCCCTGACCAATTGCAAGCAACTCGATGTTCTTGATTTAGGAGACAATCACCTCAGTGACGCATTCCCTGTGTGGTTGGGGACTCTGCCAAAGCTGAAAGTTCTAAGTTTGAGATCCAATAAATTGCATGGGTCCATTAGATCTCTACCGACTGGAAACATGTTTCCTCAGCTTAGAATATTAGATCTCTCCTCCAATGCCTTCACAAAAAACTTACCAACGAGTCTATTTCAACATTTGAAAGCCATGAGGACAGTTGATCAAACGATGAACGCACCAAGTGATGAAGGGAATCGATATTACCAAGACTCGGTAGCTCTCATAACAAAGGGATTGGAGCTTGAAGTTGTGAGAATCTTGTTTTTGTACACCACTGTTGATCTTTCAAACAACAAGTTTGAAGGATTTATTCCAAGTATTATGGGAGATCTTATTGCACTTCGTGTGCTGAATTTATCTCATAATGGATTACAAGGTCATATACCGCCATCACTTGGAAGTTTATCTTCAGTTGAATCATTGGACCTGTCACGTAACCATCTTGTAGGAGAGATACCAGCACGATTTGCTTCTCTTACATCTCTTGAAGTCTTAAATCTCTCCTACAATCATCTCGAAGGGTGCATTCCTCAAGGACCTCAATTCTATACATTTGAGAACAATTCATATGAAGGTAATGATAGATTACGTGGATTCCCACTTTCAAAAGGTTGTGGTAACGATGGTAATGATTCGGAGACAAATTGTCACGACCCAAGCCTAGGGCCTAGACGTGACCGGCGAATGGGGAAGCCGAAGGAACCCCAAACAAGCCTCATAGCGTATCATTACACATCCTTGGTCGCGGAAGCAATTAAAATGACCATAAGTGATAAACATAATCAAGGGGAAATCGGGACTAAGGGAGCAAGAAAAAAAAAGGGAATGATACATAAATACCATAGATGAGTCAAGCTCAAGCATAATACACAACTTGTCCAACACCACCTCTAAACATGGGTACTTAGCGGGGGCCAAGACAAACTCCCAGGCTCACCCTCATAGTTAAAACATAACTAAAAAGGAAAAGTCTTATACATAGCAAAAGATCATAAGCAACGTCCCCGGAATGGAGGACTCACCAATAACCTCTATAGAAAATCGTATTAGCCACGCGGAGGAGGATGGTCAAGCGGTGCTCCGGTGAGTCCGGTCCCTACATGGTGACATCATGTAGGCATAGAGTATGCATTAGTACGTTTGAATGTACTAAGTATATGGGATGAAATGCAATGCTACAATAGATGAACATCATAGGAAAAATGCATAATCATACCCGTTAGATAGCATATTAAAGAAATGATATGTATAATGATGCTTACAAAAATATCATATTTAGTGGGACATAGTACATGTATGGTGAGTGACCATCAATATAGTATTTTCCAAGGCCTACCACCCCCTTGGAGAGGCGAAAGAGGTACAAACCCCTCAATGTGGTTACCCGGGCCTACCACCCCCCAAGCTAGGGACCAAGGTACAAACCCCTCGATGTGGTTATACGGGCCTACTACCCCCGTACTAGGCAACCAAGGTACCAACCCCTTGATACGGCTACCCGGGCCTACAACCCCCCGAGCTAGGCTTGGTCGACTCACAACACTTATATAGAGAAAATCATATACATGTATCCATTTCATCATCATTTCAATGATTATATGACCATCTGACTCATAGGACGTACATTAGACCTTCCATTTCCTAAGAATTCTATAAGTGGGCATTTTATCAAACACATGGTGGGCTATTGTTCATGTAAAGAAAATCATGTATTTCAAGAGTACTAAGTCCAACCAATTCCAAAATCCATATAAATCAGTCCACCATCAACATACATATATATAAATCAACCTTCATAATTTGATCATGGAAGCATGAAAACCATAAACATCACATAAAAATTCCATTTCATGATAATATGCAAAATATACCATAATAGGGTGTGTAGTAGTAATTCCATACTTCAAGAGTTCATAATAACCATAAGGACCCATAACTTGAAGTAAAAATAGAGAATAAATGGTTGGACTTGTGGAAAGGAAGGTTTCCACAATCAAACCCACATACCTCAACTTTGAAGAATCCTTGATGAAGATTGGGATGGAGAATTGAAGCTTGAGATTGAGTCTTGAATTCGGAATTAGAGCTTGAGATGTTTGAATTTGGTTGAAGATCTTGGTGGAAGTTTGGAGGGGGCTTAGAGAGTGTTTTTGAGTGTTTTGAAGTTAGAAACAAAATATGACTAAGTATGGGACATATCCCCTCTTTATAAAAAAAAACGTCCCAACACTTAGCCAAAAAAAAATGAGGCTTTAAAAAAAAACAGCTACTGGAAATTGCAATTCTGCCCGGACAGGTTTTACGAAAATGGTCATAACTCCTTCATCCTAACTCGGAATGAGGTGAAACCAATTGCATTAGAAAGATAACTCGAAGGGATTTAATTTAATAGGCAGTGGCCCTTCCAGTTCCTTGTGTGCTAAGAGATACGCCTCTTTAAAGTTGACCCTTCAAATCGCATTTTTTGCGATTTTCGAATTTTGATACGGTTGCTCTAAAATTCAGGTTAGACCCATTTTCCACTCAATTTGACCCCCTGAATAAGAATATGAAGTCGAATTTCCAAAATCATGCACGGATTTTGAGATATATGGAAATTACAATTATAGGTGCTTCTGAAGCACATTTTCGGGCATTTTTGGGGTCGTTTCACAAATGATACCACATCTGGACTTGACAATGAAGAAAACGACTCTAAATTTCTGAATGATTTTTGGAAAGCTGCTCTTATGGGGTATGGAAGTGGACTATGTATTGGATTATCGATAATATATTTCATGTTCTCAACTGGAAATCCGAAATGGCTTGCAAGAATCATTGTAGAACTGGAACACAAAATAATGATAGGAAAGAGAAAGAAGCAGAAAAGGGAAAGGAGTTACAGAAGAAGAAATAATAGCTTAACTTGACAATTTACATTTGTTTTTATTGTGTAACATTGTGATGTAAATGATGTTTAATCAGTTTTTGTATTTTTTTAAGCAATAATATTACAGTTATTTCATTAAAGAAAAAATATAGTTAAACAATGGGCTGATTGAAAAGTGTTTTAGTTCCTGTTAAATAATATATAAATAGACACTCAAATTTTAAGAGTGCACATCTAAATACCTTCGGTGAAAGAGTAACATCAAATTGAATGAGTTTGGTGTATATGTCATATGACTTTTTTTTATAGTGCACAACTACCCCATGACCCATTGCAATAAATTAGGGACTACCTTCACTTAAATATGTAACATCAAATTGAATAAGTTGTTGCATCAAATTTAATGAGTTGAAAACTCAAGATTATTGATAAGACAATATCAAAATTGTTGTATAAAAAATTATTTATGTATTAGTAATACCGAAAAGCGAATTATTAATCAAAGACTATATAAAAAATAAGGAACTTTTTATTAGGATTATTTTCTTTGTTATGTGTATAACAAAAAGACATGTAAGGTACGTATTCATGTTTTAATTGTTAAGGGTAGGGGTGTTCACGGGTTGGTTTGGATCGGTTATTGGTTAAAACCAAAATCAAATCAAACTTAATCGGTTTTTAAATTATCAAAACCAAACCAAATCAAATATAATATACATTTATCGGTTTGGTGATTATCGGTTTCGGTTTGGTTTGGTTCGGTTATTAACCATACACAAAAATAAAAGAAATAATTCATTCAAAATGTGAAAAAACTGACAACAATCCATTCAAAACGAAAAATAGTTAGAATGACTTAAATTATTACTGAACTTTCGATCACTAAATTTACTATCAATAAAGCTTTAAAATTCACTATATTAGCCTAGAAGGAAGAGACAATAACATTTTCAGTCCCACAAGAATTGTCATAGACACTCATATACATGAGATCAATAAGATAAATGTTTCATCTTAGGCATTTTTGTTTTCAATAAGTAAATTATAAAGAAATTTTAACAAAAATATGTATAAGATCTTTAAAATTGTTTATAAAAACAATCTATTAAGTATGTATATTAATAAAATATATGTATATAATTCATCGATTTGGTTCGGTTATTTCTTCGATTTTTTTTGAATAAAACCATAACCAAACCAGATACTGTCGGTTTTCAAAAATCTAAAACCAAACCAAACCAAACCCAAATAAAATCGGTTTTATTTTATCGGTTTGGTTCGGTTTTTCGGTTTGGATCGATTTTTATCCAAACCGTGAACACCCCTATATGGTGATTGAGATACACTCTTCTTTTCTCTAAAAAGAGTGTATAAATAGTTTATTTTGTCATCATTTCTGCTATGCAATCATTTTTATTTTTAGTAAGTCAAATCTTTCTATCATTTCTCTTATGTGTTTGTTTGATTGAGTTTTGTCGTAGTTTGAGTTATTATAGAGTTGTGACCTAAATTTAGTTTGTTGTCTTGTCACCAAGTTTTTTTTTAATCTTTAATATAATCTTTATTCTGTGTCACTTTGATCCGTTCTATTTGGCATTACACATATACATCTCTTTTCAGTTCAATTTTGTGACATGATATGCAAAATGATTTGGTCAGATCTTAAGATTATATCTAATCATGAAATGAATACGTCAAAGAATTTTTTTTTTTGAGGAAATGAATAAATGACTTAGACACCTTGATACTTCCTTTAGTAAAAATAAAAATAATAATAATTAAAAAAAAATAAAAAAAAAATAAAACAATCATCTAACTTGACATGTCATTTGTTGTCAAGAAGGTATTAATCAAATGGAGATTCTCAGCTGACAATCATGCAACAAAATGATATATATATTCATCAATACATATGTTGCAAATAAATATTATATGATTTTCACTTCACATCTTAAAGGAAATTGCTTGTATTTGACATTTTTAATAATTGATATGATGAAGGCATTTCATTCTACTATCCAAACACCGTGTAATCCTTTGATATCCCTTTTGAGCCTTAATTTTATTTTCTTTCATACCCCTCTTTTGGAATCAAAATACAGTAAAAAAAAAAAAAAGTCAAGAAAGGAGAAAAGTGAAAAAGAGAAAAAAATAAAAGAGAGAAAAGAAAAGTTGGAGTGAAAAAAAAAATAAAATCTAATAACAACAAAAAGCAAACTTCCTGAACTACGTTCGACCTGATTCTTGCTTTGACAAGATACATAGGCAACCTTATTTTGAGGTTCGGTCCAAACAAAAAAAAAATCTAGAAAGTCCTCATCACAATAACTGGGAAAATAATAATAATAATAATAATAATTATTATTATTATTTTATTGTATTTTTGTAAAAAGAGTCGATTTCAAAAGTTGTAAGTCTAAACCCTGTTACGCAGTATCTTTGAACTTTCATGCCAATCCTTTCATTTTAACCCTGTCCAAAAGTCACGTTACAATCCAAATAAAGACCTTCTGATCAATTTTTAACAATGACAAGTCAAGCAAGCTTTCAGTGTTGATTATATAAGGAAAAATGTTATGCCACTCACATAAGGAGTGAAAAATGAGGGAATCTTATCGATGAAAATCCTCAAAATCCCTATAGGAGATCATTTGAGTTGAGAGAAAGTAAAAAATGAGAGAGTCTTATTGGTGAAAACCCTCAGGGCACCGTAAGACGATAATGAGTGAGAGATAAGAAAAAAAAGACTTGTTAGTGAAAACCTTTCGAGGCACCACCAGTCAAGTGTTGTCATAAATCTAGTGCAAAAGTTGGATTATAGAAGTCTGACTTCAAAGTTGAAAGTTTGACAAAGATAAAGTTTAGATTGATTGGACAGACCAGACCATTTAATCCAAAAAGCATGTCATGATCATTACAATTGACCACCACTATCAATGGAATCCATTTATTTATTTATTTATTTATTTTTCTTCTTAAAAGGATCAAATATTATTTCTTCTTATTTGCATCTCGCTCAATTCAATCTTGAGATAGTCTTCATTAAGCAGGCAGAAAATGATTTCAAAATTGCTACCATCTCTTCAATTATACAAAACAAAGCTTGATTAGCCCATCAATCATGACATAATTCAAGAAATAGTGATATGCATAGTAACTTGTCAGCAATTGACAATTTTTGAATACAAGGTTCAATTATTGTTGGAGGGTGGAAATAGTATAACAAATTTGAAGTTAGAAGTTCTGAACAACTAGAGATGTTTTCAAGATTATCAAGGTGAGCTGACTAGCAAACAAAAGCAGTCAATTTCAAGCTAAAATTAGCTTCAAACATGGCAACAACAGGAGCAACTATCCTCAAAGCTAATGCCACAAATCGACCACCATAAAAAAAAAAAAAAAAAAAAAAAAAATTATTGCATTGTTTCTCCTATGATAAACGTTTTCTAGTGTGAGACAATTATTTTTATTTTATTTTATTTATATTTTATTTCTTTACTAGGATAAACATTTCCTAATATAAGACATTTAAAAGAAAAAAAGAAAAAAAAGGGATAAAATATTGTGGTGATTTTATTTGATGATTCTGTTAATTGAGATCTTCCTAAGCACTGAGATTTAGTTTAGTAGGACTCTCATACATAATGAGATTTAGATTAGCAGTACCCTCCTACATAATGGGATTAGCAGGACCCTCCTACATAATGAGATTTAGATTAGCAGGACCTTCCTACATAATGGGATTAACAGGACCCTCCTACATAATGGGATTTAGATTAGCAAGACCCTCCTACATAATGGGATTAACAGGACCCTCCTACATAATGAGATTTAGATTAGCAGGACCCTCCTACATAATGAGATTAGCAAGACCCTCCTATATAATGAGATTTAGATTAGCAGGACCCTCCTACATAATGGGATTTAGATTAGCAGGACCCTCTTACATAATGGGATTAGCAGGACCCTCATACATAATGGGATTTAGATTAGCAGGACCCTCCTACATAATGGGATTAACAGGCCCTCCTACATAATGGGATTTAGATTAGCAGGACCCTCCTACATAATGGGATTTAGATTAGCAGGACCCTCCTACATAATGAAATTTAGATTAGTCGGACCCTCCTACATAATGGGATTAGCAGGACCCTCCTACATAATGAGATTTAGATTAGCAGGACCCTCCTACATAATGAGATTTAGATTAGCAGGACCCTCTTACATAGTAGGATTTAGTTATTTTCTCCTAGGTAAACACTTCTTATTCGGAGACATTTTTTTTATTTTATTATTTTTTCTCCTAGGATAAACGCTTCCTAGTCTGAGTTTATTTTTGAAAATTTACATTTGCTAATAACTCACAAAATTTTTCCAATGAAAACTGGGGCAAAAATTTTGTTTATTTCTTTTGTTTGTGATGGTTTTCAGGGTTCTTCAAGCGAAACATGGATTGGAAATTCAAGAACAAAGTTTCAACTCTTTTTCAGAATGATCAATTTCATGATAGTCAGAATTAGGTTCTTCAATGCATATAACAGCCTGACTTCCTGACATCTATTTTTATTCAGCTTCTGATCAACAAAACATGCAGTCATTCAAGAACATATTCAAATTGTCATTTTGAAGAGTGAAACTCACTCTAAGCGGCAAGTTAAGCCTCAATCCAATTCAAGATCAAGATACTCACCCAAAAATCAAGGTGATATCTGAAAGTAAAAACATAAGTGAAGACTCAAGAGAAGTTGTATAGATAGGAGCTTGTACTTTTATTTTCCTTTTGACTATTAGCTTTCATTATTTTTATGTAAGGATAGGAACCGCAACTTGGAGCCTCGATAAAACCTCACTTAACTTCAAACTCATCACCTCATCTCTTTGAACTACATGTGACTTGATTCCCCTATAACCCGGGATATGTAGGATGTCCAAAACTAGGACTCGGTCGCATATTTTTCTTTTCGAATAAGAGTCCGTTCAAAACTTGTCACGTTGTCTACTTCTTTGTCTGAAAACTCTTCGTGTTTCCAGTCAAAGAGGGGCAAACTGTAGACACATAATTTTTGACCGAATTTAAGGTATTACACCATTTTTAGTACACAAATATTGCTTTTATATATAAATTAAATATTTTATTTTTCATCGTATTTTAGTAAGTTTATTTTAAAAGATTGAAAAACTACAAAAAATATATGTTTTCTTTTAATTTTAATAAATAAGCTAGTATTTCTTAATTATATTTTTAGACTAGCTATTTGACTTTTCTCATATTTTATTAATTCAAAATAATTAATTAATATTTTATTATTATGGTTTTTATATATATATATTTAATTTAATAAATATAATAACCTAAACTACCCACACTACCTCACTACCCCCACTACACCTACCCTCACCCCACATACTCCTCCACTACCCCACTCTTCCCCCCCACATCCACACACACTACACACACCCACACTCCACTATATACTACTATATTATACACACTACAAGATACATGTTCCATATAGATAGAGGGAGAGAAACACAAAAACGAAAAAAATAAAATCATCAGCAACCAAACACACACACACACATACGGACAGCATACCAAAAAAAGGCACACAACACAACATAGCAACACAGGACCACCGAAAAGAAAAAGAGGAAATCCATTTTAGTTTTAGTTTATTTTTCTTTCAAATATTCATTAATACATTCACATATTTTCTTCCTTTCTCATTACTACTTTATTTAAACACAACACATATACCATAACGAATCATCTACAAAAATTAGTGGGTGTTCTAATCGAGGTTCAGTCAAGATTTTGCGGTATTCAACTTTTCCCTATCTCTTTAATTTATTTATGGAATTTGATGTAATTTTATGACAAGTTTTCTTATACGTTGTTTTATTCATTAGTTTGATTGAAATGATTAATTTGTTAGTTGTTATATCTCTCTATTTAATGTATGAAGGTAGATTTAATCGATAATTATTTTTATTTATCTAATTCCCATTGTTAGTTGTGATCTCTTAAAAATAAACGAGTCATAACATTGTTCTTATCTTGATTCAGATAATAATGATAAAGTAGGTATAGTTAGGATAAAAAACAAATAAATAAATAAATAAATTATTGTTGTTTAATTTTATCAAACAAAAATTATATTTATTTTTAACAATTCTTTATTGTTTTATTTGATTTGAAAGTGTATACTTAATTTTGATATTAACTTTAAGAGTAATAAAAATATAAATATTAAAATATAAAATAAAAGATATAGAAATGATGCCAGAATTATATATTGTATCCTCAACATTTAGATTTATTTTACTTTATTTAGTTTTATGTATAAATGAAGAATATTTGTTTTCTAATGACTAGATGAGTTTTAGGCATATTAATAAATATTTGTTTCAATTAAGAATGTGGTTACACATCTTTTTTGAGACAGTAAAAGAAACTCAAGGATGCGGTGACGCACCTTGTTCAAAAAGATAAATAATTTTTATTAATTTAAAGTAAGACTTATAGACAATTATTAGATGAGATGCGAAGAAGACAGTTATGTCTCTAAATGTCAAGACCAAGAATGCGGTTATGCATCTAGGTTGAGACCAAATAAAAGTTCAACAATAAAGATATGGGTGAAACTGTAGCATATAAAATATATCCAAAATAATTTAAAACTAAGTAGAAGTCAATAAAAGCGACCGTGCTAGAATCACGGGACTCGAGGGATGCCTAATACCTTCCTCTTGATCAACAGAATTCCTTACCTAAATTTCTAGTTTGCAGACCAAAATAAAGAGTCATTTCCTTTTGGTTAGGGATTAAAAAGAAAAAGGTGACTTGGAACACCATAACTCAATTCCAAGAGGCGACTTTGAAAAAATAAAATAATCCCTAAATCAATACCGTCACTTAAATTGGAAAAACCCTTCCGCCGCTATGCGCAAAAAGGGGTGTGACATAAAAAATATTTTCGACTTCAAAATTTCATTTTTTCACCCCTACCCTCGACCCCCCACCCACCCAACCCCTACCAGCCCCCCCACCCCCCAAAAAAAATTTAAGTTTGTTTTTAAAAAATATTTTTAACTTTAAAATTTCAA
This sequence comes from Solanum verrucosum, assembly GCF_900185275.1. Classification (NCBI taxonomy): domain Eukaryota; kingdom Viridiplantae; phylum Streptophyta; class Magnoliopsida; order Solanales; family Solanaceae; genus Solanum; species Solanum verrucosum. Next base: position 3,144,816 of record NW_026020630.1, read on the forward strand.
TTTTTCACCCCTATCCTCGACCCCCCCATCCACGCCCTACCAGACCCCCCACCCCCCAAAAAAAATTTGAAGTTTTTTTTAAAAAAAATATTTTTAACTTCAAAATTTCAATTTTTCACCTCTACCCTCGACCCCCCCCCCCCACCCCCTATCAGCCCCCACCCCAAAAAAAAAATTAAGTTTGTTTTTAAAAAATATTTTCAATTTCAAAAATTATTTTCTACTCTAGTAAAAATAAAAGAAATTTTTCAAAAACATTTTTCATTCATAAATCAAACACAAAAAATCTTTTCTGAAAAATATTTTCTACTCACTAACCAAACATGAGAAAATAAGTCAAAAATCAACTTGTTTTCCAAGAAAACATTTTCTAGGAAAACATTTTCTTTCATACCAAACACACCCTTAAGTCAGTTTTGGTTCCTTAAATTTGTCATAAGTAAGCACTTTTAGTTTCTATCAACTATATAATAAGTTAGAGTTGTTTGACTTAATGAGAATCGAGAATTATTTTTTTTAACGGAAAACACCATGAAGATCCCCTCAAATCCCATAAACAACATTAAAAACTACAAGATTAGAGAGAAATTACATCCAAAAAGTTAAATTAGACACGAAAAGTATTTATAATTTTTTTTTTAAAGAAAAATGCACAAACTAAACTTCCAAATCTAACAACTAGAATTTGTAAAATGATGATTGATGACCAATAGTATTGCTTTTGACAAACTTTAAGGACACATTCAAAATTTATTAATAATTAAAGGACCAAATGTGCTATATTTTAAGTCTTTGAATCACTTTTTTTTTTCCCTCAAGGTTGATCTATCTGCTTGGCTCTTTCAGATTTCAACTCCCATCTGTGGCACCTCTGTTCATCACCACCTTCATATGGTATTTTTATTTGTATTTATTTATTTTCATTTAATTAATCTCTTTTGAAATTTATGTCAATTTCAGTTAATTGATTGGATTATAGTACTGGTTTTTTTTTTTTTTTTTTTTTTTTTGGGTTGAGTGGAATGTGAAATGTCAAATCTTGGGTTTTAAAGGTTGAATCTTGAAAAAAACAAAAGGTTGAGTCTTTTTCATTTTTTGATGAGAGGAATGAGAATTGCTAATTTTGGGTTTTAATGAATGTGTTTTAGAAGATAAAGATTGAGTCTTGAAAAGAAAAAAGTTTTTTTTTTTTTTGTTGTGCTTGAGAGGACTGTGAAATGCTAATGCTAATTCTGGATTTGAATGAGCGTTTAATATGAATGCTTTTGTGGTTCAATTTGTTTATGATAGTTAGTTTGGATTAGTGAGCTTGAATTGTAGGGATTGTTTGAAATGGGGTGAAATCTGAATCCAAGGAAAAAAAGATTGTGAGGTCAACTTTTGATCTGCTAACTTCTCATTGCTTTATGTATCCGAATTTCGGTTAATTGACTTGATGATAGTATTTGGTTCTTTGATTTTTGGATGAGAGCAATGTAAAATGCTAATTCTTAGTTTTAAAGGTTGAGTCTTGAATTTCGAACAAGAAAAAGTTGAGTCTTTTCTTTTTTTCTTCTTTGTTTTTTTTTTGGATGAGAGGAATGAAAAATGATAACTCTAGGAGTGTTAAGTTTGATTTAAAAAAAGAAAAGGTTGAATCTTTCTTTGTTGTGCATGAGGGGAAATGTCAAGTTTGGGTTTGATTGAATGTAAGGCTGGGTTGAAAAAAATGAACTGGATAGAAATTGGGCGTATTGCTTCACGAGTAAAATGCTTTGCTTTTGTGGATCAATTATTAAATTATAATCTGTTGGAATTAGTGAGCTCGGATTGTGCTGGTCGTTGCCGACGGTCTATTGGAGACAACCTCTCTACCTCACAAAGGTAGGGGTAAGGTCTGCGTATATCCTACCCTCCTCAGACCTCACTGGTGGGATTACATTGGGTATGTTGTTGGATTGTGCTGATCGTTGAGATTTTGAGGTCAACTTTTGATCCACCAACTTCTCATTACTTTATGTATCCCACTTTATATGCCTATTGATTCTCTGACAGTCATTTTCTTGTGACGCTTCTCTTGAAATGATGTATTTTTTTCTGTAAACATCTGGTTATTTCGTTTCTACAAAATTCTCTTTTTTTTTCTTTTCTTTTTGTTGTGTTTTTCAAAATTAAATTCACTCAGTTTGTGAGAAACATTTGATGATCCCGTTTTTAGGTGAATCTGCTTACAATGTATGACTTAATTATCTGTCAGAGTTTTGATATATATATGTGGACTCTATACAGGTTGAAGGAAACAACAGATTCTGAATTTTCTTGTTTCATTAGAGGATATAAGATTTTCATATCGGAAGAATATAATCACAATGACAATTGAAAATGCTGAGCTCACCACCGAGCAGGTATTTTTTCGCATGAATAAGCATCGTCATGAATCTACAGTTATGTACTAATAAGTTGATTTCTACCATCATTGTAATGAACATCTAGGTCTGTGGCAGTTAGTTGCTTTCTTTTTCATCCATTGACCTTCTTCTTCTTCAAAGGCTATAATAGCTTGTCTGTGTAAATAAAAGAAACAATAAATGGACGACTAGAACACGAGGTTCATGACTTGTGTTAAAGTTTAATTATTAGTTGCCTTTGTAGTAGAGAATTATTTGACATAGAAAAGTTGTCTATTCTCATGATTGAAAATCGTATTTACTCTTTCTATTTTAACCATCGGGGAGATTCATCTTAGATTATTCTAGCAAATAGTAGAATCGTGGCTAGGTAACTAAACTAGTGATCTACCCAATTTATTGTAGAAATTTTCGCAATCAATGATTGGACCATGCAAACTAGAAATTTTTTTTCTTGGCTAAAGAAAGATATTACTTGATCTATTTCCATGTCGCTCATGATATGTATCAACACCCAGACATCCATTGCAAGTGCGTATCCCACTTTTGCACAGTAGGGTTATGATATCCACAAGAAGGGGTGGGTGGGGGCGGTGGAATAAAGGAAACTGCAACTAGTAGTGTGATCAACTGTGTCTCTTACTGCACAACTCATATTGTGTGCTTTACTGTTTAAAGGTTTTGAGGAGGGATATTCCATGGGACACTTACATGACCACGAAACTGATCAGAGGAACAGATCTTCAGCTGTTGAGGCGTTATGATAAAATGGCTGAAAGCTACAAATCTCAGTTGCTGGATAATGTAACGTTTTCTGTGTTTTCATTTAGCTATGATTTACATGTTAATTGCTCCCCAATTCCGGCTCATGCATCTTACTTCCATGTTCACTGAAACTTTTCTGCCTAATCTTTCTTTTATTTAGTTGGATTTTTCTTCTAAATTCTATCTGGAGAAGGTCTCATATATAGTAATATTGTGTTTGCTTTTTATGTCACCAGAAAAATGAGTCGGAACTCACTGGGAGAAAAATTAAATATTCTCTTCAATCGATATTGTTGATATAGTACAATCACTAATCTTATCTTTACTAATCCGCGGTGGCTCACGCCGAATTCCTGCCTATTTTTGTTTTGTCTCTGATTCTGTGTCCTCCTTATGTGTGGCTTCGGTGTTAATCTATCAAAAGTTATTCATTAATAAAAAAAGGGTTGTCCATATAATTTCAGTTATCAGTTGATGATGATGTTTGTTTTCAAGTTTTTTGTAAGCTACATACAATATGCTTGTGGGGAACGTACGTAATGGTGTTTCCAACAGATGAATTAAAGAAATACCTATTTTTACTTCAGTTTTGGTTTCTTTTTCAATCTTCTATCGTCCTTGATGTTCCAGAATGGTCTTTAGTTTTACTACATTGATAAACTGGAAGCATTTTTTGCAGGACGGTCCAGCTTATATCCATGTTTTTGTTACTACTTTACGAGATGTCTTCAAGGAAGAAACTGTGGAATATGTTTTAGCTTTAATTGATGAAATGCTTACAGGTAACTGGGGTGCATCTTTCACTGCAAAAGAAAAGAAGTATTATCAACGAACAACTTCTGTCACTAAACAACAAAAATCGTTGCTAATCCTAAATAACGACGGATTAGTGGTGGATTATCAAAAAAATCGTGTTAGCTATGGGCTATTTAGCAACATATTAGCCATGCTGATTCATGTTTTCTTTTAGTGTTTTAGATCTCTTTTGATAGATTGACCAATCTATACTCTTGTTCTTGCAGCAAACCCAAGAAGAGCGAGATTATTCCATGACAGCTCTTTATCCAATGAAGACACTTATGAACCTTTCCTCAGGTGCTTTTATTAAGTATTTTTTCGAACTTTTAGTCTGCTGTTGTCAGATGTGATGGTGCCTGTTGTACTATACTTTGAGCTTGTCTCCTAGATTTATTTTTCTTCCTTTCTCTCTCTATAACATGCTTGATGCACTACTCCCTCTTTATCCTATGTCTTCATGAATTCACATGTGTTTTTTTTATAATTGTGGTGTTTGCCCCATCTTGTGCGCACCTCGACTAATTCCACGGGATACTTGCCACGTCCCACCGGCAACAGATGCCAAGTTGGCTAAAACAGATGGGAGGAAATCACCTAGTGTTTTGCTTCTGTTGGGATTTGAACCTGAGACCTCGTGTATTCACGTGTTGATATATGGATTTTCCTATATCTATACTTTTATATGGCTTCATACTTTATCATCTCAATGCCCAGTTTACAAGATCACTGAAGAGTTACTGTTCCTCACGTTTGAGATGCAGTTAGCAGTAGTTCATTTAATTATATTTTATTTCATTTCTTGATGATTCATCAGCAAGTTAAGTGTTTGAAAATATCAGATATTTTGAAGGCGAAGTTCTTTTCTCTTTCTTTTGTGCTCCTTATCCAAAATCCACTAGAACTGCTTCTCTTTTTTAAAATCCGGTCAACACTTGATCTTTTGTATTTATAAATTCTCGTTAATTTGGTAAATTTTATTGATGGAGAAACTGACCTATAGTCCTTTAGGATTTTAATACCCTGCATCTATTTAAGTGGTAAGGTTCATAATCAAGACTTTCTGAACTATGCCAAATATTAGGAGGCAACATGGAGTCAAAAACAAAGTCAACAACCCTACGGTGCTTCGATTAATTATATATGCATATGTATCCCAGATTGATTTTACTCCTGAAACTAAACAGTGGGTTCATATGTCATTTGGCTCTAACGGAGCAAATGTTGAAAATGGAAAATCCAAAATCCAAATGCACATGTAGATAGCTCAACAGGAAAATGAGAGTTGTATGTTCTTTTGAAATTCACTGTTCTGCCTATATGCAGTCTCTTCTTTGCGATAATTATCTTTTAAATACAGAAGATTGTATGTTTTCTTGCGTCATCACATCCTTTCTTTTTTTGAATGATGAGTTTATTTCTTTCAGATTTCTTTGGAAAGGTAATTGGTTCATACAAGAGAAGAGCTGTAAGATTCTCTCTTTGATAGCGAGGTAGTAAAGTCATTATTCCTATGATGTCATTCAGCTCGAGAGACTTAAATTAGGACGATTTACTGATAACTTCCATATGGTTCTTCTATTCTTTTTGGTAATTCCAGTGCCAGGCCAAATGTTCAGAATGTTGTTGATGCAAATGGAGATGCCTCGAGTTCAAAGAGGACACTCACCACTATGGAAAATGTTCTGAATGGCCTAGTGGATTGGCTATGCGCACAGGTTCATCTGCATTCCTATATTTTGCACTTTTACTTTGTACCTCCACTTGTGGTCCCCCAGCCCCCCCACCTCAAATTTTTATTTTTATTTTAACCAATTCGTGAGGTGTTTTTTCTAGACATTTTAAGGGGATTTGCAATGGTTTAAGGAGGTATTGAATTTCTGCAGTAGTACTTGCTAATCTCTTTGCTCTTTCAAATTGTGGCGTCTCTCTCTGTTGGCACAATACATAAACAGACACTCAAACTTGGCCGCAGCTGACAAGTAAGAACTTCCACTATGAGTATGCACATCTCTAGACACCTCAACTCATCCTCACTGTGTCAGTTGTACACTCCAACTTACTAATAATCATCTAGACACCTCTAAAATTTATGTGCCACGTCAGCATCGGGTGTCCATGAGACAGTGGGACAACTGAGTGTCTATTTGCCATTTGAGACCAAGTTGAGGTGTCTAGATGTGCGCTCTCATAGTTGGAGTGCTTATCTGCCAACTGAGGCCAAGTTTGAGTGTTTGCTTATGTATTATGCCGTCTCTTTTTGCTTGTTATGGTATTCTTTCTTAATTTTTAAGTCAATAAAGTGATGGGAGAAAAGGAGGGGCATATGTGTGATGTTGTGGGTTTATTTTCACTTGTTGCTAGAAGCATAAAATTATATGACAATTACTTGTTACTGTTGTCCATCCTGATTCCTCTGTATCATTTCAGCTGAGAAAGCCTTCTCATCCTAGTTGTAGCATTCCCTCTGCAATCAATTGTCTTGCAACTCTGTTGAAGGAGCCTGTTGTTCGACGTTCATTTGTTCAAGCTGATGGAGTGAAGCTGCTCGTTCCTTTAATTTCACCAGCATCTACTCAGCAGTCCATTCAGGTTCGTGTTTACACTAGTATTGCCACATGTTAGACCAATTTCATAAATTCTGTAGCCGTGCTGGGAAGTGACTGTTAAGATGGTTGTCATTTCACTCCATGTGTCATGCAGCTCATAATTGTTGACAGAAAGTTCCATGCTTCCATCTTTGACCCGTCTTCCATACATGGGCCAAATTACAACAACATACTTAGTGTAATCCCACAAGTGGGGTCTGGGGAGGTAGAGTGTACGCAGTCTTAATCATCAAGCGAAGATTTTTTGTTCTTCCTTAGTCCAATCGAGATATATTTTATTGTACAATTGATGTGGAACGAAGGCATTTCCGGGGAGGTGAGGGTCGTAGACATGATATTTAGATCACCTTGAGTTGAGAAGGAAAATAAGAGGTAGAGAGGTCGACTCTCGACTCAAGGAAAGCATACCAAAGCAGATCGAAAAAGAAATAATGGAAGTGAAGAAATCATGGCAAAATACTTTAGAGAGTATGACAAAGCATTCTGGAAAAAAGGAACAGTAACTACAACATAATAGTGTGATAATTGAAGTTTAAGCGACAGTAGATAATAGCAGAAATAGGAGGACAAGAAACTACACATAGGCCAAATTACAACCTTTTTTTAGTAAAGCGGTTTCTCCGCAATTTTAACAATGATGCATCTGATTCACTGTTCTTCTTTAAAGCAGCTTCTCTACGAGACATGTCTATGCATTTGGCTTTTGTCTTACTACGAACCTGCAATTGAGTACTTGGCTACTTCTAGGGCCCTACCTCGATTGATTGAAGTTGTTAAAGGTTCGACAAAGGAGAAGGTGAGCTATTTTTGCTGCCATTTGTTCTAATATCATTTCTACTGGCTATCCCTATGTCTTAAACTTAATGTAGCTGTCTCCTTTGGATGCCTAGAAAGAACTCAGGAAGAATATCTTTTCTGCTTGCTATCCGCTAGTTATGTAGTCATGATTGACTTCCTTCATTCACGTTCATCATTCACTTTTCTTGAGTTAGTTTTCAGTCATTTGATTTCTAGGCAGTAATCTGTTGCATTTTCTATTTATCCATCTATGAAGTATATTTGACTCATCATCGTTCATGGCATTTTTATGTATCAATGACTACAGGTAGTCAGAGTTGTCATCTTGACTCTTAGGAATTTGCTTGCCAGAGGGTCATTTGGTGCTCAAATGGTAGACCTGGATGTGCTGCAAATTGTACAGAGCTTGAAAGCGCAGGCTTGGAGTGATGAGGTGAATTGAACGGTTTTGTGGTTTTTAATTTGATACAGTATCTTACTTTATTTTCTATTTCTGTATAATAAAAGCAAATTGAAAGAAGTTCCGCCAAAGTTGAAATAATAGACTGTTTAGACAGTACTTAATCATGTTAACATGTCTATGGAATAATCGTGAACCTTTTAAGACAGAACTTCTTGTTTCTGAGGATGAATCTTCTTTTCCTGCACCTAAAAATAATCCTAATGTAGGCGGATTTAGTCAGGGAGATGCAGAAATAGTACTTTTAAGATCCATTACGTGTCCAATGAATTTTTGTTCTTCTTGGCATATGTTATTTTGGCACAAATCATTTTGGTTCTTAAAAAGAAACAGTTCGAGAAGGTTTAGTTGGCCGAAATGAATTTCTAGATTCACAGATTTATCGACATCACCCTAATTTGCCGTGTAATCTGTTTTAGGACCTTTTGGACGCTCTGAATCAACTTGAAGGAGGATTGAAGGCCAACATCAAAAAATTGAGTTCGTATGATAAGTACAAGCAGGAAGTCCTACTTGGCAGTCTTGATTGGTCCCCCATGCATAAAGATCCTCTATTCTGGAAGGAAAATATAACTTGTTTCGAGGAGAACGGTTTTCAGGTATTGCCTATGGCATTTCTCATTCTTTCGTATTTGCTTAAACACCATAAATTACCATTACTGTTGTGCCTATCTGTGAGAAAAACAAAAATCTTGCAGGTCGCGTAACTGCTCAACAATCTTGCTGGCAATGACTTGCTAAATGAAATCCAAAACTTAACACATTATAAGTAACCACATATATCAGTTATAATAGTCAATAGAGTGGTGAAGTGTTTTTGAAGTGAAAAGCACAAAAAACGACAAGGTCCATAGGGATTGAAGCTCACACTTCTGTGAATAAAAATGTACTATTTACAGTAAATTAAAAACTATCAAACATCTACAATTTAGTACAGTAAAGATAAATTGAAACTAAAATAACTAATTTCAATATCGAATGTACAATAATGTCAATATTAATCTAACTCCTCAAAGTTGCGAATCAAAGAAGTGGATTGGTTCTCGTTGTATTTACTTAGCACCCATTTTTAAAGCGATAACCTCTTGCTTCACATGAATCATGTTTTAAGCACCGAAGCAATGACTCTTAATAACACTGGTGTTGTGGTGATCTTTGTAGGTTTATTGTTTTCATCCCCTGTTACTGTATTGAGTGTATAAGTAAATGGTCAAAAACACACCTGAACTATCACTTTTTCGCGAGTTTCACATCCCAACTATCAACTGTTCCATTTTTGCTTATGTATTAAAACATACCTAGTTAAGTAGATGGTGATAGTTCAGGTAGGAAAAATGAATAGTTGATAGTTGGCCTAGGTGTGTTTTAATACATAGATGGTGATAGTTCGGGTGGGGAAAGCGAACAACTGATAGTTGAGGTGTGAAACTCGCGAAATAGTGATAGTTCAAGCGTGTTCTTGACCATTAACTCATAAATCAGTCCAACGACTATTGTACTGAGTGTATAGAGTGATCATTGTCGTGTTGTGTTGCAGATCTTGAGAGTGCTCATGACGATTTTGGATACATCAAATGATGCAAGGACACTTGCTGTAGCTTGCTATGACTTGTCACAGTTCATTCAGTGCCATCCTGCCGGGCGAGTCATAGTGGCTGACCTCAAAGCTAAGGAACGGGTAATGAAACTATTGAACCACGGAACTGCAGAGGTCACGAAAAACGCCCTGCTTTGCATCCAGAGGCTTTTCTTAGGCGCCAAATACGCCAGCTTTTTGCAGGCTTAAATTATCTTCAATGGCTCCATTCTTTTAGACAAACTATACATATTTTGTTATTTCAAATGACACAAGTTTGACAGTGGTCATGTTCTATTTATTCATTTTTTTCTTATTATTGTTTGATGAGATCGGACAAACATGGACAGTGAGGACTCGTATAGCCGACCTCAGCTTGTTTGACGAGATCCTCACCCAGACAAATGCATGTATCATGAGTTAATTTTATTTCTATACAATAAATGGAGTTTTTCCCCATCATCAATGAGTTAATTTTTCCAATATTGATGCTATTTTTACTTGTAAATCCCAAAGAGTTACATATTTTCTCACATTACAAGACGACTCTATTTTACTAGGAAGATACAATACTCATTTGTTTGCATTTAATGGAGGTCTGAATTTGAATGATTCAGACATTAGGTCATTAAGTGCGTTTGTTTTTCTACTTAAAAATCTCTTAATGGGTCTGAATGAATCAGATCTGTGACAGAATTAAGTGTCTAATGACCAACGACTATAGTAAAAGATTCCAGTCCGTCATGTTTTGTGCCCCCCATGAAGACGACTTTACTTTACAGGAACACACAAATTATTCATTAACGTTCGTCAAAGAAATTCTAGCCATCCAATTTACATCCGAGAAAAAAGGGCAGTATGGTGCACTAAACTCTTGTCATGCTCAAGGTCCGAGGAAGGGTTGGATCATAATAAATTTCTTATATACCTTATATATTACTATTTTCACAGCTTAAATTTGTAACTTGTTAATCACACGACAATAACTCTTACCATTTCCACCCCCTCCTCACCACCACATATACACATGCCTTTAATGCCATAATTTTACCAAATAAATCAACTTGAAACAGGCAGTTGAGGTAACTGATGTAAAAAGAATATGTGGCATTTTATGAGCCACTTGCTATTTTCAATGATATAAAGTGCAAATTTGGAAGTTTTCGATAGAAACAACAACACCATATCTCTAAGTTATATTTTTTGTTTCCTACATATCCCTAGAAACCAGGGCGAAGCTACAATAGGAGTCTAGGGAGTATAAGATGTACATAGATTTTACCCCTGTCTTTGTGATAATTGAAAGACTATTTTCGACTGATACTCAATACTAAAAAGTCACTATTTTCCCATTGAAAAATCTTCGGTGGTCTATCCACAGATATTTTGATTGAATCAGTTAGAAAAGAAAATTTTCCAGTGGTTATACCAGTATTTCAATGGGAATCTTTTTCCAGTGGTTATACCAGTATTTCAATGGGAATCTGCTTTTGACCAGTCTTTTTCGAGTGAGCTGGTTCGGTGGAAATAGGGGGTGGGAAATCCTATTTTATAACACAAATTTCTCATTGATTCGGGGTGAGAAAAACGCTATTTCTAATAGTGGCTCGGCTCATATATATGGATATTTAATTGTGAATCCTGTAACTAAAACAAGTTATGAATTCGAGTTCATACCTAATACTATAGCTTTGCCTAATTATTAATTAATTGGTCCCATTAATTGTGGTTAAATCTAGAAGTAGAGGTAAATATCTCTATCTATACAATTAATACGAAAAGCAAGCGCTGGCACTAACTTCTAAAAATAATTTAAACCATTTCATTAAGACAATTAAATCAATTTTAGCCTTAGCATGCATAGTTTCATAAACTAATCTAGATTCAAAGGCGAAGTCAGAAATTCTAACAAGACGATAAAAAAAATGCATGAATATTACTATTGAGATTTAAATTTATGACCTAAAATAATTTTTTTAGCTATAACTTGTTGAGAGACGTATAAGAAAGGAAAAGAGTCTTAAAAAGGGGTCCACCTAGCACAATAAGGTAGTTGGGGGGGGGGGGGCAGTGTTTCTGTGAACACTCGATAGTCTAGATATGAAACTCGTAGATAATCACGTAGCTCTTAACTAGACTAATATAGATACAAGTTCCACACTATGTGTATTTCTTAGGTCATTAACAACCAATTTCTCTTCAAACACCACTTTCACTTACTATCTTTTAATTCATCATTTTTTTCTATCGACGTCTCAGTTAATTAACACTCTACTAAAAATGTCGAATGCTCGTATTGCAAGGTTTGTTAGTGAAGCAGCACCACCACAATTTGTAAATATTATGAGAAAGAGAGCATCAAAGATGTTGGAGACAATCAAAGAAGATGATAAAGAAGTTAATTATGAGACATCATCAATTTCTCCAAAGAGTTCATCATCTTCAATGAAGTCTAAGTATTTTGTCAAAAAAGTTCAAATGTCTTTTCCTTTTTTTGGAACTAAATCCTCTTGTTACAAGAGAAATTAGTCCATATTAATATATGTTGGTTAAGTTTGTATGCTAATTTCTAAATTAGTATATATTATATTATCCATCCAAGTGAGTTTGTGTTTAAGCAAAGATACTCTCTTTGTTTGAGTTCTGAGAATGGAGTCGCCTCTGATAATTAAAGAGGGTTTTACTCCAAATTGTGAGACTTTTCTGGTGTGAATCTGTATTAATCAGGCTCTAAAATAGATATCAGACAACATATATATGAAAACTAAGAGCAAAAGATACTCTATTTGTTCTTGTTTATGTAACAATGTTTCCTTTTTAGTCTGTTTCGAAAAGAATGACAATTTTCTAAATTCGGAGACATAGTCTTCTTTATGTATTATTCCATATTAATACAATTTTCTTTTTGTTACCGCATAAATGTCGGATTCTCCAAAATGCGTTACTTTTAGAGTATCTGACACACACGTCAATTTTTTTTAACGATCCAACAACTTAGTGTTCAAGGTAATGATATATTTGCCCAAATCTATTAAGATATGGATTTGGAAGAGACAAGGAAAAAAAATATTATTCGCACTTAATATTTAAATCACTTAATTTGATGTAAACACTAAATGCGGATTCACAGAGGATTTGTTTTACTTTTCATTTTGTAAAACACAAATTAAATCAAAAACAAAACTGTCATGAAAAAATTATAATAAAAAAAAATCAAATTTTTTTTTGATCTGAAAAATCTCCCTAGAGGAAAGAAAATCAATTTATATTATCTTTGCCTATTTGATTATCTTCCTCTAGTGGAGATTTTTCTATTTTCATTGATCCTTCATCAACAATAACATATCTTTTTATCTTAAATAACTTTTTTTTTCTTGTTAATTTTGTGATTCCTTAGAAAATAAATTTAAATATTTGAGGTTTCTTCATACCTGAAAATAATAAATTTGAAATTTGCTCTTTTTTGTCTAGATGTAAATGTAAATTTTTAGATAATTTCTTGTTGGATGTGCAATAGGTTGATCAAAATTGAATCTTTGGAGCTTTAGGTGATTCATATAGTACTATTATCAATTAGCTAGTAGTGAAATCAGAAATTTCGCTAACGGTGTTATTTTGACCTGTATAATATAATTTTTCGACGAAAGGTGTTCATTTCTCTTATTAGAGATATAAACAAGATTGTTTTTTTCTTCCTTTCTTTTTTTTTTGTTATGTTTGATGGCTGATATTGGCAAGGCAATGTCTCGATTCGACGTAGAATCATTACAAGAAATGCTTTGTGTTCAAGAACAACTTATAGAGAAGTTGTACAATGAGTTGGATGAAGAGAGTGAAGCCTCATCTAGTGCAGCAACTGAAGCGTTATCGATGATTTTACGTTTACAAGGTGAAAAGGCTGCAGAGGAAATGGAAGCAGAACAGTACAAGAGATTTGTAGAAGAAAAAATGAGTCATGCTGAAGAATCATTATCTGTTTTACAAGAACTTATTGATCAAAAACAGATGGAGATAGATGAATTGGATCATCATGCACAAGCTTATCGATATAAGCTTGTGAGTATGGGCTATGATGATGATATTGATGATAGTGATCTCGAATATCTCGAGGATTTAGAAGGAAAAATGATTGTTCAATCTATTGGGAGGTGTAAATCCACTCCGAATATCACATTGAAATATGCTAATATGAAAAAGGATGTTCTTAAAGACGAAAAGATCAGTCCAAAACGCGATTTGAATGATGTTCCAACGGCTGGGAGTATAAGTTTGTACTGTGAGCAGATCGAAAAGTTGGAAGAAAGAGTGAAACAGATTGCTGGTGCTAACTATGCGAAATTGTCTAGTTTACCAGTTTCTAAAAGAAGCTCTTGTAACAATTTCTTGGAGCAATTTAAAGAAACGTACCTTGTTCAGCATCGAGGGAATAAATCAGATAACGAAGTTGCTGCTAGTCGTTCTGCTTCTCCTCCGAATGTTCTTGATGTCTTTGAAGTCCCTCGAGCCATTAAAGACGAAGATTTTGTTGTCCGAAAGGAGGCTCAAAAACAACTTGTTAAAGATGAAACTGATTCGCATAAGAAATATTTAGTACCTATGCAGCATTTGGATATTTGTCCTACAACTAGTGCTTCAGAAACAGCAGAGATTCGTCATGTCAATAGGACGACGTTTGAGATAGCTGAAGTCGAGAGACAAGGTACGAGGCAAGAACCCGAGAGACATGAAGAGCTAATGTTGTTACATGACATTAAGGAGCAACCAAATTTAGTACCTGAGCAGCATTTTGAAATTTGTCCAGCAACTAGTGCTTCAGAAACAGAAGACATTCATTGCGTCAATAGGACCACGTTTAAGAAAGCTGAAGTCGAGAGACAAGGTACGAGGCAAGAACCCGACAGACACAAAGAGCTAATGTTGTTACATGACATTAAGGAGCAACTAAATTTAGTACCTATAAAGCATTTGGAAAATTGTCCAATGACTAATGCTTCAGAAACAGCAGAGATTCGTCGTGTCAATAAGAAGTTTGAGATAGCTGAAGTCGAGAGACATGGTACGAGGCAAGAGACAGAGAGACACAAAGAGTTAATGTTGTTACATGACATTAAGGAGCAACTTAATTTAGTACCTATGCAGAATGAGAACAAGTTACATAGAGTAGGTGAAGCTGCTTCTCCTACCACTAGTGCTTCAGAAACAGCAGAGATTCGTCCTGTCAATAGGACAACGTTTGAGGTAGCTGAAGTTGAGAGACAACGTACGAGGCAAGAATCTAACAGACACGAAGAGCTAACGTTGTTATATGAGATCAAGGAGCAACTAAATTTGATGCAATCTGACATTAAAACTTGGAAAAATATCAAGTCCCATCCAAGAAATGAGCCATCTGTAGTTTCTCTAACAGAGGTACTCTCTTTAACTGCTCTGTATGCGTTTTTGTGTTGCTATAAAAAAAATATTGTGCTCGCGATAAGCTATGTTGCTCGGACTCTCCAAAATGTTGTGGCACCCCTGATCAGTATCCTCCAGAAAAGCACTGCTTTTGGAGGATCTGACACGCACCCCTATTCAATATCCTCGAAATGCACTACTTTTGGAGGATCCTACATGCACAAGTCGACAATTTTGACGAGTCCTAGCAACATAGGCAATAAGTATATAAAATCTGACGGTGCATTGATTTGGTGGACAGGTGATGGCTTGTTTTTGGCTTTGATCCAGCTATCAAAAAGCTTGCAAGTTCAAGATGTTGAGATTTTTGCTTATTATGGCTTTTGAGTTGAGACAGTCAGTGTCCGAGCCAAGATTTTCACTAATAAAGTAGTAATTACACGAAGAAGCTAAGGGGATTCAACATATACTATATATACATAAAAGATAATTTTGTTCTTAAATATACCATGTAACTTTCAGCTAAACGGGATTCGGATGAACCCCCTTGCTCCCTCCTAGCTCCGCCCCTGAGTTTAGTAGTACTTTTGGCCTTTTTACGAAAATGGTCCCGTAGTACGATTCAATTATAAAATTGATTATTAGTGCCTTGTAAAAGTTTGTATTTCAAGAATCTGCAACAATTGACCATATCAACCAAGAAAAGATCTTTTATCTTGTTATCAGGTTTCAAGTTTTGTATAATTAAAATTTTTAATCAACAATGACTATACAGAAGTATGTTTTTGATACTAATGGTTAATTAGTCTCCTATTTCTTATGTCATTCATGATGAATTCCTTGATTCTACACTCAGAATAGTTGTCGTTCGGATCCTTCAAAAATTCCTCCTAGTGTGTGTGTCGGATCCTTTAAAACACGTCATTTTTGCAGAATCTGAGCAACATAGCTTAATTGTGTATTTATTTTTTGCCAACAGGTTTGGGGATACTTGAATATAACACCTTTTTTTTTCTCCTTTATAGGTCATAGAATTGTGTGCCCACTCCTTTATAGGTAATTGAATTGTGTAGCCAACTCTATGGAAAGTTTTAAATTAATAGAGTAATGTCTATCATTTGACTTTTTTTCTCTAATTCCGTTTCAATTTATCTCACTTACTTTCCTTCTATAAATCCAACACCATGTATGACATATTTAATATCACGAGATTCAAAAGTCTTTATTACCGTCTTTATAATACACAATTGTCAAACACATTGTAAGTTATTCATTTCTCAGTTCTTCTCTTCTTTTATTCTTCCAATGTCTACAAACTCATCAGACAATGTTGCTCACCTTGATGAAGTGATTGTAGCCATGGTGCCATTTCCTGATTTTAGCCATCTCAATCAACTCTTCTTTCTTGCTCGTTTCATCGCTTCCCATAATATACGAGTACACTTCCTCTGCCTTGCTGATCGGAACCAAAATTTGAAACTTCGCGTCCAAGGTGGTCTATGTGCCTCAAACATCCATTTTCAGGACCTTTTGGTACCTTCTTCTCTTGATGCTGGCAATGATTTGCCTTCGATTATTATATTTATGAAAACGCTCGTTGAGCCCATTAGAAGAACTTGTACTGATATCTCTACCAATGCGAAGAGATTGGTTATAATTCATGATTCCATAATGATGGAGCATATAAGGGATGTTCATTCATTGATCCCAAACGTGGAGTCTTATATGTTCCACGCCATTTCAGCTTTTGCAAGATACTCTATGCTCCGACAAAGTATTAATCACTTAGTTGATGATGATGATCATGAAAAAATGATCAAACAAATGCACGATGAGTTTCCGTTGTTGGAGAGCTGTTGTGGACCATATGCAGCAGCACTCGTTAGAAAAGAACATGAATGGAAGCTCAATTCAGGAGAAATCATGAACTCGTGCAGAGAAGTCGAAAGTAAGTACCTGAATTTACTTGCACATACAAAAGACAAGAAGTATTGGGCTATTGGTCCACTTCATATGTTGCTAGAATCACGCGACTCTAGCAACATGACGAAGCATGAATGTCTAGAATTTCTAGACAAGCAAGATGTTAACTCAGTTATATTCGTCTCGTTTGGAACAACCACTACATTAAGACAAGAGCAAGTCAATGAGCTCGCGCTTGGTTTAGAACAGAGCAATCATAACTTCATTTGGGTACTAAGACAAGCAGATAAAAAGATAGAAACCGAAAAACTTGAAGAGAATGAGGAGAAGATTGAATTGCCAAAAGGATTTGAAGAAAGAATGGAAGGAAGAGGACTAGTGGTGAAAAATTG
Source organism: Solanum verrucosum (assembly GCF_900185275.1). Taxonomy (NCBI): domain Eukaryota; kingdom Viridiplantae; phylum Streptophyta; class Magnoliopsida; order Solanales; family Solanaceae; genus Solanum; species Solanum verrucosum. Next base: position 3,161,915 of record NW_026020630.1, read on the forward strand.
GGCACCACAATTGAAAATCTTGGGACATACATCGACAGGCGGGTTTTTGAGTCACTGTGGATGGAATTCTTGTCTCGAGAGCATTAGCATGGGAGTGCCTATAGCAGCTTGGCCAATCAATTACGATCAACCATTTAACGCTGTTTTTGTAACCAACTTGCTGAAGATTGCAACATCTGTTAGGAGTTGGGAACGTCAAGAGGAATTGGTGACAGCATCAACCATTGAGAAAACTGTCAACAAGTTGATGGGAACGACAGAAGGGATCGAAATGAGGCAAAGGGCAGTAGAGTTGAGCAATAAGATCAGGAATTCTGTTAGCCGCGGAGGAGATGCACGCAAGGAAATTGAATCTTTCATATCTTGTATTATCAAATAACTTCATAGGGGCAGAGGCGGAGCCAGATTTCAAGCTCGTGGGTTCTAAATTTTAAAAAGGATAACGATCTTAAAAATCACAAAACACAAATTATGTTAATGAGATGTTTGAAAACATTATCTTAGATATTGTTATTCTAAAAACTTATTTTAATAATATGAAGCTTTGAGTAATTTAATTTAAAGTTCTAAAATATTGTCAATGAAAGATGAATAATTTTTTAAATATAAATTTCGAACATTTTTATTATAATCTAGAATACTATTTTAAGTAAGAAAAAATTATTAAATTCACCATTAATATTTTCGCACCTAAAATATATATTTTACTAGTTTCATTGTGACCTTGAACCATTTCGAAAAGCAAATAACAACTATTCACTATAATCAATTATCAATATGTGGAATAACCCTAGAAAATATTAAAAATTGATTTTTGAATAGATAATTCTAAGGTGTAAAAGAAAACAAATAAGAAAAAAATGAAAAAGGAGAGGCGGGAGTACATAGTACATATCGAAGGGCAGAGGTTGGGTGATAGAAATCAGATCAACAATAAAAGTTAGAATCCTAACTTTTGAAAATAAATTTGGGTTAGAGTTTTTGAATATTTGAGTAGAAATCAATGAAAATATATTTGGGTTAAAATTTTTTGAATGTCTAGAAATCAATAGTTAGATATTGTTTTAGAGTATGACCACTATTTTTTTTTCCTCATTAACCGTTTTTCTGTTTTTTTTTTTAATTTTATTTTATATGGAGTATAAATTATCATTTGCCAATTTTCTATACCGGTTTGCTGTTTTTTTTTTTAAAAAAAAAAAGGGAAAATGCATAAGTACCCCCCCAGCCTATATCCGAAATTTCAGAGACACACCTAACCTTTACTAAGGTCCTATTACCCCCCCGAACTTAATTTATCTATAATATTCTACCCCTTTTCGACCTACATGGCACTATCCTTGAAAATTTTGTCAACATGCGTTGCGCCCACAAGATAGTGCCACGTAGGCCAAAAAGGGGTAGAATATTACATATAAAATAAGTTTGGGGCGGGGGAGGTAATAGGACCTTAGTAAAGGTTAGGTGTGTCTCTGGGATTTCGGGCATAGGCTGGGGGGGGGGTACTTATGTATTTTCCCAAAAAAATTTTATAAATTATCATTTGCTAATTTTCTATTTTTTATAAAAAAAAAAATCCAATGTTTTTATCTGAAATTAATTCCAATTCCAAAAATTTAGTGCCATGAGTGGGCTTTGAACCCACGACATGCGTAATGAATGACTTCACTGGGTGTGTGGAGACCGCTAGGCCACCAACCTCGTTATGCTGGAGGGTTCTGAATTTTATGTGTACGTTTTATTTGATATTTTAATATGAATATAGATTCTATGAAAAAGTCAGTGGGTTCGTCCGAACCTCCTTCCGCTACAGTAGCTCCGTCCCTGCATAGGGGTGTCATTTAGACACACAGCTAAGAAGAAAGACAAGAAAACCATCGCGATATCACTTGTTTTATTTTTAGACTAATTGTTAGTGAAAAAAATAACCAAGACTAAGTGAAGTTAGGTCGATATAATCGAACCAATAAATTTCGAATATCAAATGATTAAACCGCAATGTACAAGGATGATTCGATAAAGATCAAAATGAGGATAAGAATAGCTCATCACTTTCATCAAATGTAGAAAGAGTTTAGGTTACATAGATCGATCGATCGTGTGAAAAATATTTATATAATTAAGTTATTTAAAAGATTTTCATTTTGACTTTCCATCTGGTGTTCGGTACCCGCATTGGAGTTCAACTATATCCGAATCGCAACAGTCCCAATATGATTTTTTCTATATCCAGGGTTCAAACCCGTGATCTTGATCAAAGGGTGAAGAGATCCCAACCATCCCATGTTGGTAATAAGTTATTTAAAATATAATTAGACTGAATGAAACTTGCAAGTTAGAAAGGGTCGTCCCAACAATAATAATATAATAACATGTCTTGTGTAGTTCCACCAGTGAGGTCTAGGAGGGAAGGATGTACGCAGACCCTAACCCTACCTTTGTGGGGTTGATAAAATGGTTTCGATAGATCCCTGTCTCAAAAAAGTGTCGACAAAACGATAAAAAAGAAAACAACAATTACAAAATGACAAGATACAAAGAGCAAACGAAGCAACAAGTAGTTGTGATAAGTGAAGAATAAAATACTAAGCTAATAAGAAACAATACTACATTGAAATAAGAGAAGATTAGAAGAAGGGACTGACCCCTTGCCTATCCCACATTAAAAGTATGACAATACTGAACTACTTTACTACTCTTCTACCCTAATCATCGACCTTTATGTCTTCCTATCTATGGTCCTATTATCAGTAAGATGAAGATATATCATGTTCTGTCAAATCACCTCCCCCAGTGTTTCTTCGTCTTACTTCTACCTCTTATAAAACTTACAATAGCCAACATATTACAACTCATTATGGGTGCATCCACATTCCACACACCTCATATTCACATGTCCAAACTATCTTAATCTCGTTTCTCTCATCAACAAAAATATATTTTGCATCAAAAGGTGATCTCAGTTGAAAATAGAATAACATGTGTTTAAGCATTCAACAAGATTCTGATATACTACTCTCGAGTATTACGACAGTTTTCCATCTAAAAGAAATCCCTAAAGGCATTATGTATAGTCCCCCTATTTTTAAGGCATATTTTGGCATTTACGAGCTAACCCTTTTAGAAATTACGTGACTTTCTTGGTTTTTTTCATGTGTTTGCCCATGGATCTAGCGCCTAAGGGGTACCCGAACATTTTTTTTGAAAATTTTGTGAGGACCTTCGTAATGAGTTGGGAGAGAATTACGTATAATCCCACAATTTTAAGGCATATTTTTGAATTTACGAGCCAACTTTTAGAAATTACACGACTTTCTTGGTTTTTCGTGTGTATTAGCTCATGGATCTGGCGCCTTGGGACACCCAAAAAAATTGTCTGAAAAAACTATATGAGGACCTCTGTAACGAGTTAAAGGAGAATTATGTATAGTCCCACCATTTTAAGGCATATTTTCGCATTTACAAGCCAACTTTTAGGAATTACGTGATTTTTTTATCTTTCGTGTGTATTAGCCTATAGATCTGGAACCTTAGGCACCCGAAATATTTTTCTATAAAAACTTTATGAGGACCTCCGTGATGAGTTGGGGAGCATTACGTATAGTCTCACCATTTTTAAGGCATATTTTTGTATTTTTGAGCTAAATTTTAGAAATTACGCTACTTTCATGATTTTCGTGTGTATTAACCCATCTGGCACCTTAAGGCACCTGTAAAAAAAATTCTGAAAAAAAAATATGAGGGCCTCCGAAATGAGTTGGGGGAGCATTATGTATAGTCCCACCATTTTAAGACATATTTTCACATTTACGAGCCAACCTTTAGGAATACGCGACTTTCTTGATTTTTCGTGTGTATTAGCCCATGAATCTAGCACCTTAGGCAACCAAAAAAAAATTATGACAAAACTTTATGAAAACCTCCATAATGAGTTGGGGTTTCATTATGTATAGTTCTACCATTTCAAGACATATTTTCACATTTACGAGCCTACTTTGAGGAATTACGTGATTTTCTTAGTTTTCGTATGTATTAGCCCATGGAACTGGAGCCTTGGCCACTCGAAATTATTTTAAGACAACTTTATGAGGACCTCCACAATGAGTTGGGGAGAATTACGTATATATAGTCCCACCATTTTAAGGCATATATTCGCATTTACGAGCCAACTTTTAGGAATTACGCGATTTTCTTGGTTTTTCGTATGCATTAGCCCATGGATTTGGCTTGGCGCCTTGGGCAACCAAAAAAAAATCTTGAATAAACTTTATGAGGTCCTCCATAATGAGTTAGGGGAGCATTACGTATATATAGTCACAACATTTTTTTAAGACATATTTTCACATTTACGAGCCAATTTTTAGAAATTACGAGACTTTCTTAGTTTTTTGTGTCCCATGGATTTGGCGCCTTGGCTAATTTTTTTATGAGTACCTCTGTCATGAGTTGTTGGAGCATTACTTATAAGTCTTACCATTTTTATGGCATATTTTTGCATTATGAGCCAACTATTAGGAATTACGCGACTTTCTTGTTTTTTCGTGTGTATTAGCCCATAGATTTGGTGCCTTGGGGCACCTGAAATGTTTTTCTGAAAAAACTTTATGAGGACCTCTGTAATGAGTTGGGGGATCATTACGTATAGTTCCACAAATTTTAAGGTATTTTTCGCATTTACGAGCCAACTATTAAGAATTACGCAACTTTCATAGTTTTTCATGTATATATGCTCATAGATCTAACACCTTGGGGCAGCTGAAATTTTTTTATGGGGACATTCGTAATGAGTTGGGGGAGAATTACGTATTTTCCCGCCATTTTTAAGGCATATTTTTGTAATTATGAGCCATCATTTAGGAATTGCGGGATTTTCTTGGTTTTTCGTGTGTATTAGTCATGGATCTTGCGTCTTGAAGCACCAGATTTTTTTTTCTGAAAATACTTTATGAGGACCTCCATAATGAGTTGGGGGAGCATTAAGTATAGTCTCACCATTTTTAAAGCATATTTTAGCATTTACGAGCCAACTTTTTGAAATTATGCAACTTTCTTGTTTTTTAATGTGTATTAGCCCATGGATCTGGGCCTTTGGCACCTAATATTTTTTATGAGTACCTCTGTAATAAGTTGGAGGAGCATTTCGTATAGTCCCACCATTTTAAGGTATATTTTCAAATCTATGAGCCAACTATTAGAAATTACGCGATTTTCTTAATTCTTCACGTGTATTAGGCCATGGATCTAGCGCCTTGAAGCATCCGAAAGTTTTTTTCTGAAAAAACATTATGAGGACCTCCGTAATGAGTTGGGGGAGCATTACATATAGTTACACCCTTTTAATACATATTTTCGCATTTACGAGCCAACTTTTAGAAATTATGCGACTTTCTTGGTTTTTCGTGTGTATTAGGCCATGGATCTGGCGCCCTGGGCACCCGAAACTTTTTTTGAATTTTTTTATGAGGATCTTTGTAATGAGTTGGGGGAACATTACGTATAGTCCCACCATTTTAAGGCATAGTTAACATTTACGAGCTAACTTTTAGGAATTATGCGGCTTTCTTGGTTTTTTCGTGTGTATTTGCCATGGATCTGGTGCCTTGGGCACCCAAATTTTTTTTCTGAAAAAACTTTATGAGGACCTTCGAGCCGTAATGAGTTGGAGGAGCATTTCGTATAGTCGCACCGTTTTTAAGGCATATTTTCACATCTATGATCCAACTTTTAGGAATTACGCGTCTTTCTTGATTTTTCGCGTGTATTAATCCATAGATCTAGCGCCTTGAAGCAACAAAAAGTTTCGTTTTGGAAAAATTTAATGAGGACCTCCGTAATGAGTTGGGGGAGCATTACGTATAGTCCCACCATTTTTTAAAGCATATTTTCGCATTTACGAGCCAACTTTTAGAAATTATGCAACTTTCTTGGTCATTTTTTTTGTGTATTATCCCATGTATCTAGCGCCTTGGACATCCGAAATTTTTTTCTGAAAATTTTTTAAGAGGATCTCCGATCCGTAATGAGTTGGAGGAGCATTTCGTATAGTCCCACCATTTTTAAGGCATATTTTCACATCTATGTGCCAACTTTTAGAAATTACATGACTTTCTTGGTTTTTTGCGTGTATTAGGTCATGGATCTGGCGCCTTGAAGCACCCGAAAGTTTCTTTCTGGAAATTTTTTATGAGGACCTCTGTAATGAATTGGGGAGCATTGCATATAGTCCCACCTTTTTTAAGACATATTCTTCACATTTACAAGCCAACTTTAAGGAATTATGCGACTTTCTTGATTTTTCATGTGTATTAGCCCATGGATCTGGCGCCTTGGGCACTTGAAAATATTTTCTAAATTTTTTTTATAAGGATCTCCGTAATGAGTTGGGGAAACATTATGTATAGTCTCACTATTTTAAGACATATTTTCACATTTACAAGCCAAATTTTAGACATTACGCGACTTTATTAATTTTTCGTGTCTTTTTTTCTTTTAATCAAAAGCATTGGGCCGTGCCCATTTATTGATACAAATTAGGAAAAATTACTGAAATACACGTCTTATGTTTCCTTTATTTCTAATATTCTCTTCTATTTCTAAAAACCTCTAAAATCCCTTATTTCTCTCCTAATTCTAAATTATTTTATAATGTATCTGAGCTACATATTATGTATCCGGTTTATTTTATAATGTATCCGAGCTACATATTATGTATCCGGTTTGTTTTACTTTTTCAGGGATTAATATAATTACAAACTAAATAAGGATAGATTGTAATTTCATATTAAAACTATGTGATTCCTAAAATTTATACAAATTAGATTAAGCCACAAAATACATGACTTGCGTCCAAATGTAACCCAAAGCCCAAATTTAATAGTGCAATTACTAGAAAGCTTAACATAAAAACTTTTCGTGTGTATTGGAGGGTTATAATTATTAGAAAACATGTCAACGTAACAAAAAAAAAAATTATTAGAATTTGGACGGTTGTAGTTATTTCCACATGTTAATGTAGCCAAGAAATGCGGGGCTATATTCCCAACGTGTTTAGAATTTTGGTTTTATGATGAGGGGCTAGACTTGTATATAGACAAATCCAATATTTTATTTTTACGGTTTTAATAATTATGGCTTTTAGCATTAATTTGATACATTTCAAAAGATTTACGTATATAATATTGAAAATATTGAATTCAGATTAACTCAATTTGAATACTCTGCATCTGTCCTTAGACTTGTATGTTTGAAAGTTTTAAATTTTTACTCGCGAATCTGAAGTTGATTTGACGCTTGTCCTTTTTATTATATTTTAATTTTACCTTACAAGTTGCACCACTATGATAATAGTATATTAGGAAGAAAGTTAAAAATGATGTAGAAATTAGAGCCTCATCATGTGGAGAAGTCAATTTAAATACTCCTATGTTTGTTTTTTTTAACTCAACAAATCACAAAGATCTGGCTTCGTGTGCCTCAATAGTTGATTTAGCGTTGAGCTATGTTGATATTAAATTCAATATAGGTAATATTATATTTGATAATTGATTAGAAGCTAAGTTTTTCATGTAAATTAACATTGTGTCTAGTTTGTAATATAAAACTCTACTGAATTAATATATGTAATAAGTTATGATGAGGAACTTTACATATTATTTTATGTAGAATAAAAAATGGAATAGTTAATAGTAATTCATAGTCAAAATGATATTTATTTACTTGATAGAAATGACGCAAGAGATCATAATCATAATTCATGATTCAATCTAACATAAAATCATCAAATTAATATCAAGGGAGAACACCAATGATTTTTCTTTCATTTTAAATTGTAGCTGAGGGAAAATAATAATAAAAAAGTACTCCCTTCATCCACTTTTAATCGTATATTGCATATTTCGAAGTTAAATCAAATAACATTAATTCGAATTTTAAACAAAAAATTGAGATATTCAAAAACTATTCGAAAAGTTATATAAATGTCAATATGATGAAAAAATATATCGTAAAATGTTAGTCAAAGTTCTTATCGTTTAATTCTAAAAAAGAAAATCATGACAGCAATTACAAAAGAGGATTTTCTTGTTTTTACTTTGATGTAAACTTTTCAATCTCCAAGATAACATCTTGATTAAAGCATAATGGTGCAATAAACAAGGCTGTTTCTCAAAATTAGCAAATAAGAGTACACATTAATTAATTAATCATGTCATTAATTTGTCTAACTAGTGCTATATGACTTGTTAATTACTTGTTCATTAACATATTCATTAATAGAGTTGCTATTGATTGTTGTGTTTGCCATGTTAACTTCCCATAATCTGAATTTCCTCCATGTCTTGTCTTTGTCTAATTACTTGTTAAAAATGAAACTGATAAGCAAGTTACGAAGATCGATGATTTTCATTTTAGATAAAATTAAACAGTCAAAAATACATCTAAAATATTTTTCTATTATAATATAATATTTGTCCACTTTATAAAATTAATGGATAATTTTATACTTAGTTCCTAATTTATCTCTATCATTAATTATAGTCATTTTCTTATTATATTTTTCAAGATATTGTATTTGTTATATTCAAAAAATGATACAGTAAAATTATCCTTCTATTTATAGTTTCTTAAAAAATGTGTATAATCAATACTAGTAGACAGGTATTAATGAACGGAGGAAATATCACTTACCATAACAATTATTAGTATTTATTATTCTATGTTAATGCAGACAAGAAATATGGGTTTTTGGTTGTTAGAATTATGAGTAAAAATTATTAGTATTTATCATTCTATATTTTAATGCAGACAAGATATGTGGGGTTTTGGTTATTAAAATTATAATAATTATTACTAGTATTTATCAGTCTACGTTAATACAGACAAGAAATGTGGGGTTTTGGTTAGTAGAATTTGGTGCGGGTGGCAATAGTTATTATATTCCAACGTGTAGAGTATTGATTTAGGATGAGGGGCTAACTAAGCCAACCACTTCCTCCTTCCCATTTTACGTGGCACCTTTTTATATTTTATTCGTTTCAAAAAAATGCCATCTTACTATAATTGAAAATAATTCAACTTTAAAATATCTCTTTTATCTTTAATGAAATGACTTTCAACCACACAAATATCTATGGATTGTTTTTTATCATAAATTTTAAAAGTCTTTATTTTTTTCTTAAATACCGTGTCAAGTCAAACAGTGTCACATAAAATGAACAGAGGAAGTAGTATTTAAAGGGTATTTTTTCTGATCGATCTTTCAATTAGGGAGCTTTCCATCTTTCAAACTTTTGACTTAATATATTTCCACTTTTATTATTTATAGTTAGTATTAGTATAATATGATATAATTATTTTTTAATATTTCATTAGTAATTAAATGCTTAGTAATATATAATTTTAATTTAATATAGGGGTAAAATAATAATCCAACTTTGCACTCCGATTCAAAATTTCATTGGTTATACATGGTCCAATTTTTTTCTATATTATCCTCAAGTTATTTAAAATATAGTTCAAAATTTCATTGGTTATAAATGGTCCAACTGTCTTTTTCTTTTTTCTATATTGTCCTCAAGTTATTTAAAAGATAATTAGCTAAAGCAACGGACACCGAATGAAAATTGGAAGATAATTATTTTGTGTAATTCTACAAGTGAGGTCTGGGAACGAAGGATGTACGCATATCAGATCCTACCTTTACGGGGTAGAGAAATTGATTTCAATAGATCGTCATCTCAAAAGAAATGTAGACATAATTTTTTATAAAAAGGAAAAGAACGACAATAAAATGACAAGATACACGGAGCAAATGAAGCAACAAAAAGGGACTTACGCCTTACCTATCCCACATAAAAGTATGACAACACTCAGCTACTTTACTACTTCTACCCTGATTCTCGACCTCTATATCTTCCTATCTATGGTCATGTCATCAGTAAGATGAAGATGTATCATGTTCTGTTTCATCACCTCCACCCAGTGTTTCTTTGGCTTACTCTTACACCTCCTTAGCAGTACATGTACATCCACACACCTATTATTCACATGTCCAGACTATCTCAGTCTCATTTCTCTCATCAACAAAAATATACTTTGCATCAAAAGGTAATCTCAATTGAAAATAGAACTGCACGTGTTTAGGAATTTAACAAGATTCTTATATACTACTCTCGAGGATTAAAGACGGTTTGTCCTCCAAAAGAATTCCGCAAAGGTTGGTAGGTGCGGAGCTAGAAGCTCAACGAATAATGAGTCGACCCCACCACCCTTTCCACTTAAATAACAAGTTTTAAGTCCTTGCAAGGTTTAAAATCACTACATGCGCTTAACACATGCATCACGCATTTTGATCATAATGGAACACTTAACATCACAAATTTTGATTACAACAACATACTCATTGTAATTTTACAAGTAGCGTCTGAAAAAAGGCACACATTACCCCACCTCTGTGAAGCAGAAAAGATATTTCTGATAGACCCTTGGTTCAAAAGAAAAGCATCATTATTTATTTATGTATGAAAATATTATTTATATAAATTAAGTAATATAAAACGAAGATAATATTTAATTAACTTATACTAGATCTACATATCACACCATATCTTTTATTATAAATGTTCATGAAAAGAGTGGCATGGTGCATCATATAGTTAGGTGCAAAATTCATTGTGTACTTTATCTTCTTTGGTTGGTCCTAAGCTAAGTTGTCGGTACAAAAATCATTCATATTAATTACTATATTTTTTAAGAAGAGTGTAAAGTCATTTTTATCGATCGATGTGGCATCAACTTTTTTAGGTGGGATAATACGAACGTAAATATTTATACAATTAACCTATTTAAAAAATAATTAATAAAATTGAAAGTTAGAAAAAGTCATTCCGACTAATAAAAATATGTATATTTTCCATCAAAGGGTGATCTCAGTTCAAAATGAAATTACACGTATATAGAATTAAACAAGACTTGGCAAAATGTGTTCAAAAATTCCAATGGTTATAAATTTACCATAGTCTTTTTTTCCTATATTGTCCTTAGTATTAATTAGTATATCCTTCCAAAACTCATTTTTCTCAAAGTTCTTTCTCCTTTTGTTGCTATGGCTGCTACCAATGAAGTGATTGTAGCCATGGTACCATTCCCTGATTACAGCCATCTCAATCAGCTCTTTGTTCTTGCTCGTTTCATCGCGTCCCATAATATACAAGTACACTTCCTCTCCTTTGTTGATGTGAACCGAGATTTGGAACTTCCATTTCGACAACCTATTGAGACCTTCTTCTCCAACAGATAAAGATGGTCGCGATGGAGAGCCTCCGATTCTAATGTTTCTGGAAAAACTCACGAAGCCCATTAATGAAATATGTGTTCAACTCTCTACTAAGGCAAGAAAATTAGTCATAATTCATGACCTTATAATGAGTGAACAAATAACGGATCTAAATACATTGTTGAATGTCAAGTCTTATATATTCCACACCGGATCGACATTTAGCAGATATTCTTCCCTCAAACAAACTATTCCTGACATAGTTGAGGATGACGATGATCAAGCAAATGCAGGATGAGTTTCCATTGTTGGAGCCACATGAGAAATATTGTTTTCAAATGGAGCTTGATGATCCGGATATCCATTACTCCGGAGAAATCATAAACTCGTGTAAAGAAGTGGAAGGTAGGTACCCAGAGTTACTTGCCAAAGCAAAAGACAAGCCGTTATGGGCTTTTGGTCCATTTCATATGTTGCTAGCAACATCACTCGTCATGATCAATGCCTAGAATTTCTCGACAAACAAGATGTTAACTCAGTGATATTCGTCTCGTTTGGATCAACCACTACATTATCACAAGAGCAAGTCAATGAGCTTGCTTTGGGTTTAGAACAAAGCAACCATAAATTTATTTGGGTACTAAGAAAAGGAGATAACGCGGAGAAACTTGAAGAGAAAGACGTAAAGATTGAATTACCCGAAGGTTTTGAAGAGAGAGTGGAAGGAAGAGGAATAATGGTTAATTGGGCACCACAGTTGGAAATCTTGGGGCATTCATCTACGGGTGGGTTTATGAGTCACTGTGGATGGAATTCTTGTATCGAGAGCATTAGCATGGGAGTACCTATAGCAACATGGCCAATCCATGTCGATCAGCCATTTAACGCTGTACTTGTAAACAATTTGTTGAAGATTGGAATCTCTGTCAAGCGTTGGTCTCACCGGGATGAATTGATAAAAGCATCAACCATTGAGAAATCTGTCAAGACATTGATGGGTACCATAGAAGGGGAAGAAATGAGGCAAAGGGCAGTGGAATTAAGCAAAAAGATCAAAAACTCTGTTAGCCGCGGAGGACTTGCACGCAAGGCAATGGAATCTTTCATATCACATATTATTGAATAACTTCACCGTTGAAATTTGCTTTTAGTTACTGCATTCGCAAAATAAGTTGTTTAGTTTGAGATGAATTTGAATTTTAGTTAAGTTGTTTGAGTTGTTGAATTTCAAATTATGCAGGTATTTATGCTGGCTATTTAAAGCTCTTCAATGCTTAATAAAATTATTGAAAGTCATTTCAATCCATTGAGAGATATTTTCAATCCTTTTTTGCTGCCCCATCTTTTAAATTATTAGCTTAAAAAACATAGATTGGCTTGATCCCTTGTATTAAATGATCTCCTCTTGCTTTGATTGCTAATGGAGACTGATGGGGATAGTGAGGTTAATATTTGCCTTTTCCTTTAGCCAACGGTCTATCGATAACGGCCTCTCACTACCTCCCAAGGACCGAGTACGCTTTACCCTCCCCAGACTCCACTTGTGAGATTACACCGGGTATGTTGTTGTTGCTATGCTACTTAGACTCTTCAAAGTTATTGGCAGGTGTGTGTTGGATCCTCCAAATTAAAGTAGTGAATCTTTGGAGGATCCAACACTGGTGTTGCAACATTTTTGAGAGTCCGAGCAAAATAACCTATTGGTCCTTACAAAAAAAAAAAAATGAAACATATTGTTCATTGTTCAAAACAAGTGGATTTGTGAGGCATACCTGGAAACACCAGCTGAAACTTGAGTCACTGATTTATCCTTATTGGGCTGATTCTGAACTGTCTGTACAATGGCCTGCATTTGGTACAAACATTATGAAGATAAAGTTTTGTTGATGGAATCCTTTTTTTTCAAAAGAAGAAGTTGATGGCCGAGTAACACTACGTAAGACGGGACAGTCAACTTGATGCGGGAGAGGCATGAGTGGCAGTTCAATCTTGTGGTATGCATAAACATGACCCTTAACTTGGTGTCAGCTGGCAACTATGACCTTTAACTTTGGGTGTGCACAAGTAGGCACTTAAACTTGTATAAAATTAAACAAATAGATACAGTTGTCCTACATGGCACCCTACATGACAATTTTGTGTCCTACATGTATTATGTCATGTAGGACACGTGTGTCTACTTGTTTAATTTTAGACAAGTTTGAGTGTCTACTTGTGCACACTCAAAGTTGGATTGTGCACACTCAAAGTTGGAGGACATAGTTGTCCGCTAAAGCCAAGTTAAGGGTCATGTTTATGTATTATGCCTGAAAATATTAAGCAATTACTTCCTCTTGGATCATCCCAAAGTTACACATGCTTTGATATTTTTGTGACTATAAGAGGTAGTAGCATTTTACCCTGTTAAGTCCTAAGCTTATTGTAAGTTATTCATTTCTCTTCTCAGTTCTTCTCCTTCAATTCGAATGGCTACTGCAGTCAGACAATGAAGTGAGTGTGACCATGGTGCCATTTCTTGAGTATAGCCATCTCAATCAACTCTTCGTTCTTGCTCACTTCATCGCCTCCCATAATATACCAGTACACTTACTCTGTCTTGTTGATCAAAGTCAAAGTTTAAAGCAGCGCGTCCAAGATGGTCTTGAAGTCTCTCCAACATTCATTTCGATGACCTTCAGCTGCCTTCTGAAATAGATGATACTGGAGACGTTGATAATGATCTGCCTTTGATTGCAGTTCTGTTGGAAAAAAACACAGGGGCAATTCGCCAAAGTCTTGTGCTCTCCACCAATGCAAAGAGATTAATCATAATTCATGCCAATCTAATGAGGACTCTATGTGGTGGTAGTGAGGAGGGGAGGGCTTTCGTTCACAAACGTTGAGTCCTACATTTTCCATGCCATCCCAGCTTTTACCAGATATTCGTTGTTCCGACAATGTATTGACATAATTGATGATGATCATGACAAAATGCTTCAGCAACTGCAAGACAAACAAGAACCCATTGTGGAAGTCAATGAGCTCCTAGAATCACACGACACTAGGATTCATATGTTGGTCCAATTCATATGTTGCTCCTAGAATCACACGACACTAGGAGCAGCACAACTCGTCCTGAATGCCTAGCATTCCTTGATGAGCAACACGTTAACTCGGTAATGTTCGTTTCGTTTGGGACAAACACTAAGTTCTCACAAGAACAAGTCAATGAGCTCATGCTCGGACATAAATCTACAGGCAGGTTCTTGAGTCACTGTGGATGGAATTCTTGTTTAGAGAGCACTAGTATGGGAGTTCACATAGCAGCTTGGCCTAACAATGCAGACCTGCAGCCATATAATGCTGTTTTTGTAACCACGAAAATTGGAATCTGTGTGGAGTTGGGTTCTGAGAGAAGGATTGGTGACAGCATCTGCTGTTGAAAAAGCTGTCAAGATTGATGGGTTCGACGGAAGGGGAAGAAATGAGGCAGAGAGCAGTGGATTTGAGCAATAAGATCAAGAACTTTGTTGGCAATGGAGGAGCTGCACGCGAAGAAATGGTATCTTTCATCTCCTACATTACCAGATAACTTTCTATGTTGTTTCACTCTCCAAAAATGTTGTTGCACCTATATCGTATCCTGCAATATTGCATTACTTTTGAAGGATCCGACACACACAAGATGGCATTTTTGGAGAGTCCGAACAACATGATGAGGTTAAATATGACACAAGATGTCCTTTAATAATAAAACACTAGCCACCTTGATATTTATGGAATGTTGTTCATATTACTAGTTTCACCAAAGAGATTTGGCTTTGTAATCCTTTACAATTTTGACCCTTTTCCCTTAATAAAACACTAGCCACCTTTGTTTCTTATGTTTGAATGCATATTGACAAGGCATAATACATAAATATGCCCTTTAACTTGGTATCATTTCACATTTATGCCCTTCAACTTTAGACGTGCACAAATAGACACACATTTTACGTGGCATCCTACATGACAATTTGCATCCTACGTGTTTTATGTCACGTAGGACTTATGTGCTACTTGTTCAACTTTATACAGGTTTGAACGCCTACTTGTGCACACCCAAAGTTGGAGGGCATAAATCTAAAATGAGGCCAAGTTAAAGGACACATTTATGTATTATGCGTGTCGACAACTAACATGATAGAAATTTGGTATGCATGAAATTTAAAGGAAACATGGCACTTGAAAAATAGTTATTCATGACATACTTGATACAAAATGTTGATGTTCATTGAGTGAAATTTATTTGGTAATACAAGAAATGAAAGATTCCCTTTCCTTCTGTGCAATTCCTCCATGACTAACAGAGTTCTTGATCTTATTGCTCAACTCGATTGCCCTCTGTCGAATCTCTTCTCCTTCCGGTGTACCCATCAAAGTCCTGACAGCTTTCTCAATAGTTGTTGCTGTTACCAATTCTTCCCTACGAGCCCAACTCCTAACCGGGATTCCAAACTTCAGCACGTTGGTTACAAAAACAACGTTATACGGTTGGTCTACTTGAATTGGCCAAGTTGCTATTGGAACTCCCATGCTAACGCTCTCCATACAAGAATTCCATCCACAGTGACTCAAGAACCCTCCCGTAGATTTATGTCCCAAGATTTCCAATTGAGGCACCCAATTCCTCACCACCATTCCTCTTCCTTCCACTCTTTCTTCAAACCCTTCTGGCAATTCAAAGTTCGAATCTTTCCCTCCACATTTCTCCGTCTCCATCTTTTTATCCGCTTCTCTTATCACCCAAATGAACTTATGGTTGCTCCTTTCCAAACCAAGCGCAAGCTCATTCACTTGCTCTTGCGACAATGTAGTAGTCGTTCCAAACGAAACAAACATTACTGAATCAAAATCTTGCTCGTCGAGAAACTCAAGACACTCGTGGCGATCCCTATTGCCCGATGACTCGGGTAACTCTTGCAACATATGAAATGGACCAAGAGCAAACAATGGCTTCTTCCTAACATTGACAAGTAAATCCAAGTACTCCCCTTCTAATTCCCTACAAGAATTCATAAACTCTCCACAATGAAGATTACATTCCCTTTCCTTTTGCACAAACTCAAATATATGGGGTCCAAAACAATCCCCCACTTCAGGCATTTCATCGAACACTTGGCGTGCAACTCCGTCTTCAACTTCACCAACAACCTGTTGAAATGTAGAATACATACAAAAAGCTGAAATCGCATGAAAAGAGTAACATTCAACATTTGATATCGCATACACTCCCTTAATCACATCCGTCATCAAAGAATCAAAAACAACCACCAATTTCTTCGCCTTCTTCGAGATTTCAACACAAATTTCATAAATGGGTTCCCCCAATATATCCAAAAACTCCAAAAATGCAAACTCATCAGCAAAATCCTCTCTGGGTTCTGAAATTTGGGTCAGAGGGGGTGCTAAAAGGTCATTAAAATGGATTTTTGAGGTATTTTGGACGCGATTTTTTAGATCTTGATTTCGATCAGTGAGAGAGATGAAGTGAAGAGGGATATTGTGAGAAGAGATGAAGTTAGCAATATGGAAAAGTTGATTGAGATGACCATGTTCTGGCCATGGAATTACAGCTACAATTACTTCATTGAGCTCAACAATGTTCGTTGATGAATTGGTAGCCATTGCAACAAAAATTGTTTGAATTTGAAAGGGAAATGTGATAAAAAGATATAATGCTTTGAATCACACCTGCCATTAAAGAGGTTATTGAGTAATATTTTCCCGTTCGTAAAATCTTAATAGCTGAGTTGATTGATTAGTTGATAGATAAACATTTATCTTGTAGACTCTAGTTTCGATTCGACAAATCTTAATAGGTGAGTTGATTGATTAGTTGATAGATGAACATTTATCTTGTAGACTCTAGTTTCGATTCGATTCGATTCTTGAACTTGTAATTCTTTTTCATTTTTCCTTCCCAAGATTTAATTTGAGGTCTCGGTTTGAGTCTCACACCTTGTTTAGTGGAGTATTGTATTATTAGTTTAAATACAATGTTTGTTTTGATTATTATTTAAATAGTATTATATTGTATGTTTAAATCCATTCTTAGGTAACGATGAAAAGATCTATTTTATGTAACGATCGATTTGGTTTGATTGTGTCGTTACCTTAATATTTTCTTCTCGTTTTGTCTTATTTATTATTTAATAATTATATTTTATTTTTTACGCTACCTTTCATAATAAATGTACTCATGTACTCCGTACCTTACTTTTTTTTAGGTTTATCATTCAAGTCATGGTTTGTGACATCATGTAACGACGGAGGAAGATACAATTTATCCAAATATTGTATTCATTAAAACAAAAGATAAATGTCAAAAACAACATCAAAATTATTCCTCTTTTTTTAGTTTAATACATAAACTACTGAGAGTGTGAGTTTCATATCTAAACTATCACTTATTGGGTGTGTTTTTGATATAAGACGATACATTATGAAACAATGTGTAACAACCATCCAATCTAAGTGAAATCTCTCAATATTGATGTTTATCTCCATTATGAGATTTTTCTTAGCGTGAATTCAAATTTAATAGCTTTTATCTCATATCAAATAGGAAAAATAATTGATAGGTGTGAAAGATTGGAATATATGCTCTTGTTTCTTTCTCTGCTTAGGCTTTGGTTATATTGAAATTTTTTTACGCAAATTTAAATTTAATCAATTTAAATGGGTATATTGAACATTGGATAAGAAAAAATTTACTAAGTGTGAAAAGTAGAAAATATGCTTTAGCTTTTTCTCCTAAGACATTAATAAATATTTTAAAACTCGATTAATTTGTATTCGAACATAAAAATTGTAATTTTGAGGTGAAGTTTATCGTCTATTAAATATAATTTTATTTTTAAGATTTTGAATTCAAACAGATTTAAAGAATATTTAACGCTGTTTGATAATATTTGATGGTGAATATACGGTACTTATATGGTGACAAAGATAATATTTCTTAAAAGACATAATACATAAATGTGTCTCCTATATAGCTTAATATAAATCAATTTGAGTGTATCTCATATGAATCGTCATATAAAACGCATGTGTCTACTTGTTCAAATTGATACAAGTTTAAGTAGACTTATACTAATATAAAAGTCAAAGATATAGATATTAGCTGAAGTCAAAATTTTAAATTAAAACACACTTAAATATTATGCCTTTATTTTTTTTAAAAATGCATGATAAATCATTTGTTGTCATGTATGAATTATTAGGGAATTTTAGAAAAGATAAATAATTCAATTTCTTAGTCATTTATCATTGTGCATGTGGTGGGGTTATTGAAAAAGAGAGTACAACTTATTTTCTATATTTCTTGCCGACAAATTCATTTTCTGCAGGTGCTTTAGTTTTTTTTTTTTTTTTTTTTTTTTATCTGGCATTCGAAATTTTTATTAAAGTACCAATTAAAATCTGAATAGCATATTACAGGAATAATGTAATAAGCAAAACACTGGACACAAACAATAGCAACATAAATCACAAGAAAGAAAACTATGCAAAAATTGCTAATATGTTAATACTAAAGAAGAAACTCTATCATTTAAATGAGAGCAATAATTTATTTTAGAAACGAAGTTAATATTTAAATCTTATAAATATTGAATTTTAGAACATGACTTCAATGAATTCTAAATTCATTTTTTATAAGTATATTTAGTAAAATAAATAAATAAATAATCAAACAGATATATAAATACTCTACTTGTTCACTTATATCGATTTGGGGTATGATCAATTCAACGTAATCAATTCACATGTTTTATACTCTTTCTTCAATAATAATTGTCTGCTATTAACTTAACACACGTTAAATAATATTATTTTATCATAGAGCAAGTATCATTGTACTTAGATTCCCAATTCAAATATTTCTGTACTTAAATTCCGTGGATTTTATCATTGTCTATTAATGTATTGTCTCATTGGAAAATGTGTTGTCCATTTTTACAGTAAGCTTAAATATAGTTAAATATAATACTCCATTAATTAATTTATATTCAATAATATTTTTTCTTGAAAATTTTGAACACCTGAATCATGAGAGGATGTTATGATCGTTGAAATTTCAATAAAGGGTAAATATAAATTTTAAAAAGCTCCTAATCGTTAGTATTTCATAAAAAAACATATAAAAAATTACAATTGATAATTTAAGACAAAATTAATAATTGCTATAATAGAGATGAAGTTGTCATTGTTATATGGATGCTTGTTTTTGTTTTAACTTTAGATGCAACACAAATCTCGATTAATCGAGCTTTGATTATGGGCTATATGGTCATAAATAAAATTATATTGATATGTAAACGGTCAACATATATAACTTAAACTCTATCATTTAGATTAGAAAAATTAAATGAAAGCCCAGAAATAACAGTAAAGTTATATTCGAGTTTATAAGTTACGAATTCGAGTCGTGGAAGCAATAAATAATGTGCGTATATTAGAATAGATTATCTAACTTCACAACTGCTAGGTTGTTTCTCTTCCCTGCATTCTACGTAAACGCGAGATACTTTGTACATCGAACTGTCCCGCTCAAATAAGGAAAATTAACATGCTACATATGGTGCCGGCTACCTTAAGTATGTACTTGTATTGGCTGCTATTTTTGCCGGCTCATGCATATAAGTATATTCTCATAATAATAAACTTTAACAAAATATACAAAAATAAGAAAGTGATATATAGTTGAACACTTCAAACTTTAACTCAAAAGCATCTTAATTTTTGCTCTATATAAATGGTCTAATACTTAGTTCTTTTGATCAATTATAAGTACCTAATTTAGTTGCTTTAATTAGTTCAAAAATATTACACAAAAATAATAATAATGAAGATAGTTGCATTATTATTGGTGTTTTTATGTTACTTTTTCCAAAATTTTGTGTCAGCTCAACTCAAAATTGGTTTCTACAATTCAAGTTGTCCAAATGCTGAATTTATTGTGAAAAGTATAGTGCAAAAGAGGTTCAAAAATAATCCTTCAATTACAGGAGCTTTGCTTCGTTTGCATTTTCATGACTGTGGTGTCAGAGTAAGTATCTATTAAAGTTATATATACTGATAGTTTCATTTATATATATATATGAAGTTTCACTTGTATACATCAACAAAATAAAGATTTTTTTACGTTATCATATATCTTAAAAAAATATGTTAATATATCAAGTTTATTTTAATCTTTAGAATACGACAAGTTACCTGCTATAAAAAGTAGATGTGACACTATAAAACTGATTTTTTCAGTGGATATTATTAAAACTACGTCACTAGTGTAATAATTTTCACACCATTGACCATCCAATCAATTTATTTATTATACCAGATAACATGTATTCACTACACCAAGAATGATTTTTAGCGGCAATTAAATAATGACAATAACTTAAGTGCTGCCAAATATATTTTTTTAGTGATAATTAACACTATTTTGCAAATGTCTCTAAAGTTGACACTGGATCCAATAACAATTAACTAATGTTGATAAAGACTTTAACACTCTTAGTTAATATGCATATTTATTGTCGCAAACAATTATTTCTGTTGTCGTGATTATTTGCAAACTACTATAGTTTCAATTGTTTTAATTAATTATATGGCAATATATTGAATTTTTTTTTGTGTAACTATTATGTCAGGGTTGTGATGCATCAATATTGATAGATTCAGATTCATCAAAAAACCAAATATCAGAAAAAGATTCTGCCCCTAATTTAACAGTACGAGGTTATGAACTAATTGATGAAATTAAGGAAAAATTAGAATCTATTTGTCCTTTGATTGTTTCATGTTCAGACATTGTGACACTAGCCACTAGAGATGCAGTTGCCTTAGCCGGTGGGCCCAAATACACCATCCCGACGGGCCGGCGCGATGGGCTCGTGTCGAACTCATCAGTGGATTTGCCCGGCCCGACCCAGCCTGTATCAGAAATTTTGCGATTCTTCAGAACTATAGGTTTGAACAAAATTGATATGGTGACGCTACTAGGAGCTCATACAGTTGGAGTCGCACATTGCTCGTTTTTTCAGTCTAGGGTTTCAGACTTTCGAGGTACGGGGAGACCTGATCCCACGATGGATCCTAAATTGGTTAAGAAACTATTCAGATTATGCAACACGTCTAAGCCGCCGACTACATTGAACGACGTTCCGAGAACATTCTTGGATCAAAATACATCTTTTATAGTCGATAATCAATATTATAATCAAATCTTGAAAAAGAAAGGGATTTTGAAGATTGATCAAGAACTTGCTTTGGATAAATTGAGTGCACCAATTGTTGCAAGATTTGCAAATAATGGAAATGCATTTAGAAAGAGTTTTGCTAAATCTATGGTCAAAATGGGAAATATTAATGTACTAGTTGGTGATGATGGAGAAATTAGAAAAAATTGTAGGGTTTTTAATAACCCTAATTAATTAAAAAAAGGTATAATAATTAGTGTTATACTTTTTGTGTGAGTAATTATTAATTTACTCAAGAGTCAAGACTATGATTTATTATGTATTATCCAATATTTATTAAATGCATGTTTGCATTAGTTTTTTGCTTTTTTGGATTAAGAGACTTGGAAGAAAGGAAATGAAATTCAAAATTGGGTTGATAACACTTTTGGTCCCTCAATTATCATTAAATTTCGATATTAGTTATTGTGATTTCTGGTTAAGTATGACTATTTTTTAATCAATTGAAATATGCATTTCTAATCTATTTGCAAATGAACTATATGTATTAATCATTGTACTGCTTAATCATTCGTGTTCTATATTAAGCTTACACTGTTAGTCTATCTCTAATGGTAATATAGTTCTAAATATAACATACTTTCAACATAAATGGATCAAATTGTCGTTTTGTATATAACTTGTCGAATATAAGACGTCATATAAGTTGAATAATAAAGACAAAAGATCCTCAATTTAAAATTTATTTTAATGATTTAATTGTCGTTTTAGACTTGTTGAATATACAACACAATACTTTTAATAATTGTACGGATACAATCAACTTATAGTAAGAGTTTTTGTAAATGTATAGTGATATAAAAAAGATATAAGCAATATGCTCTTTTCACATTTTTTTTAATAATTCACAAAATTAATAAGTATGATAATTTGGTTAAGATAGAGTATGTATTAATAATAACTTAGTTATATATTTGATTAATTATGTTTCAGTTTCAAATAAGTTAAAATGAATATATATAGTTTTACTTTTTTTTTTTTGTGAGGTTAAATATGATTTATAAATGACTTCAAGACCTTATGCAAAAAGGCATTTAATAAATATTGAATAATACATAGTAATAAAATAATAATAGTAGTTAGAGATATCATTTGATGATAACACCATGATTCACACATTTCTAGCTTCAAGGGCAAAAAAGTCAACCATGGCAAAACAATACATATTTTTTTCCTTTATTTAGTGTTCGGTATTCATATTAGAGTCCAACTATTTCAAATTTATGTTACATAAAACCCTATTCAAGAGAAAACACTCTCTATCAAAGATTTTTCAATATCTAAAATTCAAATTCATAACCTCTAATTAAGAAAAGAACAGTCTCATATACCTAACTTAATTTCCTCAAAAGTACCTCCATATTTTTTCCCCAAGTCTAGGTGCATGTGATAAATTATATTTTTACGAAAAGTTTTCATTTATATCAAACTAAAAAAAAATATGTGTTTATAATATTTCAATTGATTTATTTATTAATAATAAATTGTGAGGTTATTAAATTTAATTTTGATTCATGCAATATTTAATTAAGTATGTTTGATCTTTAATTATTCGAAATATATGTTTTAGATCCTTTGTTTATATATTTCTAAAAAATAGTCCATTAATGTATTGCATCATAAATAACAACGATTAATATATTTTTTTTTAAATAACTAAGGGCAAATATATTCAGTATTTTGTTTACCATCACAAGTGATAGGTGTTACGATAAATACCTCATTAGATCTTTAAATAGACATTTCGAAAATGAAATTCCTTGCGCTAGATAATGCTTTATTAAAAGGGAAAATGCATAAGTATCTCCAACCTATGCCCGAAATCTCAGAGACACACTTATACTATACTAAGGTCCTAGTACTTCCCCCCAAACTTATTTTATAAATAGTTTTCTACCCCTTTTTAGCCTACGTGGCACTATCTTATGGGCCCAACGCGTGTTGACAATTTTTTCAAGCTATCTGGTTGATAGTGCCATGTAGGCCGAAAATGATAGAAAATTATTTATAAAATAAGTTCAGGGGGTAATAGGACCTTAGTATAATATAAGTGTGTCTCTGAGATTTTGGGCATAGGTTGGAGGGGTACTTATGCATTTTCCCTTATTAAAAAAAAGATATTTCAATACAAATCTCAATTAATCGAGCCTAAAAACGTAATGAATAATAAATGAAAAATCAAAAAAGGAAATTTAGTTAGTGCAATTTTTTTAGGAACGTAGTGTTCGGACCAACTTTCATGACACGTGGATTACCCGACACCTCTTACCGGCAACATGCACTAGATAACTTCGTCCACTAAAGCTAGGCAATTATTGTAAATATCTCTCTCATTACGTATAACAATAACAACAGTATAAAATAGAATATGAGGACTATAAGTGTATACAAAGATTATCTCTTTGTCAAAAGGTAAAGAAATTGTTTTCGACAAATAAAAAAGGCCTAATATAAATTATAGTACCAAAATTACCCTTACATAAGTTTTGTAATATCGAAACTACCCTCAAAGGGTTTTTTTCCCTCACCCTCTTCACAATCGCCTCTCTTTCCCTTCACCATTTCCTCTGTCCCCAGTAGAGAAGAGAGGAAAAGCAATCTCTCTCTTTCTCTCTCTCTGAAAATTCTTACTTTCTCTCTCTAAAAATCTAATCTTTTGTATCTCTATACACATATAGATACACGTTTATCCGTATCTATAGCTTTTTATTGATTCGTTTTTGGTTTAGATTTGCCATTTTTCTTTTGTGTGTGGAGGTGTTCGAATTGATCGGACTGTGGAGAATTGAGGTATGCAGGCTGATCAAACGGTGATAAGTTTGAGACCAGGTGGTGGTAACAGAGGTGGTGGAAGCAGAGTATTTGGCTCTCGCTTTGATACCTCATCTACCAATTCTGATCTCTCAGTTTTTCGTCCTCATGGTGGTTCTTCATCTTTGCCATCTTTCAAGGTTGAATCTTTTTTTCAGATCTATGGATCTTTTTGCTTTGTGGGTTTGCCTTTTCTTCTTGATGTTTTTTAGCTGTTTGATTCATCTATTGTTGATGTTTTGTTGTTTTGCATGTGAAAAATCTAATCTTTTTTACTATCTAGCTTATGATTCTGCATTAGAGAGCCCTTATATTGTTTTAGAAGACAACTTATTAAGCATTGGAATAGTGGTGGAGCCAGGAGTTTCGCTCGGGAATCGAATATCTGCTATGTATATATAGTGTAATGTTTGGGTTTTCGGGTGAAGGGGATGAATTCCCTTGTGGCCCCTAGCTCTGCCTCGGGTTGGAATGAAATGTGGTTGAATTGAGTGGGATGGATATAGGTGATTCACATATCCGACCACAACTAGTTCAAGGCTGGCTGAAGCGTAGTTGATTGATTGATTTGTTGAAATTAGAAACTATGTAAGCATAGTTTTTTTTTTTTTTTTTTTTGCAAAATACACTCTTTGGTTTGTACTTGGTCTCTTTCTGATTAGTTTGCTTAATGATATTGGTGATATCTGTTGTTATGTGCCTGCTGAATGCTTCCGTTTCGCTCAGGTTCGGGGTAGAAATTATCAAGTCTCATGTTGGATATATCTCTGATGCATTATCCAATTGTCTTATAGTCTAGAGAAACTTGTTTCTTCTTTTCATATGTGTTCCTGTTGTACAACATGTGTTTATAAATTTTTACTTTATGCATGAATACAACAACATTACCAGTGTGATCCCTCAAGTGGGGTATGAGGAGGGTGGAGTGTACTTAGACCTTACCTCCACCTTGTATGATGTAGATAAGTTGTTTTCGATATATCCCCGACTCAAGAGAAGTGTTTTCAAGAACAGGTTTGAGGTTCATACAAGGGTAAAAGCTATGGTGAAAATGGTAATAGAAAAGTATTGACAGTACAAATAGTAAAAAATTAAGTGAAAGAAACAACAATGGTAATGCAATTGACGAATAAGATTATAATAGAATAATAATAATGATATTGATACTTTATGCGTCAATCTGTATGATTATTAAGTCTATATGCAAAGTTGTCAGTGTTTGTATTGGTACACGTGATTGGTGAATCGGGTGGTTTTCTGATGAAGTCTCTGGCTTGTGTGATTAAAATCTATAAACGGAAGTGCAAATGCATTTAATGGTACACATGCTGTTGTATGGGTGGTCGACTGATCAAGTATCTGGGCTGGACTTCTTGACTCGTGGTAGCTGGGTGCTTGATGCAGACTATCTTGTCAGTGGGATGTGCATAATGGTTTTCTGTACCATTTTGTGTCTTCTTTTGGCTTGACATGAGACTGCACTATCTGAACTTGGATAGAACTTGTGTAGATAACATGGAAGTGCCACTGCAATATGCTGAAATGAAAACATGAACAGCCTCATTAATTACATCACCTTTTGCAAACTGTTGAAATGAGAATTGTACAGGAATACCTTTAATATGAACAAGAAAGATGACTATATAGTTGGTACTCTCTCCGTTTAAAAAAGTATGACCCAGTTTGACTTGACACAAAGTTTAAGAAAATAAAAAGAAGACTTTTCAATCACGTGATACTATATTAAAGTTATGTCAAATGCACAAAAATGCCCTTTAACCTTTGGCCTGAAATATGCCATGTGGGAAGTTGAAATTAAAGTGTTACCAAAAGAGGAAATCTGGAAATGAGTCATTCTTTTTGAGACCGACTGAAAACGAAAGTAGGTCATTCTTTTTGAAACGGAAGGAGTACAATATAACTATGAGCATAGCTTAAATGGATCCCACAATTTCAGAAAAGTTGTACACTAACTAAATTAAAGTAGAACAAAGAAAACGTTTTTCTTTTTGAAAATACCCTTGCTGAAGCAGGCACGTCGACGGACTGCTGCCTGCTTCAGCTGCTCAACTCTCTCTTACATAATAAGAGAATATGTTTGTGTTAATGTCCTAATTCTTGGTAGCTCACTTTAGTTGTGTATCTGCTGTAAATATGGATGGAGAATCATTAGTAGGCTTTTGGTGGGCACTTAAGAATTATCAGGCCACCCATAAAGAACCCTACTAAAAACTGAAAGTTTTAGTAGCTATTAGCCATGCAAAAGCTAGTCACTTATGGAATTCTGTTCTTTGGACAGTAAATTCAGTTAGTGGTAGATGTGCAGCTTAACTTTGCATTGTTAGTTTGGAATATATTGTAGTAAGTTAGAACGTTAAGATATCTGAAGTGAATTGAAGAGTAAGCAACAAAGTATGACCTTTGTCTGGTAAATAGTGTTGGCTATGTGGCATTTAGGAATGTGAGCATTGATATTTCTTTGTGCTTGTGCATAATTCAAATATGAACGAGAAAGATAACTGTATATTCATTGGTCCAGTAGAAGTGTATGTGTGCATAATATTTCAATACATTCTTGTTAACGTCCTAATTCTTGGCAGCTCACTATAGTTGTATACCTGCAGTAAACATGGACGAATAATTATTAGTAGGCTTTAGGTGGGCACTTGAGAATTATCAGGCTGCCCATAAAGAACCCTACTAACACTGGAAGTCTCATTAGCTATTTGACCATGCAAAAGCTAGTCATGCTGTTCATAATGTGGGAACTTGAGCATTGGCATTTCTTCATGCTTGTATATCATGAAGATTAAAAAGAAAACATATCATGCAACTAAAATTTGAGGGAGATCCTTAGATGAAGCCTGCTAGATGATGTTTTCCCCCCGGAATTGTTACAAGTTCTGGATATCTGATTCCTGATTTACAAAAAAAAAAGAAAAAGAACAGGCTATCCACTCCTTTTGTTGCAAACTATTCTTAAACCCTCATTGTCTAATATCATACCAGTATGAAGACTCTGGTCTCTGGTTGCTTGTTTAGTCACTCAGACTGACATCCCTGTTGTGTCTTAGCTGATAGCCTATGAACTTCGTAAAGCATGTAGAAATATTTTAAATTCTTACAATCAATTCACCCATATTTCCTTCTATGTTCCCTTATTTTCACAAGGAGCATTGATTCTGATGAGTGCTTTCTTGCTGGATTTGCCTTTTATGGTACTTTCCGTGTTTTATTATAGGTCAAGAAGCTTATCTTTTTGCTTGAAATTCCTTTTAAGAACTTGTTGTTCTCAGAGTTCTGTTTGTCCTAACTCACCTTTATCATTGTAGACTGGAGATTCTCGTTTTGAGAGCCATGAACGTGTTCGCTATACTCGAGATCAGCTCCTGCAACTGAGGGAGGTAATATCATTATTTAAAATTGTTTAGCGGTAGTGTTTATTGAGTACCAGTTTTCTGTACATAGATGTGAGAAAAACAAATCTGGCCATTTTTTTTTTCTCTTATTATTACCATTTTAAAAAAAGGCCATTTTTACTGATAGGTATCGACTGTGATGTAATTTCTATTATTAAGAATTCAGTCCTCTTCTTCCATCTTTTAGATCTCTCTCAATTCCAGCTACCCAAAAAAAGAAATAAAAAATGATATCTCTTCTTCCATCTTTTAGATCTCTCTCGATTCCAGCTACCCAAAAAAAGAAATAAAAAATGATATCATGGTGGATTATCATAATTTATTTGCTTGTCCTTGATTCTGGTTTTTGTGGTCTTCTAGGCGGTTGTCTTACAGTTACCTGAGGTTTTTCTGCAAATCAAACAAGAAATTGAAGCGGAACTGTTTGGTGAAGATGCCTCTCGGGGTCGTGTGGATAATAATGTGAGTTTCTCTCTGGCTTGATATAAAAAGTTGTATTTCTTCTCATCTGACAATTTTGTTGGCATTTCTCTCCTCCCCTCCACAGAGTAAAAGGAATATTTGATGCTTTTGGTAATGTTGCAAACTAAAGAACAGTTCCAACTCACTATTTTTCGTTACTGCTTGTCTATCTTCTATTTCACTTTCTTGCAGTGTTCACTTTCTGTTGCCTTATTGTCCAGTGTAATTTGTCTTTCTGTAGGTGCAGGTTCAGTCTCAGGGTCGTTATTCTGAACCAGACAATCGTGACTGGCGTAATAGGCCAGCTCAATTTTCTGCCCCCATAGAGGAGAGGTCATGGGAAGCACTTCGAGAAAACAGGGAATTTGGTGGCCAGTATACTCGGCAAGAGCAATCACAGTTTGCAAGAGCTCAAGTTTCTGCCAACCAAGGGGTAATTAATTTCCTCTTGCGCATTTTGGAGAATGTTCATTATTGATTTGAATAACTTCTGTTAATTTATTCCTGTTTTTGTACTCCCAAAGACAAGTTCAGTTTTCCATGCATTCTGAAAGCCGTCAGCACTTGAAGAAAAGACATCCTATTGAAGAATAATATACTTGATTATCACCATACTGTGGTTGTTTTGCACTTTGTTGTATGTATTAAAATTAGGTATACAAATACATAGTTGTATTATCTTATTGACATAATTTGGAACATCAATTAGATTAATTTAAGAGATATCTCTTTTTTCCTACATAATGTCTGTCTCTCTGTTGTTTTAGTTGCTAAGTTTATTCCTTGCACCAGCAATGGTTTCTTTTTTGTTCTGCTCAAAGTTCAAACTACATGATTTTGCCTGATGGTGAACTATCTACTACATCTGATCTCTGAAACCCTTCAATTGTTTGTGCACCAGGGAGGTCCTGCTCCTACACTGATCAAAGCTGAGGTGCCATGGTCAGTCCAAAGGGGCACTCTTTCTGACAAAGCTCGTGTCTTGAAAACAGTCAAGGGGTAATCTTTCTGGAAATTCTAGCTAATGCTTTTAACAAGTTCTGTATTATAATTTGATGCTATTTTTTCACCACATCTTGACAGTAGGGAACTGCATTTTGCTCTTCTTTACTACCTTTTCTCATATTCATGGATATAATAATCCGTATTGCAAATAAAAAAATAAGGTTTCAATATGGTCTTGGTTTCAGATGTAGTTTGCAACTTCTTTGAAGGTAAATTTTAGGATATCATTATTGTGTACATGATTGATGAAAGTATTATCGATCTTGCAGAATACTCAACAAGTTGACCCCAGAGAAATTTGATCTTCTCAAAGGCCAATTAATAGATTCAGGGATAACGAGTGCAGACATTCTAAAGGTCCCATCTCTCAGATACCTATATTTCTCTAATGTCTTGTTTCCATCATATGTCTTGGTTAACTGATGTATTCTCTTCTCTAAATTCTAGGGTGTGATCTCCTTGATATTTGACAAGGCCGTATTGGAACCCACCTTTTGCCCGATGTATGCCCAGTTGTGTTCTGATCTCAATGAGAAGCTTCCTCCATTTCCATCTGATGAACCTGGTGGGAAAGAAATCACGTTTAAGCGTGTTCTTCTGAATAATTGCCAAGAGGCATTTGAAGGTGCTGACAAATTGAGGGAAGAGGCGAGACAAATGACTGCTCCGGAGCAGGAGTCAGAACGCAAGGACAAAGAAAGGTTGATCAAATTGCGCACTCTTGGAAACATACGTCTTATTGGGGAGCTTTTGAAGCAAAATATGGTTCCTGAAAAGATTGTTCATCACATTGTTCAGGTTATTGATTGTTTTCTATTAGCTTAATCTTCTTGTTCCTTTCCCTCTTAAATTTCTTCAACATATCAATTTTGTGGGAAATTGTCTTCCTGATCTTGCTAACAGGAACTATTAGGACAAGATCCCAAAAGCTGTCCAGAAGAAGAGAACGTTGAAGCTATATGCCAATTCTTTAACACCATTGGTAAGCAGCTTGACAAGAAGCAAAAGTCAAGGCACATCAATGATATGTATTTCAACCGATTGAAAGAATTATCAACAAATCCTCAGCTGGTAGCACGCCTAAAGTTTTTGGTGCGTGATGTGCTGGATTTACGTGCCAATAACTGGGTCCCTAGGCGGGAAGAGGTGATACACGATTTGCTTATGCAGTAGTTGTGACTAGTTAAGTCCTACACTTCTTTCTCATGATGTATTAACTTCTTTTATAGGTGAAAGCCAAAACCATTAATGAGATCCACTCAGAAGCAGAGAAGACCTTGGGGTTGCGTCCTGGTGCTACATTAAGCATTAGAAATGCTCGTGCTCCTCCAGGTGCTCAAGGGAATTTGGGTCCTGGTGGCTATCCCATTAATCGACCCGGCACTGGTGGTATGATGCCAGGGATGCCAGGAGCAAGGAAGATGCCTGGGATGCCAGGAATGGATAATGACAACTGGGAGGTTCCTAGGTCACGAATGCCAAGAGGTGCTCAGCAACCATTGATTGGCAAGTCGCTGTCCTTGAACACAAGACTGTTGCCTCAGGGTAGCAATGTCGGCATGAATGGCAGGAGTAGCGCTCTCTTACAAGGTAGTGGTGGACCTCCTGTCCAACCATTAGGCTATGTCTCTGGTATGGAGCCTGTATCACAAGTTCCAGTACCAGTTAAGCCATCTCCAACTAGTACCGTTTTGCCTGTTGCTGAGAAACCTCAGGTTCCAGCTGCAAGGTCAAATCCCGAGGAGCTGAAAAGAAAAACAGTTTCACTTTTGGAGGAATATTTTAGTGTTCGGATTTTGGATGAAGCCTTGCAGTGCATTGAGGAACTCAAATCCCCTGCCTTCTATCCTGAGGTTGTCGAGAAAGCCATATCACTTGGACTGGACAAAAGCCCACCACGTGTTGAACCAGTTGCACAACTTCTTGAGCACTTGTTTGCTAAAAAGGTTTTTACTGCTACAGACTTGGCCACTGGATGCTTGAACTTTGCTTCTCAGTTGGAAGATCTTGCGATGGATTTACCAAAAGCACCAGCAAATTTCGGGGAGATAATTTCAAGGCTAGTTTTGACAGGGGCAATGGACTTCAAGTTGGTGAATGAGATCCTGCAGAAGGTAACCGATGACTTATACCAGAAGGACTTATTTGCTGCCATCATGAAAGCTATTAGCTCTAGCCCTACTGGTCAAGGAGTATTAGATTCACAAGCACCTGATGTCGAAGCCTGCAAAAATCTGCTCCAGTAAAAAGCTCAAATCCTCGTCAATGGAATGTGCTCGATATCATTTATCCTCGCAATGGCCTTTCCGTTGTGCTCAGTGGACTAAAGCAACTGTATCACAGTTTTTCATAATTGGAACTGTAACGAACAGGTGAGTTTATGTGAGTTGTATACTTTTCCCAACGTGTGTTCATTAGACGACGAAAGACAGTTTTGCAACATGGTAAATTATACGCCATATTTGCTCGAGGCAACGGGCTGCTTTACAGAGTCCAGCCGTTTTGTATTCCATTAGTTTTTCATTTATTGTTTCCCAGTTGTCTTGTTATATTAAGTTTTGTCGAATTTGTGAGTTCATAAAATGCAACTGTTCCTATCTTTACACCATTTTAAAGCTGAATTTGATAAGTTTGTCTTCAGTTTATCTCCTTTGATAGGTTTATTGCTTGTACTGGGTATTTGCATCTGCAGATTTATTCTCTATTAGCTTGCTTTTGTACTTGTTAGTAATAATGATGTAATATGTTGTACAATCAAAATCTTTGTTGCTCCTGTTATGTGTAGTTTCTTATTCTTCGATGTGTAATACTATTTGTTGATGCATTTGTTTTGTATCTTGGTATTTTGTCATCTCTTTTCTACAATTGTGTCTGATATCTTCTTGAGTCGAGGCAACCCCTCTACCTTACAAAGGTAGGGGTAAGGTTTGCTTATATCCTACCCTCTTCAAACCACAAGCGGGATATGTTATTGTTGTTGTAATCAAGATCGTTGATGCAACACTATGAGGAAAACGTGTGACGTATGAGTTAAGTACATGTGATGATTTCGAACCATGCAAGGACTTGAAGCTTCTTGTTTAAGTGGAAAGGGTAGAGGGGTCGATTCATTATTCGTTGAGTTTCTATTTCCGTACCTATTTGTGTTTGTGGGATTTTTTTATTTTTTTTTGGTGGAGTAAAGTATATAAGAATATTGTTCAATGTGGTTCTAATTTTTCCACCGTCGTCCTTATGGAGCACATCTTATGTTATGTTACTACAATTCTGGTAAAAAATATTTTTGTTTTTCAACGAGCCTTATGTGATGCAAATTTAAATTATTCATGATATTAAAACGAATATCAATTATTAAATTCAACATTTTGATTTAAAATAGTAAATTTATATATTAAAATTAATTTACTAAAATGTCAACTAATTATTAAATATCTGAATTCATGATTTTAGATGTGAAATGTGTTCAATACTAATAACTCTTTAGTGTCAAAATCATAAATGATCATCAAACTAGAGGACAACAAGACAACCATAAGAAAATTTATATTTATTTTAATTTATGTGATATATTTTTATTCTTAATTTGTTTCAGAAAAATAGTATGTATTTTTCTATGTTTTGAAATAATTCAACTTCATGATTCTTATTTTAATCTGAATAAAATAATTTGACCATATAAATATCTAAGATTTATTAAACATGATATGAGGCAGCTATAAGATACTGAAAATGTGACACTAAATAAGAACATCGAGGATTAGCATAAAAAATTAGTAGGTAGTCAAGCATATTTATTTTTCTACTTTCGCAAGACATGGATAAAACTGTGTACACACCACCCTTCTGTTGTAGTGTGTACGCAACCCTACTTTTACTTATGAGGGTAGGATTATTTTCGATAGATCTTCAGCTCAAATATATTGATAGTATGAAGAAAAAAGTTGCACATCTATATTAGGTTTACTAAGTGCATGCTACAACTCTCAACAGATCATAAAAGAAGACCACAAGCCTGTGTAAATACCTAAATGAACTCATGTTGCACTAAGTTGCTTACGGATGTATACATGCGGTAGGGGAACCCCAAAGGGGTGAACACCTATAAACAAGTAGGGTCAATAGTTCAACATTAAGGCCGTAACATTTAGCAAAAGTGAGTGTTGTCTGAAGCCTTTCAAGGAACGAAAAACTCGTTCAAAAAGGTTCATCTGAGAGCATAACTGATACCAGATCAGAAAGTCCAGACGGCTTTTGGAACGACCGTGGCCATTGGTCATTTCTATAAGAAACTTAAATCCATCAAACTCAGTTGAAAAAGCCACCAACAGTGCAAGGTGGTATCAGAACTACTCTCAAGCAACATGCTTGGAGAACTCGTCTCGATGGATGAGAATCCACAAAAACAATCAAACCATCAATGCGGAATTCAACAAACAGAGAACACAAAATCCATTGCTTCACCAGAAAAACTGCTGAAGATATATGATATTTAATGTAGAGGATGAGTTACACGGACCACATCTCGTTGCTAGCAATGAACATATAGTGTGCATGTATGACATATAAGAAGTTTCTTTACACTAAAAGGATAATGTAAGCCTACATGTCAACACAAGTTTGACAATGCTCAGCATTAACACAATTTTCTTACCACATTTAACTAAACGGTGGAAGACGGATCAAACCCTCAAAGCAACAGAGTCTTGCCATGATAATTTTTGTTTTCCCACCCGAGAAGTGTCTTCTCCAACATTTCTACACACCAATAGCTTCACATCATCATTGAGGTTTTGGATAGGACTTCTCTTTGGCTCCTCGAGCTGCACCTGCTCGAAATTTACATCTCTTTCCTCTTCTCCCATCTGTAAGAATTAGAAAGTCTAGAGGTAAATGACGTAAAAAGTATACAACTAACAAAATAATGGAAAGAGTACTTGATGCTTAGTTTGAGACTTACCGAGATCTCATTCAAATCAAAGACCGGAGCACGAGTGGGCAATGCAGTTTCTTTGCCACTATGACCAGTTTCCTGATTTAAATCAAAAGTAGGCGAGCTGCTCTGTAAGATAGCATT
Source organism: Solanum verrucosum (assembly GCF_900185275.1). Taxonomy (NCBI): domain Eukaryota; kingdom Viridiplantae; phylum Streptophyta; class Magnoliopsida; order Solanales; family Solanaceae; genus Solanum; species Solanum verrucosum. The sequence continues at coordinate 3,196,241 of NW_026020630.1, forward strand.
GTCTGCAATGTACAATCTCTCATTCTGCTTCAAATCATAGGCTGGAGCTCCTTTTCGGGATGAAACTTCCTTTCCCCTATATACTCTTGATTTACGGTTCAACTCTAAATCTGCATTGTGAAAAACAGCTTCTTTTCTACCACCTAATCTGTGCTTTTGGTTCACATGAATATCGGGTATATTCTTCGAAACAGCTACCTTTGCAACCTGTATCCTTCCGTTCTGTTTAGGGCCAGGAAGAGGGGGCAGTTTGTTTAGCTTGGCTTCCTTTTTTCTCGTAACTTGATCCCTTGACCTACTTCTGGGGTAAGTTTCAACATTTGGTAGTGATACTAGCTCTTTCCCTTTTGGAGGACTTAAGGACTTCGATTGCAATAGATGCTTGAGCCTCTGGCGTAAGAAACTGCACAATCACGCAAAAAATCTGCAATTAGATTCAAATAGAAAAAGAACTCTGCAAGCATTTCAAGAAAATGCATATGCACAGAAGTGCAGTTCTTTTTTCTTAATTCTACTATGCAAGCTATATATTTTGAAGTCTTCGAATCAAACTGAATTCAAGAACTCCTAAAGAAAATGAAACTATATCAAATCAATAAGAACACCATTTGATAAGTTGAACAAACTTACCGAACTTCAGCTAGTAATCTTAGTTTCCTCAGCTTTGAGTCCTCCAACTTGTGCCTTATGCCATCAGTTTCCTGAAAATTGAAGGTTACATGTAAGAAAACCGGTTGATCACACATACACATTATTATTTACTATATTCCAAAAAAACAAAACAGCATTCTATCATCTTGCAGTTTGAAGTAGCATTGATTATGATGGACACAATCTATGGACCGTTACCCCATCACTTTGGTCTAGTGATAAGAGTGCACTGCGTGATGTGTGGGTTAGACACACGTTACGGATTGAACTCTCAGACAAACAAAGCCTAGTATTTTTTTTATGACAAAGAAACCCGCAACCGCTACCCTTTGGGTGTGCACAAGGTAAACCCCACTCTTGTGCAATAGCTCACAAACCACACGAGAGAGATAAACTGCACTAGGAAAGCCCCATGCGACAAGCTCGACCCAGAAGGCCAACCCCCTATTGTTGCAGGCAAGGGGTTTCGAACTTGATACCTCCATTATGGAAGTACCAAGCCAAACCACCTGAGCCACCCCGAAGGATAACAAAGCCTAGTATTTAGATGGGAAAGGAGAGAGCCGTCCCCGTCATCAAACCGTGCTAAGAGTTGTTTTAGAGAGAATTCCTAATAACTCTTAGGAAAAAACACAAACAAATTCAACCAAGGGAGACAATCTCAGGGAAGACCTCAATAATGGAATGATGAAAAGGGCAACTTCAGCTAGAAATTGAACAAAGAGACAGCAAATAGCAACTCTATGAAAGGTTCAAATACCAGCGGAGACAAAAAAACACTAGATGATTTCTTTTAATCTGTGTTAGCCTAGGCAAACACAGTTACCTAGTACATGCCCGTATCCCATGGAATTAGTCAGGGTGCACGTAAGGTTATAATTTTTTTTTAACAATTCTATGAATCATTGATAGGAAACAGATCAAACTCAAAGGAGGTTCCTACACCAAAAGGCACCACATTTCTAACAAGCAAGAACAAGATACTCCAAAAGACAGAAAAATCAACAAACTATTCAACACACCAAAAAAGCACATTTCTTCATAACAAATGATCAAAAAAGAAAAAAAGACAAAGGTTTTTATACCTTCTGAAGCTCTTTATAGTCCTGCAAAAGTGTTTGATGTTTCAACCTAGCCTTTGTGTCCTCAAAAACACCATAAGATGATGATTCCAAAACACCCCTTTTCATCTTCTTAGACATATCAGATCACAGATGAATCAAACTTATCCCTTCACATAAAAAGATCAGATCTTGGAGAAATAAAGAGACAAAAAAGTTGAAAAAACCCAAGAAAAGGAGCAAAAGGAAGCAGATAAAGAGAGAAGGAAAGAGGGGAGAAACAATAATAACAACACAACAACAGGGCCAAACAAAAAAAAGGAGTTATAGAGAAAGAAAGAGAGGTGGCAAGAAGGTTCTCTTGACCAAGACAAACCCCAAAAAGCCCACATAAATGAAGAACCTAAACAAAAGAAAATACTATATATACTACTATTATACATTGTTCTTGTTTTTGTTATTGGAAAGACAGTGAAGAGGTGATGAAGATTGGGAAATTTTTTTTTGGATGTTGCAGAAAGGGTATTTATGTCATAAAGATACAATCTTTATGGTCATATGTTGTATGTATGAGGTGGGTTTTGCCTTATACACATGAAAATGAAGACACCTCCTCTTCCCTTAAAATTTTCTTGATTTTTTTTTTTTTTTGATTACATAAATTTTTCCCCACCTAACATCAGAAAGAAAGTAGCTTTGTGGGCTGATTCTTGATGAGGATAGTAACAGTGGAATGGATAAATACCAATTTAATACACACACCAGAAAAAAAAGAAAAGGCAAGTGTGATGGACTGATGAATTTTTCTGAAAAAAAAAAAAAAAAAGCAAAGCAAAGCAAAGAGAGAGAAATCTGGAGTTGTTGGTAAGTGGCTTTTTGGGGATTGTTGTTTGTTTTGATGGTGATGTTTTTTTTTTACATTTGTCCTTATGTGAAAGTACTATTTTGCCCTTTATCCTTCTTTTAGGTTTCAAGATTCATTACCTTATTATGACTCCAACTATTGGAAACTATGGATTTCTTACTTTCGTTGAGTGTTAAGCCATTAGATTTTGTAGTGTTATGTGGGCCCATCTAGTCAACTGTTCTTTTTCGGGCTAGGTTAAGCACATCTTGATTAGTTCATCACAAGTTATTGACGGAAGAAATTATATACTTTATTTATTTTAATTTATCAAGAGGCATGATGGAACAATAAGCATTTATCCATTATTATAGTATCGAATATTTATGATGATATAAGTAATAACAATCTATTAAAATAATAGAGGTATAGACAAGTTTACCCAAACACACACACGAAAGAGGTATATAATGTAATTTTGTTCCATCAAACTTAGAGGTAAAAATTATCTCTTATTTTTAACCTCAACTAAAATATTGATCATCAAAAAGTATAATAGAATAGTAAACGTACATTTAACGTTATAATCTGAGTTTCAAATTCAAACTTTAGAACAAAATTCAATTGATAATGACACTTTAAAACACAACTTTAAATTAATTATATCTATAGACTATAAATGTAAATTTTGAATATTGAATAAATTTGAAAAAAAATAATATTATTTTTTATTTATTATGCCAATTTAAAAGGATGCAAGTTCAAATTATAGAAGTATTAGTAGTCATCTTGATATTTTTAAAACATGAGGGGGCAAAAACATTTATCAAGAAGTACTACAACATCGGACTTGGATAGATATTTATTCAATCTTCTTGAAAAAAGACTCATTTTTTCTGCAAAAATAATTTTGTGGTGAAAAAATGGCGTCTACAAGTGCTTTCACAGCTGGGATTTCAAATCTTCATAGATTCAGTAAGCACAATTTCTCCTTAGTATACTTATGTAAACTCTTTTCCACTATAATTAACTTTTTGGGGGGATTTTTTTAGTTTAGAGAACTATCAGTTTGACCTAAAAGAAAAAAAATATTATTTTGTATTGGAATGAATGTCTAGGATTTATATAGTCAATTAAACTAATATGGGATTGTGGTGATGTTGATTGTTAATTTGTTATTAGTAATTATTTTGAGAACAAATTAACAATTTAATTAGTAAGTCCAATTTATCTTGCTTGGTTCAGATATTTAGAAAATGATATGAATAAGCTTAAATGAAGAAGTGGGGTTTAAATAAACGACCCTAACTTGTTTGGGGCTAAGGCATTGTTGTTATTATGGCTTATGATGGTGTGGAGTTCTTAATTGCTAATGGGGTTGTGTTGATAGTATACTAAATGCCATAAAAAAAATGAAGAGAGCCATTCGGTCGAAGCTATTAGATTTCTTGATATAAAGTTAGCAACTTTCTTTGTTGAAAAGGTCTAATTTTGGATGGTAATCACAACTAACCCAACTTTTTTGAGGCTAAGGCGTTGTTGTTGTTGTTGGTGGTGGTGGTGGTGGTGTACAGTTCTTAATTTCTAATGGAATTGTGTTAGGTTACAAAGTGCCATAAAAATGAATATAGCCATTTGGTCGAAGCTATTAGCTTTCTTGATATGAAGTTAGCAACCTTCTTTGTTGGAAAAGTCTAATTTTGATGGTAATCACAAATTTTTACAACCCTTGGAAGGAAGTTCTATCTAACTTGTTTGGGGCTAAGACGTTGTTGTTATGACTTATGTTGGTTGGAGTTCTTAATTGCTAATGGGGTTGTGTTGATAGTTTACAAAATGCCTTAAAAAACGAATATAGCCATTCAGTCGAAGCTATTAGCTTTCTTGTATAGTGCTAGGAACTTTCTTTGTTTAAAATCGCTAATTTTGATGGCAATCACTAAATTTCCCAACCCTTGGAAGGAAGTTCTATCCAACTTGCTTGGGGCTATGGCATTGTTGTCATTATGGCTTATGTTTTGTGTAGAGTTCTTAATTGCTAATGGGGTTGTGTTGAAAGCTTACAAAATGCCCTAAAAACGAATATAACCATTCGGTCGAAGCTAACATATTTTTTTTTTGGAATAGTCTGATTTTGATGGTAATCACAAAAAATTCAAACCCTTGGAAGTTCTATATACACATACACAAACAAAAATCAAAAAGAAAATCCCACAATATATGTTTATGTTAAGTTTGCACCGATTGCCATAAAGGAGTAGCAGTGGTGGATGTAGCAAAGAGTTAATGAATCAAACTCAGTATTTTCAACATGAAGTATAGACATATGTGTGAAGAATCACTAAAATTTCAAGCAATGAAATTTTGGAGGTGTTTCAAACAATTATTTACACAGGAACTAATAAATTTAATCAAGCTTCAGACTTAATTACCTCGTCTTTGTGTATCATGCCGCGCCTTCTGTTGATTAGGTCACTGTATCTTGGGGATGTGTAATTTCTGATGCCCTTTCGTTTTCTTATCCTCCATCAATATAAAGTTTATTCATGAATTGTTTTCGAGAAATGATACTTATAAAAAGCTAAATATTGTGGTTATTTATATGCGTCAAGAATTTCTTTTATGGTTAATAATTTAATTTCTAACCAAATGTTGTAATTGGAAGTCAGATTGCCTTTATAATGAAAATTATAGTAACAAAATGAAATGACTTGATACGTATCCATGATATGTAGATAAGTAACAACCTTAGTTGCTCAGACTCTTCACTTTTGGTGCTGCCCCCTTGTCGACACGATGTGGGAGTGGGTGTGGGATCCATACCTGATCTGGTCAACTAGTTTTGGGTACTTTGACCAAATTCGAGGGAGAAATTCTGGACTGATTCAATGATTGTATAATCAAAACAAAAACTAATGTGAATTCTCCACTAAATAAAACTCTCCACTTACATTAACTAAAATAAATCTCAAATTTAACTCGAAAAAGAAAATGTATTAATATGCTTAATGAAATTTATTGAGTTATAGTTTTATATAGGCTTAACACATAGTTTTCTCCCTGAGTACCGTATTTGAGTTCTTTATTCAGCATTCAGTTTACTCTTACAAGTGCTATACCTCCCTGGAAAAATTAAGCACCTAATGAATTTTTTTATTTTTTTTACAATTTTGGTCTTTGCAGACAAACCGTGTCCTAATGCAAATCAAGTTGGTATGTGGACTTCATCAAGATCTGGCTGTCGAAAGGTTTTAGATAATCCCAGACCTCTGCAAATATGTTCTCTGTTTGGAGGGAAAAAGGACAATAATGAGCAGAACAATGATGCTCCTTCAAAGGTATCTGAGTATATCCCTTTCCTTGTATAGTATTTTATTGGTTACACTGACATTGGATCTATCTTGTTTGATGACTTGTCAGTGATCATTTTAAGCTATATATGTAAGCACATAAAGACTATATTGCAAAATCTTCTCATAGTAGCTTGCTAGTGTTAATGTTAATATTTCTTTTTTTGCTTCTAGTAGCTGCCATTCTCATAAAGTTGATTAACCGAATAAAACACAACATGTCTTCGTCACAAGGAGAATAAACCAAATTATCCGTGCTGTCTGTTGGAAAATCTTGTGTTTAATTTTAAAGCTTGATATCCTCAACCAGAAAAGCAGTTGATAAAGGGAGAAGGTTAGAGGGACGGGTCCATTATCAACCGAGTTTAACTAAGCCTTGGTGACTGGTGGTTTCTCATTTTTTTTTTAAAAAAAAAATGAAACTAGTGAAACCCAACTTTTATGAGTTTGAGGCGTTGTTGTTTACTACTTTACTTTCACCGGGCACTCTGAAGATGGTGTTTGACCAAGCTTGTAGGAGAAGAAAAACTGTTTTTGAGTAGAAGCAAAAGCTATTTTTGAGAAGTTGAAAAAAATAGGTTCTCCCCAAAAATACATTTTTGAATAGTACTTTTAAGAAAATACACTTGGAAACACTTTCTAAAAGCTTGACCATATACTAATTGCTGCTCAAGTATTTTTTAAATTGGTTAGCCAAACACAAATTGTTTCTCACCAAAAGTACTTTTTTAAAAAACACTTTCCAAAATTAGCTGATTTTAGAAGCTTGGCCAAACTGGCTATTATAAGCATACTAATTATTCTATATTCACTTTTCTTATGCGTCACCTGTTGGTTCACTTGTCAACAATGTTGTTCTATTTCACTGTAACCAACCTCAAGTTTTCTTATATTGTTCTTAGGCAGGTCTTTTTGGCAACATGCAAAACTTATACGAGACGGTGAAGAAGGCACAAAATGTAGTTCAAGTTGAGGCAGTGCGAGTACAAAAAGAGCTTGCTTTGTATGTTTCTAATAGTGCACTTTATAATATATTTTAACCTTTATGTGGGCTAATCTTTAAGAGAATAACACGTACTTATTCATTTTTGGTGGTTTGTGTTTTCAGAGCAGAGTTTGATGGATACTGTGAAGGTGAACTAATCAAGGTATGTTCTTTTCTTGTTTTATTTTGGTGTCATCTAACTGAAGAGATCACTTCTAATTGATTGAATGGATGTACTAATTCGACTATTCCAGAAGTTAAGATGCAATCTGGGAGCCAATCTTAGAAAAATGACAAAAATGGTCCCCTATGTTTGAGTGTAGGTTCAATATAGTCCCTTAAAACAGTTGCTGTAGACAGACCATGATAAGTAGAAAATGTGAAGAGAAATTCCAATTTAGATACAACTTTATGGGAACTTATAAATATTTACATCATTTGCAGGTAACACTGTCTGGGAATCAGCAACCAATACGCACTGAAATTACTGAGGCTGCCATGGCATTAGGCCCAGAAGTGAGTATATATTGCATAGATCATCTGAGTTATGCACTTCTTATCTTATTTGACCTGTCAGTCAAATAACATTTCACTATAACAATCATGTTTTCTGCAGAACCGATCTATCATGTTATGTTATAATATATAGTTAATCAGACCTGGCTGAACTTGGAACGACATAAGATCAAAGGGTTGTTCAGTAGCCCTACTAGTCAAATACAGGAAAAAGAGGGATGGATTTCGACCTTGCTTTTTTAGGTCTCAAGCTAGCTTTTGACTTATATGACGCTTAGGCTTAGCCCATCAAACAAGTGTGCCAAAAGTGGGGGATGGTATCATATTCTCTTATAAGAGAGGCACGACTGCTTTTAGCTAGTATCATATTATATGTTCTCTATACCAGCATTTCTCTATAGCAGCCCAACAATACCGGAACAAATGATGTTTTTATGAGAGGCTTGACTGTATTTCCATCCTTACTCTAAGATGCTGACCATACACCCCCCAAAACAACATGCCAGCGTGAAGGATGTTTTACCTTCTCTAGTCCCTCTTTTCTTTAGTCTGTGCGCTATTTTTAGATTGACAGTACTCTAGCCAAGTCGTTTCTTATTCTTTTCTAGTGAAAGGTGTTTGTAATTGGTAATAAAATCCCACATTTCAAGAAGTAATTTTTGGGCAGGGATTTGAGTTGCGTCTTTTGATTGGTCTATGCATTGTGGCTTTCGCCTTCTAGGGAGCCCTTTGGAGTATTACGATACATGAAGATTTGTGCCAAATCTTTAAAAGGGTCTTGACTATTTTTCTTGTGCAGAAACTCTCACTTCTGATTACAGAGGCATACAAGGATGCACATCAGAAAAGTGTACTGGTAAGAACCTCAAACTTGTTCTGACACACTCTCCTTTTTAGTTTGTCTTATATTTAGAAACAACGTGACCTAAAACTTTCAATTTTACCCTTCATGACATGATTTTAATACCACAAAAATGTCATGTCATGACATGTTTAAGATCACAAATTTCAAAAGTCTTTTCTTTTTTTCTTTAACATCGTCTCCTAAACTCTATCCTATGTCAAATCCTTTCACTTAAAATGAGAGGGGAGAAGTATTTTGTTAAAACGATCCATCCAACGGAGTTTAACAATGGTTCTCTATCTTCCAAAAGTCTTGGTTGACAAAGTTACTTGATACCTATATTGCATGAACTCTTCAATAATGTCAATGGGTACCTATCATGAGCGTGCAACAACATTTTAGGAGAGTTCGAGCAACATAGTGAGGTACTTGTGTTAAGGGGAAGTAGCAGGTACCACAACAAGCTTGACTCGAGCACCACAATTATAAGAAAAAACAATGATTCTCTATGTCTACCCCGATGTGACACGAGCCTCCGGCCTAATAATTGGACGTAGGGGCACTTCATCGACTTAGTAATCCTCATTCGTTGTCCCCTTAAAGTTATGTCTAATTCTACCCTTCAGGTTTTCTTATTTTCAAATATGACCCTTGTGTTTTCACTCTATTTAGTTGTATTATTTAGTATTTCATGTAGGATCATATTTTCCGATTTTACTAGTACCCGTTTCTTCTTGTTATTTTGTTGTCGTTATTTTTTCAGGCAATGAAGGAAAGAATGAGTGATCTTGCTCAGAGCTTGGGAATGCCAGCAGGCCTTGGTGAAGGATTCAAACAGTAAAAATTGTCTTCATTGAGTTTCAATTTTGTACACTAGCAGACACTAAGTTTATTTGCATTAAAATTATGAATACAATTTTTATTATTATTGTAATTTATTGGTAAGATTATGTACTCTAAAAACTTTGGATTGAAAGTTTGAATCCTTTAATTTTATAGTGAAATGAAATTATAGAGTTGGAATCACTCCTTGACAAAACAAGTACATAAAAGCAAATAATTTTGGCCCTTCTTTGAATCTCGTGTGTAATGAGAGCTTAATGCACTTGACTATCCTATTTCTGTATAGAATCTACTCAAAATTTGATTACCTTATCGTAAACATTAAATTGGTTGATTGACTCGCATCAACCTTATTATTCCGTGCATTCATTTGATTTGATGAAAATGTTTGACAATAGATGAATAGTCATTCAAAAAAAATATTTATTATCCCTTTATTGATATAAAGTTTATTAATCAATAACTATCAAGAAATGACACTCCAACAAAATGAAATACCACGATTATTTTTATGCGCCATTTTTTCTTTATGATGAGTAATTAACTTTTATTTGTAATTAATTTAATTAACATAAATCCAAAGTCTAAACTTGAAAAGGAAAATATATTAATGTGCTTATCAACATTCATCGACTCTAGTTTTGAAGTAAATTCAAAGATAGAAAAAAAAATACATTATCACAATAATGCTTTTATTTATATGCTCGAATTGAATTAATTTTTTTGTTTTTCATTCGTACTTTTTAATATAAGTTATTGTACTTTTGCTTTTATTCCGTATTAATGTTTAATTTTTATCACAATAATGCTTTTCTTTATATGCTCGAATTGAATTATTTTTTTTTGTTTTTCATTCGTACTTTTTATATAAGTTATTTTACTTTTGCTTTTATTCCGTATTAATGTTTAATTTTTGTCCCTCAAGATAAATAACTCATTTACAAAGCAAAATTTATACTTTTATATCATAAAATTTTAAAATTATACCTCACACAACGCGTTCTTAAAGACTTATATAAATGTTAAAAGACGAACTTATTTGATTAAAATTCATAAATGACAAACCATCTAATAAATAAATTCGATATTCATATTGAGGGTTTGACTAAACTCAATTTTCATCAAAAAGTTCAATATTGATAGTAAAAACGACTATATATTCTTATCTGAAACCTCTGATTAAAAACGAATGTGATAAAAAAAAAATTTCTTATTACACCTTTTTCACATGGAATTCGGTTTACCAAAATAGAGAGACACATATATTGACGAAAAGTCAAAGCTGGCGTTATTTTTTTTTATATAAATACTCAAAGCATTCCATTTTTCTCCTTCAATTTTTCATTTTTTTTTCTTTCGATTCAATCGATTTGCCTTTTTTTTTTCTTCTTCTTCAGATTCCTCGAGAAATTTTGATAGGTATGACCCTTTTTCTTCTACTTAAAGTTACAGATATTGTTTATTTATTGTGATTCTTGCCCTTTTTCTTGGGTTAGCTGGATTTGTTATGTTGTTTTCGATCTGGCTTTTTTTTTGTTTCGAAAATTGCTTAAAGGGAGCTTGGATTTGGGTTTTTTGAGGGTTGATCTCTATTGGGTTTTCTTTGTTTTTGGTTAATTGAGGAAAAAATGGAAAAAAAAAATCTTAGCTAGGCATGAATTAAGTAAATATATCAAATATCAAATTGTAAACAAAATTAGGATTGTATTCTTGGTTTATTTTCTATAAATGAGTATTGGGTTTTGTAGAATTTCTTAAAGGGGTGCTTTGATTTGGGTATTTGAGGTTCGATCTATATTGGATTGTCTTTCTTTTTGTTTAATTGAAGGAAAAAAGGAGTTTTTATTGGTGGATTGTTGTTTGATTGCTTGAATTGTGAAAAATGAGTATTGGGTTTTCTTTCCTTTACTTAATTGAGGAAGTATATCTGAAAGATGCAGTTTTTGTTGATGGATTGTAGTTTAATTGCTTGAATTGTGCAAATGAGTAGTTGGTTTTTGTTTGTTGCTTTGAGGATTTGTATGGTTGTATCAATTTTGATTATTTTCTTTGTCTTTAATTGCTGAAAGTTTTCTTCTTTTTTTTCCCGTGTGTGGGGTGGTGGATATGTTTTTTTCCGTTCTTGAATGCTTCACTTTCCTCATTTTTGTAAGAAAGTGTCATTTGTTGAATCTGTTGCCGAACCTTGAGTTTGATAGGGGATAAGCCTTTTTCCGTTGTTGGTTGCTTCACTTTTCTAATTTATGTAAGAAAATGCATTTGTTGGATCTGTTACGGAACCTTGAGTTTGATAGGGGATAAGCTTTTTTCTGTTCTTGATTGCTTCACTTTGTGCATTTATGTAAGAAAGTACCATTTGTTGAATCTCTTACGGAACCTTGAGTTTGATATAGGGTAAGCTTTTTCCTGTTCTTGATTGCTTCACTTTCCTCATTTATGTAAGAAAATACCATTTGTTGAATATGTTATGTAAACTTGATAGTTTTTGAAGCTAAACTTGATCAATACTGCAAGTTTTATTTTTAAGGGGTTTAATTTGCTGGCTGAGACGTGAGTATTTTATTAACCTCCATTTTTTTGTTTGCAGGGGTATATATTTAGAACCAGAGATGTTAGAGCAGTTACTGATATTCACTAGAGGGGGCTTGATCCTCTGGACGTGTAAGGAGCTTGGAAATGCTCTTAGAGGTTCTCCAATTGACACATTGATTCGTTCATGTCTTTTGGAGGAACGTTCAGGTGCCGCTTCATTTAACTATGATGTACCAGGAGCTGCATACACTCTTAAATGGACGTTTCACAATGATCTGGGGCTCGTGTTTGTTGCTGTGTATCAGAAAATTCTTCATCTTTTGTATGTGGATGAATTGCTTTCTATGGTTAAGCAGGAATTCTCAGAGATTTATGACCCAAAAAGAACTGTCTACAATGAATTTGACAATGTATTTCAGCAGCTTAGGAAGGAGGCTGAGGCACGTGCTGAGGAAATGAAGAAATCGAAGCAGGTGAGCAAGCCTGTAAACCATAATCTTGGTAAGAAGCAAGGACAAGTGCAGAAGGGCATTATGGATGGAGGCAATCAAAAAAAGAGTGGTGCTGAATCAGGAAATGACAGTGGAGATGGTGATAAAGTAAATAGTCGTGCCATGGAAAATGGTAATGGGCGTTCTAAAGGTAGTAAGGGAAATGGAGTAGTGCAGGCTAACGGTAAAGAGAATAGAAGCTCTGATTCTGGGGCTTTTGATGTAAATAAGCTACAGAAGCTTAGGGCTAAAGGTGGAAAGAAAACCGATACCATTGTAAAGGATTCCAAGGCAGAGCCTACAAAAAAGGCAAAGAAGAACAGAGTCTGGGATGATTCACCTAAGGAGTCGAAATTGGATTTCACGGATCCCATGTGTGAGAATGCAAATGGAAATACAGCAGTTGTGGAAGCAGTTCAAGGTGAGAGTATGATGGACAAAGAGGAGATTGTGAGTAGTGATAGTGAGACTGAGGAGGATGAGGAGCCAGGGAAAGACAGCAAGGTCGAGGCAAAGAAGAAAGGTTGGTTCTCATCCATGTTCCAGAGGTAATTCTCCTAATTCGAGAAAAGAAATGAGTTCATTTTTATGAAAATTAGTTAACGAAATGGCTGATATTTCTATCATATAGTCCTCACAAAATGGATCAATGGGTATATTATAGATCAGAAAGATTTTCACCCACCTCCATTATTAATCACCATGAAATTTGCCAAATTTGATTATCAGACACTAAAGAAGTATAATTGGTTTGGGAGTGTTATATGAAAACTGATAAATATTCAAGAGAAATGGGAAAAACAATTACTTTCAAGATAATGGATCTTTCTAACTGTTAAATTCTGGGCATAACCTGGGTTGCTGTTGTGTCTCCAGTATCGCAGGAAAGGCAAATTTGGACAAAGCTGACTTAGAGCCAGCTTTAAAAGCTCTTAAGGACAGGCTGATGACCAAGAATGTGGTAAGTTTACAGTTGCTTTACTCTTACTACCCGCGTTCGTTCTCCTTAACCTTCCCCGAATTGATGACCATATTTCTATCAGTCGTTTTCATTCTATAATTGGTTGATGAGTGTTACACATGTCTTACAGGCCGAAGAAATTGCTGAAAAGCTTTGTGAATCAGTGGCAGCAAGTTTGGAGGGTAAAAAGCTTGGCTCATTTACAAGAATTTCTTCAACAGTTCAGGTAAGAGTTGAGACCTTCATTCATTTACAGAGTAGAGTACTTTGTTGCTTTAAAGTACTTGCACTTGGAGGAACAATGCCATTTAATAAGTGTTCAAATCCAAGGTCTTTGATATCATACCCCTCAACATCTTCCAGGTTTTTAAGGATAAAAGGAAGAGTTAAAATGGAAAGGTGTTTCCAAAGTCGAATTATTGCATGCGAAAACTTGAAAAATCTCTTCATCTATCTTTTTTACTTTTTGGTATAGTCTGAACATTTCTTGAGCCAAGGGTCTGTCATAAACAATCTCTCTACCTGCCAAGGTAGGGGTAAGGTCTGCGTACACTCTACCTTCCCCAAACCCCACTTGTGGGACGATACTGGGTACATTGTTGTTGGTATAGTCTGAACATACTAATATAGGGGAATTGAATTGATCAAACCAGGCAGCAATGGAGGAGGCCCTTGTTCGGATCTTAACTCCTAAACGTTCCATTGATATCTTGAGGGATGTTCATGCCGCAAAGGAACAGGGGAAACCATATGTTGTGGTTTTCGTAGGAGTAAATGGGGTTGGAAAGTCAACCAATCTTGCTAAGGTAAACTAAGATTGCTCTTTTTTCTTTTACTTCAAGGGCCTTGTATATCTTCTGATGGGGTTCTTTACATGTCGTTCTGCTGCAGGTTGCTTATTGGCTTCAGCAGCACAAGGTCAATGTTATGATGGCTGCGTGCGACACATTTCGATCCGGAGCTGTAGAGCAGCTCCGTACTCATTCTCGGAGACTTCAGGTATGCCATGATTGGAAATTTTGTACTTGTTGGAATTTTTGGTCTTCGCTGGGGGGAGAGATTGCACAAGTTAGTTTCTGACATTGGATTGTCTTATCAGGTCCCCATATTTGAGAAGGGCTATGAGAAGGATCCTGCTATTGTTGCCAAGGAAGCAATCCAGGAGGCTAATCGAAATGGTTCAGATGTCGTTCTTGTTGATACAGCTGGTCGAATGCAGGTATGATTGAATTTCTTAGCAGTTTTAGGAAGTCCCTGTAGGAGCACTATACACAGAACTAAGTAGAATATTGTCTTGGATACTAGTAGGGGTTTCTATTGTTAGTTTCAACATCCACCCTTACAAGCTGAGCTACTCTTTTTCTTGTTTTATCTTTCACTTCCTTAAAATTTATGCACAACTGTCATATTCCACAGGATAATGAACCACTGATGCGAGCACTTTCGAAGCTTATATATGTGAACAGTCCAGATCTGATCCTTTTTGTTGGTGAGGCACTTGTCGGAAATGATGCTGTTGATCAGTTATCAAAGTTCAACCAGGTTTGCCTATAATGGTGATGATAACTTTCCCATAATTTTAACGTTTGTTCCATCATTTGACACATTCTCTTATTTCTGCAGAAACTAGGTGACCTTTCACCCTCACCAAATCCAAGATTGATTGATGGAATTCTCCTTACCAAGTTTGACACCATTGATGATAAGGTACACAGTCATGGTCTTTTCGCATTAGCAAATTTGATGCCTCCTATGTTACTTTACCGAGTTAATATTCTCCCTACTTATGTGATTATTTAAATATCAAAATATATTTCAGTCACGTTAGTATGTTTACTTTAGGTCCTATGATTTCTACTCATATCAGATATATACCGGTAGAAAATAGAGAGGATTCCTAGTACATTTTTATATCTACCTTATTTCTGTATGATATTGGCTTTGAGACAAGCTTAAATGGAACGACAAGATTCATATTACCGATTCCCACTTGAGTTTGAGATTAAGGTATAGCAGTTAGTGTTGTATTCTTATAGTCAACATTTGGCGCAGGTGGGAGCAGCGTTGTCCATGGTTTACATATCCGGAGCCCCGGTCATGTTTGTGGGATGTGGTCAGTCCTACACAGACTTGAAGAAGCTGAATGTCAAGTCCATAGTGAAGACACTCCTCAAATGAGAACACACAATCTGTCTCTACATTTTAGCTTGGCTTTTAATGTCTGTTTAAGAAGTGTTGAACACTTTGTATGTTGCTGCTTCAGTTCTGTTTGTAACTTTGTATTCTCTCATCTGTGATTTCTCACTATTTTGATTTTGAAGGTGAATCATTTGACTTAATGGTGTATATTAGTTTACTAACTACTCAACCCCCCCCCCCCCCCCCCCCCCAAAACCAAATGGATCCGGTGTTTGATATTTGCTTTGGGTCTCAAGTAATTTGGATGCACCGGGAAGTCTAGTTAAAGATGGGATGAGTATTTACTATTCCACCATATCCTTTGAAGGCAATATGAATACTCATCTCGCGATGTATTACCTATATTTCATACTAGTGTACATTTACCATGTTTATTGAAATCGAAAACATATGAAATGCCTAAATAAAGGAAAGAAAAAGAACCCAAAATGGTCACAATTAGGTAATTGGATTGAATTTTGAACCCTTTAAATGTTTCTTCCCCTTGCTATCCATTAATGGAGTAAATATTTAGGGAAGGGATAAATAACATCCAAACTTGATTCATATAAATGGTGAATGTTAAACCAGGAATATATAATCGTTGATTTTTTTTATTTATTTTTTATTATGAATATGTACTATCCTCATTAATTTATATTCGTGTTGTGTACGAAACATTAAAAGAAAAAACACTTCCTACTAGAGTTTATTTTTTTCCCCAAGAATCAAACTTGAGACCTCAAATTAAAGTTTCAAGGAACCTTAACCATTGATCGTAAGAATATCGTATAGTAAAATAACTACTAAAAAAATATAACTGAATGTTACATAACAAGATCCGTTGTAGTCTAGTTGGTTAGGATACTCGGCTCTCACCCGAGAGACCCGGGTTCAAGTCCCGGCAACGGAATTTTTTCGTTTTATTCTTTTTATGTTTTTATTTCTTAATTGTGACTCGAGTAATCGGGGATATAGAAGACAAGGAAATCAATAAAAACGTGTGAATCAAAATTTGTTGTTGTTATACCATGCTAATATCATGTTAAATATTATTTTGAAGCTCGACTAGTCCAAATTTACATAGAAACATAGTGGGATATATTTTTTTTAAATTGTACTTTTTGAAAATTTACTTAAGACTCATAAAATGAAACGGCTCATTATGCTATTTATTATATGGGATATAAATGACAAATAAAATCCACTTAAATAATCATAATTCAAACTTCCCAACCCTATTTTTTTGGATTATCATAATTCCCACCTGTCATCCCCACATAGCTTCAATTACTCCAAACCTCATCCCAAACCTAGTCTCCTCAACAAAACCAAAAACTTAATATATTATAGTTAGAAAAAAATGCCAAAAACCCCTACGTTTCTCACATTAACTTTTTTTATATAAACATATATTTCCTTCTTTGCTATTTCTATTCATCACTTTGATAACTTTGTATTTTAGAAAGAAAAGAAAAAGTTGGCATTTTTTCTTGAGGGGAAAAAAAATGAAAAATTATAATTATTCTCTTTTAGCTTATTTTGTGATTTTTAGTTTTTTCACAAAATGTTTTAGTGAAGCAAGAGAGTTTATTGTAGATGGAAAAGAAAATTCTTGGAAAATTCCTTCTTCACCTGATGAATTTAATAAGTGGGCTGAGAAAACTCGTTTTCGAATTGGAGATTATATTGGTAACAATTTTTATTTTATGTTAATCTGTCGTTCAAATAGTTCGTAGCTAACAAAAATATTTATGATTCATTTGATAGTTTTTGTTGTTTAGCAAGTTAGCGTTAACATTTTATGAATAACTCGTAGCTAACATGATTTTTTGACGATTTATGTTATATATGTTCATTTCATGCTAGCAAGTTTATGTTTATATATATATATATATATATATATATATTTGAGAAGGGTCCAAGCTTAAAATAAGTGAAACGTAGATAATTTATTTTTAACGGTAAGGTCTTGTAAGATTCCCAAGAAATTCTTTGATTTCTTCTAGAAATCATTTGTTTCTCACGTTTGACATTTTGTTAATTGGCTTGATTGTATCTTTTTTATTCCATTTGAAAAAAAGGAAGAACAATTATCTTTTTTTCGTTCACGAAAATTTTTTGTAAGATTCTCAAAAAAATCTTTGATTTCTTCTAGAAACAAACCATTAATCATCTGCTTCTCACGTTAGAGATTTTGTTAATCGGCTTGATTGTATCTTTTTTTTGTTCCATTCGTAAAAAAGGAAAAAGGGTTATATTTCTTTTTGTTGTTCGTATCTCTCTTTAATTAAGCAATGTGTGATATCCTGAATATGGAGACATTACCAACTGATTTAATTTCACGACTTGAACACATATGAAGACAACTTTATTGTTTCACCCCATATATATAAGAAGTTAATTTCTCTATTTACCCTTTTAATTATAATTTTTTTATTTTTTTTTACAGTTTTGAATTATGATCCAAAGTCAGACTCAGTATTACAAGTAAATGAAGAAGATTACAACAATTGCAACAAGGCCCAGCCCATTAAATCATATCAAGATGGAGTAACCAAGATTTTGCTTGACAAATCAGGCCCATTTTTCTTCATAAGTGGAGCAAATGGGCATTGTGAAAATGGCCAAAAACTTAATGTGAGAGTCTTGTCACCTAAACATAGTTCATCAACTCGAGTGGAATTTCTGGCTCCAGCTCCGGCTCCGGAGAGTGGAAGTAGTGGCATGAAAGCTGGGATCATTGTAGGGTTTATTGTTATGTTGGCAAGTTTTACTGTTCTAGCATAGGTTAGTTAGTTAATTTTGTCTAAGTTTTAAATTTTAGTGGTTTTTATTTAATTAACAATGATGTAGTGCATGATTTATTTATGAACATTTTATTGGTCTTTGCTTATTTCTTTATTTGTTAGTATTTTTTTGTGGTTGTCTTTGACATGTTATTGGAGATATTTGTGCAATCTTGCTTCCACCCCTACCCCCACCCCCCACCCCCCACACACTTTTTGGTAAGTGAAAATAAGAAATATGTTTACACAATCATATTTATAAGTACATTTTTTATGATAAGTTTATCGTGTACTCATTCATCCTTAATCAGAGGTCCCAGATTCGAGTCTCCCTGAATATGAAATTGCGTTTGTTAAGGAGCATTTTACCTCCTAGTGTGGACTTCTCAGCGTGTCATTCTCCGATTAGTGGATGCGGTGGCATGAAAGTTGGGATCATTATTATATTGGTAAGTTTGTTGTGCTTTAAAGCATAATATATAAAATTGAACTGATAAACACACATATTTTTTTCTTACTATTCGTTATTTATTGTGTTTTACTATGATGCATTATATTTCTCATATAGTCCTCTAAATCAAGTGAGAAGTCTTTAATTTCAAGTTGTTGAATCACAAGAATTATATGAAAATTGGATATAAGCCAGATCAGTCTCTACCAAAATCTATTCATATTGCTCTAATAAATAAAAATAAATTAACCATTTATATATATATATATATATATATATATATATATATATATATATCGGAGGGTTCATCCCAAACGTCCTTTATTACTCCATTATTGATGTTGCTTTTAATATTTTGTTGCGTTGGAGATTTTGAAACAGGAAAAAAATATCCACGAACTTGATTAAATCTGAATTGACATATATAAAAGGAAAAGGGAACTAAGGAAGTGAACATTTTTTCCCATTCAACCCATGTGTGACTATATGCAAGGGTCAATGTGAGAAAATTTAGAGAAAATTATTGAAATTGTTGGTAACATTTAATAATTAAAAACAAACTATAAAATGAGAAACATTTTATATGAAGAAAAATAAAGAATATTAGAAAATGTGTATAGCTTTTAATTTAAGTAGTAGCAGGTATTTAATATTCACAGAATTCATCCATTTTTATTTATTAGAGCAATATTATAAAAATTCTGTGTAAATGGGTTAGCCCAATAATAATTGAATACTCTCTTCAATCCATTTTACTTGATATTTAATTTACACAGAATTTTTATAATATTTAAATGTTTTTTATGTGCTTTTATTTATTCTTTGATCTCAATTAATACTACTATATTAAATTGCATTAATCTCTTTACATATTTATTAAAATAAAAATAAAGGTGAAAAATTCATTAATTATATCTTAATTTTTTAAAAGGATAAGTATTTTTAAATAAGTTTTTTTTGTAACCATGTCAACTAAAATGAATCAGATGCAATATACACAAGATATTCAATTAGGCACATTTAAAAAAAATAAAAAATAAAAAATAATCAACTTCTGGCTCATAGCAAAGTACTGTTGGAATTTGTTTAGTGTTAAATATATTACAAATTTTTTTCTCTTTAAATTTTGTACCAACAATAGTATATTATTAAAAGTAAAATAGAAAGTTAAATATAAAAAAATGTTATAGAAAGAACGGAAAAGACTCAAATATGTCATAGAATATGAACCAAACTTTTAATGGATGACACATGAGTCTCTCAAAGTTCGATGACATATTTGAGTATTTTCTCCTTTTTAAAAATGATTTAACTAATGATGTAGCTGAATCAAAATTGATCACGTGTAAAAAAATAATTTTGCAAAATTAAAACTATTTTCAGTTAATAAACAATGTCATGAATGAGACTTTTCTCAAACGAAAATGAGGATGAACCATACTTTTTAACAAATGACATAAATGAATCTTTTATTAAAATTTTGATGATATATTTGAGCCATTATCCCTCGAAAGAATAAAAAGTGAAAAGTAAAAAGAAAAAATCTTGAGGAAAAGTGGGGTCTTTATGGTGGGGGGTGGGGTGGTTGGTAACTGTATTCATGTCTCAACTTGGTCTATTTTATTTCTAACTTCTACTACTCTGTTCCTCACTTTTGACTTCTGATTTTAGTGCCATCCATTTGATATTTATATGCTCAGATTATTTTTTTTGACTTTATCTTTGCTTTCACACCCCTCCCCCCCTCCTCACCCCCAACAAAACTTTCTTCTTCCCCTCTTGTCTGTTCTTTTTCACCAAAGTTCATGGATTAACCTCAAAGACTTTAATTGTAAGTCCCCTTTTCTTGATCCATTCTTCTTTTTATCTATACTTTTGTAAAGATTTTCATTAAATTAGCAATATAATTAAGTTTTCTGTTTTCATTTTTTCATTTAATTTGAGTCTTGATTAGTTTGCTTGCTATGCTATCATTTGTTTTTGTTGTCTAAAAGTGCTTATATACAAATTTAAAGCTGAAGGGGTCAATAAAGATTCAATCTTTATTGGTTAACATCTATGGGGTTGGTCTCTTTTTTGTTTATATACAAATTTACAGAGATTATTGCTTTGTTTTTTTCTATTTTTGTTTTACTAGTTAAATGAGTCTTGATTAGTTTGCTGGTTATGCTATTGTCTGTTTTTTGTTGTCTGAATTGATTGTATTCAAATTTACAGATGAAGGGGTCAATAAAGATTCAATCTTTATTGATTAACATCTATGGGGTTTGCCCCTTTTTTGCTTTAATACAAATTTACAGAGATTATTGCTTTGTTTTTCTATCTTTTTTGACTTGTTTTGACTAGGTAAATGAGTCTTGATTAGTTTGCTGGTTATGCTATCATCTGTTTTTGTTGTCTGAATTGCTTATATACAAATTTAAATGAGTCTTGATTAATTAGCTGGTTATGCTATCATCTGTTTTTGTTGTATGAATTGCTAGTGCACGTTTATATACAAGTTTACGGCTGAAGTGTTCAATAAAGAGTCAATCTTTATTTGGTTAAATTTTGTGGGGCATGTGCCTTCTGGGGTGGAAATGAAAAACGATCAAGTCTTTTAAAGGTAGGATGATTTTGGAGCCTAAATACTATGTACTAATGGTTGTTCTTTTTTCTGATTATCAGTTCACTTACATGTCAATATTTTGCAGAAGCCACTAAAAATGAATCATCCATAAAAATGAAACTAGGATTTGGAAGGTTTTCAATTTGGAGCATTTTGAGATAAAAGAGGGAGAGGGAGAGGTGGTTAAGTTTTGTGCGTGTGTGTGTTGGGGGGTGGGCTAGCAATTTAATCATGGAATGTCTATTGCCTGATCAAATGCAATTTTTTTTTTTTTGGAAAAGATGTCCTAGAACATGTTATTGGATTAGTGAGAGGTTCCTCTTTTCTTGTTCTGGAGATTGTGTGTCTGAGCAATACTTTTGAGATTTTAAATAAGGCTGATACCAAGATTCTTTTTATATGTCTACTGATATGATGATATTTAAAAAAGATACTAACCTTACGGTTTTGAGATAGTAAGTTTTCTATCTAATGTCTGAAGCTTTGGATATTGGAGTTCCAATGGAATGGATATGACCTCTTTGCACTTTGGTTGAAAATTTGTGAACTTCTCGAGTCAGCTAACATCGGTTGCTGTAACAATAATGTAATGCTTAGGAGCTTGACTGCAGCTAAGAAGTTGTGGATTTAGTGGTTTTAGGTGAGAGGAAAATGTGACAGGTACGAGACAAGCAAGTTTCTCTTGTGGTATTTGTTTCAGTTTGCGGCTCAAGCTTAACATATATCCATTTTCTGAAATTCAATT
Source organism: Solanum verrucosum (assembly GCF_900185275.1). Classification (NCBI taxonomy): domain Eukaryota; kingdom Viridiplantae; phylum Streptophyta; class Magnoliopsida; order Solanales; family Solanaceae; genus Solanum; species Solanum verrucosum. Next base: position 3,218,090 of record NW_026020630.1, read on the forward strand.
ATATGGTAAGAAAACTGTCATAGCTACATAATTATCTGATTATGTGATAGGAGACAACGAGTCACACACAATAGGGAAGATCAAAGCACCTAGTTTTGGGTGAAGACAAAAAAATGTTCCGTTCGATAAATTCAATAATATTTTTGAATCAGATTAATGTATTTGTACCTGTTAGAAATAGGTAACATTTCTTTCAATGATGCTCTTACTATGTAGAATTCAGGTTCACATAATTGCTAAAACTAGCCAAGGCCCAAAGGCTAAATCCTCGAGGGCAAAAAGCTTAACTGTATAGGACTTGTGCAAAACCTAGGCTAAAAACGTTTAGCTCACAACTTCCAAACTATCCTCCATTAGTGTAGGAGTGAAGTCTTGTGTATCAGCTAGCTTAAGGGATTCGTCTCACGTAGCTTCTGCATCTACTGCAGAAATATACCTAGTAAGGCATCTTGGAAAGATTGGGGAATAGTATCTTCTATATTTCCCTCCTCGCTCTAACTCGGCCACAAGAGAGGACGGGCTTCAGGGAAATGAGACAATAAGTGAAGAGATTTAGCAATAACTGTGCTTTTTCCCTCCCCCTCCCCCTTGCTTTCCCAGTTAAATAAAGGGAAGAAAGATTGGGTTGAGCAACATAAGGTCTCAAGTTCAAATTCCAACTAAGACAAAAACACTAGGTGGTTTCTTCCCATCTGATCTAGCCTTGGTGGACGGAGTTACCTGCTACCTGTTGCTGATGGGAGGTGGCAGGTACTCGTGGAATTAGTCAAGGTGCGCACAAGCTGGCCCGGACACCACGGTTATAAAAAAAAAGGGAAAAAGATAGGAGAAGGAAGGATGGATCTGCTAGGTAGATATGTCGCAGTAAAGCTTTACAGAAAGGTCGTCCGTTTTGTAACTCGAGCATTGGTTATTACTGATCTTGTGAATGAGTGACTAATTAGAATATTTTTAGCATCTTTGTCATTTTTAAAGCACTTGATTGAACAAGCAGGATCTGCAACATCTTAAATTCAATTTATTCCAGTTGCCTTCTTCATTTTTCTGAACTTATTTTTTCCTTTTTCTTTCATGTTAGAAATTGTTGTTGAACTAGCTCAATATATGATTCTCTTTTCGTGGTTCCATTTTGGAAAATAAAGCTTGCTGACATGGACTCCTGATGGCTTTAATGCGAGTAGAGAATGATGTAAAATGGCAAGGCTCTTGCTCTATGCAGGCAGAATTGATCTCAATGTTTTAGTCTTTCATTGCCAAAAGTTAGATTGAACTTAAATCCTGAACTTAGAATTTTTTGCTTTATTGCAGTTATTATATATGTGTTTGATTGTACAAAATGTTTGATTATGGTTCCAAGTCCCAAGATCTGGATGGGCAGCCAAAAAAAGTTTGTAAGGTACTAAAAAACTTTTGTTAAGGTTATTAAGCTTTTATTTCAGTCCACTTCTTTACGCATATATTTTGGGGTTACATGTTCTTAATGTGAAAGATGGCAGTTGGAGCTGTGGGCTAAATACAATGTGTTATATGGTGTACTGTTGAAAATTTTGTTGTAAATCAATGCATTCTAGGTTTTTTGCAGATACAATCTTACCCTCGCTGTATTTGAAGATTGTTTTTGACACTCTTTTGGTTGGAATATACATTTTTCTATTAATTAAAGATAACACCTAAGATGTTACTGTTTAGCATTTAAGCAATTTATGGCTGATGAACAGGGCGGCTTGACATGAACAATGTATTTATGGTCATTTGTTGAGTCATTGATTATTTCTCCTTGAGTATCCCTACCTTATAATGCTTCTTAACATTTTTTAGGTTGAATGACTTTGATTGCGGACTAACCTCAGCGTCGACACCGTAGCAGCAAATAAATGTGGCTTCATCATGGAAGCTTTAAGACATTCTGGCCATGCAACTAGCAGCCCGTCAAGGTCTTTTAAGAGAGGAATGAGAAAAGGATCTGAAGGACTGAAGTCGATTGGTCGATCACTAGGATTTGGTGTCACTAAGGCAGTATTTCCTGAAGATCTGAAAGTTTCAGAGAAGAAGATTTTTGATCCTCAAGATAAATTCCTTCTCTTGTGGAATAAGCTGTTTGTTATATCATGCATTCTGGCCGTGTCTGTGGATCCTTTGTTTTTCTACCTTCCAGTTTTTGATGACAAGTCAAATTGCCTTCAGATTGATCGAAAGCTAGCTGTGATAGCCACAACGCTTCGTACCGTTGTTGATGCTTTCTATCTTATTCACATGGCACTTCAGTTTCGTACAGCTTATATTGCACCATCATCTCGAGTTTTTGGAAGGGGTGAACTTGTGATAGATCCTGGACAGATTGCTAAAAGATACTTGCGATCCTATTTTATCATCGATCTTCTTGCTGTGGTTCCCTTGCCTCAGGTTTAAAGAAATGCTTTATATTTTTTGATGTCTCTTTAAATTGAAACTTTATTTCCTATAGTAAACTACCATGGCTCTTATGGTCACTGACCTTATACTCCCTCCATCCTAATTTGTGTGGCACCGTTTGACTTGACACAAAGTTTAAGAAAGAAAGGTAGACCTTTGAAATTTGTGATCCAAAACAAACCTTAGCCATTTGTCTATCTATAATTTACTATAAATGAGTATTTTATTAAGGGTAAAAGGAGAATTTTAAAGTTATTCTTTCTAATTATAGAAAGGTAACAATCTTCTTGGGACGGACTAAAAAGGAAAGTGTGCCACATAAATTGGGACAAAGGTAGTATGTTGTTTTAAAATGATTGTCTCCTTCTTGTTATATCACGCTTTCGCTTTTCAAGGTTCTTTCTTCTTACTGTTCTGAATGTGATTTGAGTGGGATTTTTCATCCTGATTCTCTTCCTTTCTGTGTTAGGATACCGTCGATGAATGTTTTGATATGTTTTGTCTTTTTATTAAACTATTTGTTTATGAATCAGCCCATACAGCTCTTTTGATGTATGGCCTATCATCATTCACTTTGCTTTTCCGTTTATGGATCTATACAGATTGTAGCTGGGAGATTCCTGCAGAGATCGACAGGTTCTGATGTACTGGCTACCAAACAAGCTTTGCTCTATATCATTTTGCTCCAGTATATCCCCAGATTTGTCCGAGTTATACCCTTAACGTCAGAATTGAAAAGAACTACTGGTGTCTTTGCTGAAACTGCATGGGCTGGTGCTGTATCCTATTTGCTGTTGTACATGCTTGCTAGTCACGTAAGCTACTTATTAAGTTGCCGAAATGTTTGCTATCTGTTGCTAAGATAACTATTCATTGCGTTTTGAAATGTAACTCTTTTTTTCTTTTGTGTAAAATTGTCTTCTTTGCAGAGGTGGAAGTTCTGGTTTCCTGCTGTATTCTGTCATTTTGCAGATTATTATGAAGGAAAATATTTATTAATATGCAATCTCTGTTAATAGCATCTTCCTTGTCTTAGATGGATTGGAGCTAAAACCACATCCGTAAAGTAAAATTAATTTGTAACTGAAACGATTATTTGAAAATAGGTGGAAAACTTTTCAACAACTATATCTGTTGTATTGGTTTAAGAGAAATGCAGCGTGCTATCCGTTTTCTGGTTCAATTGCATGTATACAGAGTTTGCTGTTTCATTTTCCAACTAGAAAATGTTCACTTGTTCTGCAAAGAATATGCAAATTATATGGTTTTTCTTTGAAATTTCGGATTGCTCATCTTTACAAGAGCATCGCAAAGGTTATCTTGAGGTGGAATTTCTGATTGTTCCTTACTTCCATTCTCGTTGGTTCTTTTCAGATAGTTGGCTCCTTTTGGTATTTGCTTTCTGTGGAACGCTATGATACATGCTGGGAAAGAGCTTGTAGTCATAACACAACATGCCAAACTGATTTCTTGTACTGCGGCAATCAAGACATGACAGGGTATAATGCTTGGAGCAATATCAGTGAATCGGTTTTAAATGGAGCATGCCCTCGGAGCAGTGAAAATCCACCATTTGATTTTGGAATTTTCGGGCAGGCTTTGTCATCAGGCATAGTTTTCTCGATGAAGTTTGTGACTAAATATTGCTACTGTTTGTGGTGGGGACTCCAGAATTTAAGGTGGCTTTACTCTTATCCTTAGCTAACATTCTTCTGATCTCATTTGCTTTAGTCTCTCGTATCTTTCAGGGATTATGCCTAAGGAATGAAAAACAAAGCATTAAAATTTTCCATCACATTACTACTTAATCCTTTTGTTGTTTGAAGTGTACATTTATGCCTAATTACTTCATTGTAGTTTACCATTTGCTTAACTATATGTTGATTAAACATTACTTGAAAGTTGTATGAAAAGTCTCCATGTACTAGGTTTTGCATATTATGACTATTTCCTTTTGTCACTTTGTCATGCTCTCTATAGTATTTTGCCATGGCTTTTCCACTTCCGCCTTTTCTTTTCAAACTGTATTGAATTGCTTTTCCTTGAGCCGAAGGTCTATCAGAAACAACCTCTCTAAGTCCCAAGGTAGAGGTAATGTATGCATACACTCTGCCCTCCTCTATTCCCACTCGTAGGATTACACTGGATATGTTGTTGCTGTTGCTTGTTGGCGCTCACTTAGGTTCTGTCCCTACCTGATAGCCTATAATTCAACGTGAACAGGACTTTATTTTTTGTGTTAAGGTAACAAGATTATTGGGTGGTAAGACTATAAGGTTTTGTGGGAGTTATAAGACAAGTGCCCTTAGGACTTTGGTCTAGTTGTAACTAGTAAGAGCGCAACTTGTGATGTGTAAATTAGGTGCACGTTACAGGTTCAAATCCTACCACAAACAAAAGCCTGGTTTTTATGTAGAGAACGATGGAGGGACAAACCCAATATCAACCGAGTTTCAAACTGTGCACCAATGGCCTGCAGAGATTTATCTGTTATTAAAAAAAAGTCAAGTTCCTAATTCAATTGTTCTGGAGTTCTAGTGTGACATACTTTTTCCTGTTGAATACGAAGAGAACAGGAATTTCCTGCTAATCATGTGCTATCATCGTATTTAAATGATTATTATTCCAATGACTTTTTCGGTTCATATTGTCTATCAACTAATTAGTTTGACGGAGGGGGTAGTGTTTTCCTGTTACTGAATCATGACAGCCTATAATTAAATGTGAACACTAATTGAAATTATTCTAGTATGATATGCTTCTTTTGGTTCATATTGTCTATTCACTATTTGGTTAGACCAATATTATCGGTAGGATTTTCTTTAATTTTTGTTCTCTACCCAGAGGACTGAAGAGGAAAAGAAGAAGTGTCTAAGCTGGAGTTCTGAAAACTAATTAAATGTATATTTACGTTATTTTGCTTATCATATGCTAAGGTACAGTAATTGGTAATAAACCTTTGGTAAACTTGTACTGATGGCATTTCTATTTTCTTGTTTTGCTTGTGTAGTACCCTTGGACAGGGACTTCAAACTAGCACATATCCCGGGGAGTCTTTATTCTCTATTGCACTAGCGATACTCGGACTCATTCTCTTTGCACTGTTGATTGGTAACATGCAGGTAATGATCGAATGTTATAGTAATGTAGTCTTATAGAGATTTCTTGTCATTTTGTTATTAACAGAATATTGTGTGAAAACTTCAGAAAAATCAATTGCCCGTGGGAGCTTACTGTTATGATACTCGTGCTTGATGAAAACTAAGTTCTTTAAGACATTTTACTGTTAAGATAAGACACTTAGAGCAACCAATTAAAAAAAATGCACTTAGTGCATCTCTTTCGGAAGAATTGGGTAAGGAGACACTCAAACTTGGCCTTAGTTGGCAAGTAAGAACTCTACTTTGAGTATGCACATCTAGACACCTCAGCTCCTCAGCTCGTCTCCACTGTGTTAGTTGAGCACTCTTAACTTACAAAATGATCATCTATATACCTCCAAAATTTATATGCCACATCAGCATCGGGTGTCAAGAGACACAGAGGGGGACCAATTGGGATGTTCAGTTGCCAGTTGAAACCAAGTTGAGGTGTGTAGATGTGCACTCTCATAGTTAGAGCTCTTACTTGCTAGATGAGGCCAAGTTTTAGGGTTTGTTTATGTATTATGCCATTGGATAATTCCACTTTGTTTTAAGCGAAAAGTTCTTGCAAAATGGTGATATCATATCTCTTTTATGCAGTGTCAAATAAATTGCTTCTCTCTCAGCAACAGTTAAGAGTTTGCAATAGTCATGAGACATACAGAGGGCTTATTCATAATTTTTTAGATTGCGGAAAATGTCAAACGATAGCATTTCTTATACTAATAGTAATTTCAATAGAGGTTTAGGATCTTAAGCTATGCCGTTGTAGAGTACCACATAGATATGAAGCTTTGTTGGATACCTCCTTGACATGATATTTTTAAATACGAGACCCGTTGCTGTTGTAGTGTTGTTTATTTTTCTTTTGGCTCCCATCTCTCATTTCTTCCAAAATGATACTAAAAAGAAAGTTTTTAAATTAAGGAAGACTCTCATGAAAAGAAATTTTGAACAAGTTGCCAAGGGACAGAATTTTCGGATTACTCGCACTATGACATCTGAGTAATGTACTCCTTTTGTTTGATCAACTAACTCGCATGAAAATTACATACACCGTCAAAATCAAAACTGCTATTCAACAAGAAGTTCATTTTATGACGTTCAATTTCTTTGAAGTGTTTCTGATAATGCATTTATCTCCATGGGAAATTTGTACTCAAGAGTTTGGTATTTTGCTATCACAGACATACCTTCAGTCTCTTACTATTCGACTTGAAGAGATGAGAGTTAGAAGGCGTGACTCGGAACAATGGATGCATCACCGATTGCTTCCACAAGAACTTCGAGAACGGGTAAGGGGCTATGATCAGTACAAGTGGCAAGAAACACGTGGAGTGGATGAAGAAAATATAGTTCAGAATTTGCCCAAGGATCTCAGGAGGGATATTAAACGTCATCTTTGTCTGGCTCTAGTGAAGAGGGTAACTAAATTTTATATTCCTGCTTTTTCGATAATATTTGTTTCTCCACCTTGAATCAACTTGTCTAATACTCTGTTGCTTAGACCCTCCAAAAATGTTACTGCACCAATGTTAGGTCCTCCAAAAATGCATAGCTCTTGGAGGACCCAACACACATCTGGCGATATTTATGAAGAGTCCGAGCAACATAGGTATCATAGTAGTCATGGTACTGTCGTTCTTCAATAATAGAGAGGCCGAATCATGAGACGATTAAATACATCCTTGCTTTAGAAATAGCACTTGCCTCAGCTCTGCTCTCATAGAAAATTGATTATACAACAACATACCTAGTGAAATCTCACAAGTGGGGTCTGGGTAGGTTAAAGTGAACACACACCTTACCCCTACCTCGTGGAGGTAGAGAGTGTTTGCGAAAGACCCTCGGCTCAAGTGCAGCAAATCAAAATAGCTATGATCAGGGAAAACGAAAGTGAAGAAAATATAGCAACTAATAATCTGGTCTTAGTAGTGTTCTTTCTTTTATTTCATGTTTTCCTAGTTTCTTGCTACAATCCGATGGTATAACGGAGGTCATGAAAATGTTTGCTCCACAATTGAAGCTCTAAAGCATGCTTCTAGAGTGAACGACCGAGCATTCATTTTATGACTAGGACAAACGATTCTACGGCTGCTAAGCTTTACGTTATTGTCTTTTGCTAGTGTTACTTTACTTATATTCCATTGTTGATTTTCAGGTGCCTCTATTTGCAAATATGGAGGAGAGATTGCTTGATGCAATTTGTGAGCATCTAAAACCCTGTTTGTACATCGAAAACACTTACCTTGTTCGAGAGGGAGATCCAGTGGATGAAATGCTCTTTGTGATACGAGGCCGCCTTGAGAGTGTGACAACTGATGGTGGGAGAAGCGGTTTCTTCAACCGCAGTTTGTTAAAAGAGTCTGACTTCTGTGGAGAAGAACTTCTTACTTGGGCACTAGACCCGAAATCAGGTTCTAACCTCCCGTCTTCTACTCGTACTGTGAAAGCTCTAACAGAGGTAGAGGCGTTTGCATTAATAGCAGATGAGTTGAAATTCGTCGCCAGTCAGTTCAGAAAGCTACACAGTAGACAGGTACAGCACACGTTCCGTTTCTACTCACAGCACTGGAGAACTTGGGCTGCTTGCTTCATCCAAGCAGCATGGAGGCGTTTCACGAAAAGGAAACTTATGGAACTTCAAAGAAAAGAAGATGAAGAAGCAGAAGCGTTGGCCGGGGCCAGTAGTAACTCGGGTGGATCTTCTTTTAGTATTGGGGCAACGTTCTTGGCATCGAGATTTGCAGCTAATGCTCTCCGAGGCGTTCACAAGAATCGAAATCTCAAGTCTGCTAGGGAGCTTATGAAGCTGCAAAAGCCTCCAGAACCTGATTTCAGTGAAGATACTGAGTGAATTTTGTATGCTTTTTGGCTTAGACTTGTTGTTGATCTTTTGAGCTTTGCAAAAAGCTTGATGTATAATTCATGTTTATTAGTCTTATTGCTTCATATTTATGTAAGAGTTTTAACTTCTATACACTGATACTACTGATACTGATTGTGTAAATAAATATTTACATTTATCATGTCGCCTAAAAGGTAACTATGGGTAGCTGCCCGTGATAAGTGGAAAACAGGGCATATAATTTACTATTTCTTTTGTTTCAATTTATTTGTCTGATTTGACTTGATATGAAGTTTTAAAAAGTAAAAAAGACTTAAATTTCGTAGTATTAAACTAAAGATATGTAAAATGTATCAAAATGTCTTTTAATCTTGTGGTTTCAAACGTCTCACGTGAAAAGTTAAAATTAAAGATTGGCCAAAAAAAGGAAGCAACACTGATCATTTTGAAATGACTAAGAGATCCAATCTTATCCTTGAAAATGACTTTCATCGTATCAAACTCATTAACACTGATCATAGGCATGGTTGCATGGTTTTACTATCTTTATTCTTATGTCAATCGAACTGTATAAAAATATCAACAGATCTGTGTCAAATCCTCAAAAAGTGTCTTTTTAGAAGTCAACAAAAGTACGACAATAATTTTTAAGAATTCAAACAACACGTCTTTGTAATGCCTTCTATTTTCAGGACAAAATGACATGAAAGTTCTAATATGAAATCTAAGTAGGGCATATTCCGTAGAACACCTAGTAAAGTGATCCAATCTCAAAGTGAAATAAATACCATAACTTCGATCTTGTTCAATAAAATCATCACACAATAAATCACCTTCAAGTTTTACCAACTACTATCAGAGTGAATATGATCTCTACCAGACATACGTAAATAAAATAGGAATAATATATTTCATTCCACAAGGTAAAGTGGCAACTTTATTTAGGCATTTTATTAATCAAGAAAACAAGAAAGCCTATACTATTGCCTTTATTCATACAACTTGATGCATTTCTTTTTCTCAAACATTAATAGTCCCTTGAGATAAGAACTGATCCCTTATATGTTTAGTCATCAACATCTTGACTAGCTCTAATTTTAAAGAGAGTTCCTCAGCACCCATTCCACCAGAGTTGAAACACCATAACCCGTGGCGTTTTTCTTTTCATCGCTCCAGACAGGGCCAGCTATGTCGAGATGCAACCATTGGACCTTCTCGTCAACAAACTGCAAAAACAAAGACCAAGTGTCATGTTTCTCGTCTCAAACTAAAGATATGTAGAATGTACCAAAACGTCAGTATTAGAGTGATGATGAGATGAGTACTTGTTTGAGGAAGAGAGCACCAGTTATGGCACCACCATCACGAGGTCCCGTGTTAATCATATCAGCCACTCCTGATTTCATACTCTCCCAGTAACTCTCCTCCATAGGCATCCTCCATAGCTTTTCACCACTTGCCTCAGCAGCTACAACCACCTCCCTTGCTAGGCCATCACTAGGTGTAAAAGCACCTGTATTCGTATACGAGATATCCAATGAAGTTCAAGCAGAGTACACATACAACGTGTACCAAACAAAGAATAGAGTCACAAACAAATATACCAGCAACTGAAGGTCCAAGAGCAGTCACAATAGCACCAGTTAATGTTGCCAGATCAATTATCTGCATATATTCGATCAAACATGTAGAAGTGAATCAGGGGAAACGTACACATTGAAGTGATCGATGTACGATGCATAATAACAATGTTTAATTAATACCTTCTCAACACCTTGGTTACATGCATATATCAAAGCATCAGCAAGTGTGAGCCTACCCTCAGCATCAGTATTGTTAACCTCAATTGTCTTACCGTTTGAAGCTGTGACAATGTCTCCAGGCCTCATGCCTGCTCCACTGATCATATTTTCACAAGCTGCAACAATGAAATGCACCTGCAACGCAACAACATAACATACGTGGTAATTGAATACATGCACTTCCGAGTAAATACATTCTAGAATGATGGATGATAAAGGAAGGACTCACCTCTACTCCAAAAGGCCTAATTTCACCAAGAGCTTTTGCTGCACCTAAAACAGCCGCAGCCCCTCCCATGTCATACTTCATTAGCTCAATCTTCGAACCAGCTCCGGTCTTTAGGTTGTAGCCACCACTGGGGAACACGAAAACAAACGTTCAACAAATCATAACGTAAGAATAATAGAAGATAGAAATCCATTTACCTGTCAAAAGTTAATCCCTTTCCAACCAAGGCTATCTTCCTTTTGCGTTCCTTAGTAAGAGTTTTAAAACATAAATGGATGAAATAAGGAGGATTTTCAGTAGCTGCTGCAGCAACAGATAAATAGGCTCCCATTTTCAATTCTTTGCACTGCTCAGCATCCAAGATGTTTACAGTAATGACATCGCTGTAAGTGGACGCAATCTTTTTAGCCTCTTCAGCAAGTACCCCTGCAGCACAAAGTCGATATGTTAATTCTCACTTTTAGTAATATATGATATGATTGAAAGGGAAGTGCATTGAAAGACGATCACTAACCAGGCGTAACTATATTGGCTGGTGCATTAACGAGCTCTCTACCAAGTATAACACCTGCACATACATGTTCTGCATACTTGATTTTGCTTTCTATTTCAGTCCAGTTCCCAGTCCAAGAATATCCAAAGATTCCAAAGCTGGTGTCTTTGACTCGGACCTAAACCTATTATCTTCGAATATCCCCAGCATAACTCCTATAGCATTCAAGAAATTTAATCAAGTTTTGTTTCTCAATATGGTTCACCAAGAAAATGGACATATATATATACCAGTTGCTATGGCAGAGGCAGAGTTAATCTTCGATTCTGCAGAGAGTCCATCCGTGGAAGCAAGTGAAACGGCAATATTACGAGCCTGAGCAGACTTGGCAGCAGCAGCAGCAGCCTCTCCTAAACTGTGATAAGAAGTAGGTGCTGATGCTGATGAGCCAAGTCCAACTAGAGTAATTCTTCCACCAGGAAGCCTGAGATTTATGGATTGTCCAGATTTTCCACTAAAATCCTCCTCAGATGAAGCTGCAGACAATAAACCATTCAATTTGGAATCGAGCTGTTGCAATAGTGGATTCTTGAACTTAGAATTCTCATCTCTAGCCAAGTCATTCTCCGTCGTGCCTATTGCAAGTAAGTCTCCTTGCCATTGCACCACATCAGTATCTTTAGCACCAATTGAAATCTTTCATGTTACAAAAACAGAAAAAGGATTTAGTATGAAAACTATAAAATAGAGATCACAAGAATCAACAATTGGTATTAGCATGCTAAGGATGGAGCAACAACAACAAAAACTGAGCGTACGCAAGACCTTACCTCTACCTCAGATTTGATCAGGTAGAGAGGCTGTTCCCAATAGACCCTCGGCTCAAGACAAAAATAGACTAAAAAAGACGTATTGAAAGTACAAGAGACAATATATGTAGTAAACAAAACAACAGATAGTAATAGAACAGTTGTACAAATAAAACAGACTAAAAAAGACATAATGAAAGTATCTGTAGTAAACAAAACAACATATATTAGCAGAACAGTACTACAACCAAATAAAACAGACTAAAAAAGACATAATGAAAGTACAAGAGACAATATATGTGGTAAACAAAACAACAGATAGTAGTAGAACAGTATTACAACCAAATAAAACAGGCTAAAAAAGACGTAATGAAAGTACAAGAGACAATATATATATAGTAAACAAAACAACATATGGATAGTAGCAGACCAATACTACAACCAAATAAAACAAACTAAAAAAGACGTAATAATAGTACAAGAGACAATATGTAGTAAACAAAACAACAGCTAGTAGCAGAACAGTACTACAACCAAATAAAACAGACTAATGAAAGTATAAAAGACAATATATAGTAAAGAAAACAACAGATAGTAGTAGAACAGTACTACAACGATATAAAACTATAAGCACCTTAGGGACATCACTTTCATTAGGCCTAGTAAGACCAAGAGTATCACCAGCAATACAATGAACTATTCTTTTACTTCTTCTTGAACACAAGGGTGTAACTGAAAATGAAAAAGCCCATCTAGGACTAGATTGACATTTAGTAAAAACTGAAGGGTTACAATGCAAAGAAGAAGAAGAAGAAGCCAATAATGAAGAAACTCTTAGTGTTGCCATTGTTAAAAAAAGAAAATTTGTTGTGTGTACTGTAGTCTTTCTCTTCATCTCTTATATAGAAGAAAGAATAAGATATTTGCATGTCAACACGTTTTATTCATTCTCTACTCTTTTAACGGGATCTATATCCTTCAATTTTGGGTGTACACAAGTAAGTACTTAAATAATTCAAAAAAAAAAGTAGACACATGCGTCCTACATAACAGTTCTACATCCTACATGACATCCTACGATATTATGCCACATAGGACGTGTGTGTCTACTTGTTTAACTTTAAATAGTTTCAATGTCTACTTATAAACCCTCAAAATTTAAGGGCATACATGACAGTTGAAATTAGGGGTCGACCGAATTAAACCATACCGAATAGATTCATAAGATTTTTTATATATCACTGTGAACTTTTGTTTAAGCTTATAACCGTCTCGAATAACTAGGATGGTCTTTCTAATTTATACTCCCTCCGTCCACTTTTATTTGTCATGTTGCGCTTTTTGAAAGTCAATTTGGCTAATTTTCAAAGTTAAATTAGATTACATTAACTCGATATTTCAAACAAAAATTTAGATATTCAAAAACTATACGAAAAATACTATAAATTGCAATTTCTTGCATATCAACATGATGATAACATACATTGTAAAATGTTGGTCAAAGTTCTCATCGTTTGACTCTAAAAGAAAATCATGACAAAATAAAAGTGGACGGAGGTAGTATAAAACCCCCAAAAATATCCAAACTGGATCGAATAGTCTTACATATATGCAAGATAGTTTACAGAGAAAATGGTCTAAAACCCCCCAACCTATACTCAAAATCCCAACTACACACTCCAACTTCAAGGGTGTCCTATTATCCCTGAACTTTATGTTTCTCTATTTTCTACACACTTAAGTGTTAACCTGTCATAGGAGGTGTTCTCACCTCCTCTAGGCGCGTTAGAAGGTGAATTTTGACGAATTCCTCTTTCTTCAACAGTCATCTTCCCCACCATTAAATAAACCATTGTTTCTTCTTCCCCACCATTAACCATTGTTCCTTTTGTAAAAAAATCACGATTTTCTCTAAAAAATAAGTAGGATTTAGTTGTTTATGTTCATTTCTACTTCAAATCTTGAATTTAGAGTTTGTAATCTGCTCTAATTTCTTATTTAGGTCTCTAATTTTAATTTTGAATTTTCTTGAAATTTATCAAAAATGACAAATGAAAACTTGAATAAGCTAAATAGGTTGATAAACTACGAAATCAAGTTGAAAATACACAGCAAAATCCTTCGATCATCAACAGAAATGCATATGCAAATGGAGAAGGAGATGAAAAGGAGAAAGGATGATTTTTGGGTCTTTTACGTTTTAGGAGGGAAATGGGGAAAAAAAGGGAATTGGGAGTTGAAGAGGTGGGGGATCCGCCGCGTGCAATCACGTTGGACTATTTGTTTGGTTTATGTGTTGAGGTCAGCGTTTAAGTGTGTAGAAAATAGAGAAATATGAAGTTCAGGGGTAATAGGACACCCGTGAAATTGGAGTGAGTAGTTGGAATTTTGGGTATAGATTGGGGGGCGGGGGGGGGGGGGGGACTTTAGACCATTTCTCTAGTTTATATGTTAAATTTAATATACAAATATATTTTATAGGGAAAATGCATAGGTACCCCCAGCCTATGCCCGAAATCTCAGAGACACACCTAACCTTTACTAAGGTCCTATTACCCCCCCGAACTTAATTTATCTATAATATTCTACCCCTTTTCGGCCTCGTGGCACTATCCTTAAAAAAAATGTCAACATGCGCTGGGCCCACAAGATAGTGCCACGTAGGCCAAAAGGGGTAGAATATTACATATAAAATAAGTTCGGGGGGTAATAGGACCTTAGTAAAGGTTAGGTGTGTCTCTGGGATTTCGGGTATAGGCTGGGGGGGTACTTATGCATTTTCCCTATTTTATAAATTATTTTTCATATACATGAATAAAAATTAGGCCACTAGACTTTGGGTCTTCAGTTGATTAGTTTTAGTTTTAACTTTTTAAAGGATACAATTAGTAGACTCATACATTCATAAATCATAACTAATTACCTATATTAATATAATAATATTGATATATCAAATAATTAGTTTACGGCAAAACCTAACACACTACGTACTAGTTCTATTGAAAGTTTAATACTAACAAAGTAATCAAAAATTAATCGAACCCTATCGATATCGAATAAAACCAACATGATTGGATTGGTTTTAAAAAATCTAATTTTAGTTATGCATGGTAAAATAATCGAAAAATTGGGACGATATCATTTTTTTAAATAATCTGCCGAACCATCTCATTAACTCCCCTAGTTAAAATCAAGTTTAAGAGCAGATTTATATTATGGCTTTATTTTATTTGCATGTGAACCAAATTTGTGGGGCAACTAAATTTAACTCATGCATCATTTTTTATTTTTTTGTTTCACTCATAGACCAAGGCAACACGTGATATCATTCATAAATATTTGTCTTTTATTGGCTTATTGCTATTGATGATATGTTTGTTTCTAATGGAGGGTATTGTTAGAATTAGTATAAAGTTTATAGCAAATTATTTTATTTTTTGAATCTTTTTAAAATAGAGTCCATGCTTAACAAAATCATTATTTATTATTTCTCTGAAAAAGTTGAATTTGTTATCTAAATTATTATCACTTATTTGTGAAAACAATTTCGATTATTCACGTAACATATATACCCTTTTGTTTGGTTATTGGTCAATAATAAATAAAAGACAATAATTGGACCATTTGTAGCCCCTTCAAAGAATTTCAACCATTGAAATTTTGAGCACGTTTTATTTATTATAAAATAAGACTTCATTATCTTTTCTATTTTTCTTTTTGGAGACCCAAAAAGATTGGTGGTACATTAAAGCAGGAGAAAGAAAAAATATTTATTACTTTTCGGAGTTTATTTTTACTTTGTTCATTTTAAATTTTTTTATATTTTTGTTTAAAAAATAATTAATATAAATATTTTATCGCAATATTTTGACGAGTAATCTAAGATTTTGATAAATAATTTGAGGAATACGTAATTAATCTTAATGGTAAAACTATGAAAAAGGATGCTCATTCCATTTCTTTTTAGTTGTCATGTTGCACTTTTAGAGAGTCAATTTGACTAATTTTCAAAGCTTTTCATTAGATTATATTCATTCGATATTTTAAAATAAATTTTAGATATTCAAAAGTTACACATAAAGTACTATATATTGCAACTTTTTTCATATCAATATGATGAAAAAATACATCTTAAAATATTTATCAAAATTCATATTGTTTGACTCTCAAAAAGAAAACTATGACAACTAAAAAAGAAGGCATAATACATATATTGGCCCCTAAACTTGGCTTCAAATTTTAACTTTGACCTCCAACTTTCATAATGCACAAATAGGCACTTTAACTATCCTACCTTTAAATAAATAAACACGCGATTTTTGGAGCCAAAAGCGTGAAATGCACACGCTGCCACGTGTATTAGTGACCCATTCAATGGCTGCCAACTATTCAATGCATATGGGCCCGTTTTCCTGTCTATTTGACACCTTTTCAAATAATTTCTCTTTATTTTTGCCTCACAACTTCTTCCTTCACTTTCATTTTGTGGTAAATTAATATTTGAAAATGTCAATTATTCAATTTATAATTTATTTGTCTTATTTCTTTTTTTAATTTATGTGTATTCAAAGATTACATTAAGAAACTATAAATTATTAGACTTAATATTTAAAAAAATTTATTACAAATTTGAAAATTACGTAATATACACTATTAATTACAATAATTACTAATTTAAAATATTTTTTCAATCTAATAAGAGCCTACAAACACACTATACGTTATATTTAAAAGTACTATAAATCATAATTAAAAAATATTTTTTTTAGAAAATTTTTTGTTGACTCTTGAAATTCTATTGGTGACACATGAATTTGAATAGATGGAACAATATATATTATTGAAAGTTAACAATACTATAAGTTATTCGAAAATGACGTTAATGATTTTTATAAATTATAACAAATTAGCAACTAAAATATTTTTGAAAAAACATACAAAAAATTAGTTGATGAATCAGCCACCACACCGTGGACATGTATGCTTTTTGTGATTAAAATTGAGTTTAAGGGTTATTTTGGTCATTTAAGGATTTTTCTTTAAACTTCAAGCTTTATTAATAGTGATGTATTCATTTTAGAGTTAACATGAACATTTACTACCATATAAATATATATAATTTATTCAAATTGAAAATTTAAAACTATTTATTTAACGTCAATTAAAAATTAACTTTTAAATTAATTATTAGCACGGGCTCTTCATCACTAGAATATAATATAATAAGCGGGAATAGAGAGGACCTTGGGGTCGACACGTGTTCCTTTTTCCTTCTGGACAAAAAAAGACTATACAGACAGGAGGTCAACCTGTAAAAAAAAGGGGGACCCATATTTTACTATTGAAGGATGCGTGTTTCTTTTAAATTTCTTTTACCATACTAAATAATTGTATAAAATATTATAAATCACGATAATTAATTACTTAAATATTTAAAAGATATAAAAATATATAAAAGATCTTATTGACTCTTCAAATTTTACCGGTGACGCATAAATTCGGACAAATGAAATAATATATATTATTTGAAAATTTCTTAGAAAGTACTATAAATTACAGTAATTAACAACTACAAATATTTCAAAGACAAAAAAAATTGATTGAATCTCAAAAAAAAAATTTAGTACTACACGTGTTCCTTTTTCCTTCTTGCCAAAAAAAAACTTCATTATAATTTTTTTTCGTAATAACAAAATTTTTTATTAAATGTCACTTGCATTTTGCAGTAAACAACAAATAATGCAAAAAAGAGGGGAAAATTGTTGAAAAAAATATAAAAAGGGTTTAATTGTCCTTTCAATGCTTTTTTTACTGTTGAGCCCCAGAATTTTTACATCTGACGCGCCTAATTTGAGTGTATTTCACGCATTTTGCCAGGTAGGATCCGAGTGTTCTTTTGTTTAAGTTTTGGATAGTTAAAGTGCCTATTTGTGCACTTACAAAGTTAAAGGTCAAAGTTAAAATTTGAAGCCAAGTTTAGGGGTCAATATATGTATTATGCCAAAAAAGAATGGAGGAAATATGTTTTTCTCTCGAATGCTAAAAATGACAAATACTCCCTTCGTTCACTTTTATTTATCCGCCATTTGTATGCCCATTAAAAATAATGATAAATATGAGTATAAGACTATATTAATACATATATAATGAAGAGGGTGGATGAGTCCATTCATTATTTATTGAGTTTCTAATTCCACACCTACTTGCCTTTGTGGGATATTTTTGTGGAGTCTTGTTCAATTCATAAACACGTGGAATTCATTTTCAATTGAGATCACCTTTATTGGTGGAACATATATTTTTATTAATCGAAATGATTATTTTCTAACTGTTAATTTTCACTTGACATCGTATCTCTAACTAATTATCTTTTATATAACATAATTTTATAAATAATTTCACATGATTGATCAATTTACATAACTAAACTGTGAAATATACGTCACATACTTCTGTCTTATTTATATGCCTTGCTTTTCATAAATATTTAAAGAAAAATAGGTAGATCTAAAAAGTTAACTTTTTCCTTCATTTCATATTAATTGACTTATATTGATTTGATATGCACTTTAAAAGGATTTAATTAAAAGTATATCTAATAAATTAATCTTACTAATTATACTTAACTTTAAATTTAATTATTATAACTTTATACTTGTGAATTTTTATTGTGTGTAATATATATAAAGAGGGCCAAACACATAAACGGGTCCCTAAACTTGTTGGGTTTTTCCCCTCATGTATCTCAACTATGTCATTTTTCTATTGAATTCTTGAACCACCCATAATTTGTTCCCTTTTAAACATTGTGGGCTGATGTGGCACAAAATGTGATCTCAGGTCGCTTGATTGCGTGAAGACGTTTGTTGCTCCCAATTGCACACGCAAGTGGACGCGGTCGCGCAAGTAATATAGTGTCTCTTAAAAGAATCAGATTATCGAACCCAAAGGACTTGTCAATTAACTATTTTTACTAAATTATACTGATCTAATTTATTTAGTTAAGAGAACCAAAAGAGAAGAATGCAAGAACAAAATAATAAAATTACTTACAATAGTTGGAAAATCCCAGGGCTGCAGCATGTATAGGATTTCATGTATCATATTTTTGGCTTAGAATTAATTTCAGTTGTCAAGTTACTGGTTTATAGGGTTGATAGTATGGTCCAGGTGGTTCGCCTCTCGCCGCCTACTCCAATTAGCCATCTAACTACATCGTTGAGCGGGGATAGATAAACTAACTGGTGAGCATTTATATTTCATCCTATTTCATAACCAAGAAAGGTGTTCGTCTGGGCGTCACTCCTGAACACTAATCACCTCAATCTAATGGGTGGACCGAGCTCTCTATATCCTCTGGTCTATCTAATCCCTCCTCGTTCGATTTTAAGATTAGACAATATATTTATCTCATGGTGATCAAGAACAAAATACTAAAACAAGAATATAGAAGTAACTTAAAATGACAACCAAGAATTAATTCGAAAACCTTAAATAATCAACATTGAATCTGTAGCTACAATGAATTCGAAAATCTTGCATTCTTCTCTTTTGGTTCTCTTAACTAAATAAATTAGATCAGTATAATTTAGTAAAAATAGTTAATTGACAAGTCCTTTGGGTTCGATAATCTGGTTCTTTTAAGAGCCACTATATTACTTGCGCGACCGCGTACACTTGTGTGTGCAATTGGGAGCAACAATAATCAACATTGAATCCGTAACTACAGCCCCAGAACAAGGGCTTTAGCTACTAATCTCTAAGAAAATAAGAAGAAGAAAAGAACCCTAAAAAGTATTGACGACTTTCTCTTCAAAAGTGCCTCCTCCCTACTCTATCTTCTATCGTTCTCTCCCCTCTATAATTATTTTTATGGGCTATTTATAGAGATAAGAAACCCTAAAATAAAATAATTGAGTCCAAAATAAATTAGGAATCCAAATCCAAGCGGAATAAGAATTCATGTACGCGTAATCCGTGCTCTGCCGAGTTTCCTGCCCATCTTCGTTCTTCATATGATGCCACGTGGAATATTCAATTCCAATTCCAATTCTACTTCCACCAAAATATAGATTATTTTATAAAGTTTAATTCATTAAGCTGTCTGCTTGATTTCCTTCTTCAACCTTTCATTTTTAATTCGTTTTAACTTCAAATTTCTTGAACTTTCCACCAATTTAATCCTACAAATAAAATACACTATTAAGCACAATTCATAAAATTAATGCTCAAAAGGAACAAATATAAATAATAAATGTGAAGCGAATAATGCTTAAAATATATATTTTTGGCCTCACATCAACGTTTTAAAGGCGCTGATGTGGATCCCTGAACCACCCACCAACGCTCTTCTCCCCCTTTTAACCCTAATTTCTCCCTTTTTTTTCTCTTATTTCTCCTCTTTTCTTTCTTTTCATCATTAAGTTGGAGTTGCTCATCAGAATACATCTCTTCTTCATTGATTTCTTTTTAATAGGGATGAAGGGGCTTTAGGTTTGGGAAATGATTATGTGGCGCTGACATATAAATGGATTGAAGTTTGATTGGTTGTAATTTTCACGTGGAAAAGGTGGATCTCACGCGCACAATCAACAAAAAATATTTGCGGAAGTTTTGTGTCACATAGCCTACAGTGTTTAAAAGGAACAAATTATGGGTGATTCAAGGATTCAATAGGAAAATGGTGTAGTTAAGGTACCTGAGGGCCTATAAAGAGAGATAGTTAAAGGGTGAGTGATGTGTTGTTGAGTCATAAATTTGCGTAGAAGAAGAATTTTTATTTATTTAGCTAATCAAAAGAAGTTTATTACATTATAGTTAGTTAGTATTAAATAACTACATTAAGTAGTAATAGTCGAATTTAGCACCTGTTCATGTGCCCCCGAGAACTAAGAGAGGAATAGTTGAGAAGACATTAAAACAGAGGCATGATTAGAAAAGAACAGAGGAAACGAAAAGGTCACCCGTCCAAACCAGCAAAAATCACCAATCATAGAACAAAGAAGAAACCCTTTTTATTACCTCTTCTTTCTCGAACACATTTGCACCCGTATTCAAAGTAATTGCAAAAAGGGTTAAATAATGTATATTTACATAAATAATATAATCATTAGGAGAAATTTGTTTGTAACCTTCATCAACGACTCTATTTTTTGTTGCATCTTCAACAATTCACCTGTTTAGTTGGCGGACACCAAAATACACAAGCAAATAATGTATTAAAATTTGGAAAATGACTTTCATCGTACCGAATTCACAAACACTGATCATATGCTTGGTTGCACGGTTTTACTATCTTTATTCTTAACTGTATAAAAATATCAAGAGATATGTGTCAAATCCACAAAAAAGTGTGTTTTTTCACAAGTCAATACAAGTACGACAACAATTTTGAGTAATTCAATCAACGCGTCTTTGTAATGCCTTTTATTTTCAGGACAAAATGACATGAAAGTTCTAATATGAAATCTAAGTAGGGCATATTCTGTAGAACACCTAGTAAAGTGATTCAATCTCAAAGTGAAATAAATACCATAACTTCGATCTTGTTCAATAAAATCATCACACAGTAAATTACCTGCAAGTTTACCGACTATTATACCAGAGTGAATATGATCTCTACCAGACATATATAAATAAGAGGAATAAGAAATTTCATTCCAAAAGGTAAAGTGGCAACTTTATTTAGGCATTTTATTAATCAAGAAAACAAGAAAGCCTATACTATTGCCTTTATTCATACAACTTGATGCACTTATTTTCTCAAACATCAAACAGTCCCTTGAGATAAGAAGTCCCTTATATGTTTAGCCATCAACATCTTGACTAGCTCTAATTTTACAAAGCATTCCTCAACACCCATTCCACCAGAGTTGAGACACCATAACCCGTGGCGTTTTTCTTTTCATCACTCCAGACGGGGCCAGCTATATCGAGATGCAACCATTGGACCTTCTCGTCAACAAACTGCAAAAACAAAGACCAAATGTCATGTTTCTCGTCTCAAACTAAAGATATGTAGAATGTACCAAAACGTCAGTATTAGAGTGATGATGAGATGAGTACTTGTTTGAGGAAGAGAGCACCAGTTATGGCACCACCATCACGAGGTCCCGTGTTAATCATATCAGCCACTCCTGATTTCATACTCTCCCAGTAACTCTCCTCCATAGGCATCCTCCATAGCTTTTCACCACTTGCCTCAGCAGCTACAACCACCTCCCTTGCTAAGCCATCACTCGGTGTAAAAGCACCTGTATTCGTATACGAGATATCCAATGAAGTTCAAGCAGAGTACACATACAACGTGTACCAAACAAAGAATAGAGTCACAAACAAATATACCAGCAACTGAAGGTCCAAGAGCAGTCACAATAGCACCAGTTAATGTTGCCAGATCAATTATCTGCATATATTCGATCAAACATGTAGAAGTGAATCAGGGGAAACGTACACATTGAAGTGATCGATGTACGATGCATAATAACAATGCTTAATTAATACCTTCTCAACACCTTGGTTACATGCATATATCAAAGCATCAGCAAGTGTGAGCCTACCCTCAGCATCAGTATTGTTAACCTCAATTGTCTTACCGTTTGAAGCTGTGACAATGTCTCCAGGCCTCATGCCTGCTCCACTGATCATATTTTCACAAGCTGCAACAATGAAATGCACCTGCAACGCAACAACGTAACATACGTGGTAATTGAATACATGCACTTCCGAGTAAATACATTCTAGAATGATGGATGATAAAGGAAGGACTCACCTCTACTCCAAAAGGCCTAATTTCACCAAGAGCTTTTGCTGCACCTAAAACAGCCGCAGCCCCTCCCATGTCATACTTCATTAGCTCAATCTTCGAACCAGCTCCGGTCTTTAGGTTGTAGCCACCACTGGGGAACACGAAAACAAACGTTCAACAAATCATAACGTGAGAATAATAGAAGATAGAAATCCATTTACCTGTCAAAAGTTAATCCCTTTCCAACCAAGGCTATCTTCCTTTTGTGTTCCTTAGTAAGAGTTTTAAAACATAAATGGATGAAATAAGGAGGATTTTCAGTAGCTGCTGCAGCAACAGATAAATAGGCTCCCATTTTCAATTCTTTGCACTGCTCAGCATCCAAGATGTTTACAGTAATGACATCGCTGTAAGTGGACGCAATCTTTTTAGCCTCTTCAGCAAGTACCCCTGCAGCACAAAGTCGATATGTTAATTCTCACTTTTAGTAATATATGATATGATTGAAAGGGAAATGCATTGAAAGACGATCACTAACCAGGCGTAACTATATTGGCTGGTGCATTAACAAGCTCTCTACCGAGTATAACACCAGCACATACATGTTCTGCATACTTGATTTTGCTCTCTATTTCAGGTCCAGTTCCCAGTCCAAGAATATCCAAAGATTCCAAAGCTGGTGTCTTTGACTCGGACCTAAACCTATTATCTTCGAATATCCCCAGCATAACTCCTATAGCATTCAAGAAATTTAATCAAGTTTTGTTTCTCAATATGGTTCACCAAGAAAATGGACATATATATACCAGTTGCTATGGCAGAGGCAGAGTTAATCTTCGATTCTGCAGAGAGTCCATCCGTGGAAGCAAGTGAAACGGCAATATTACGAGCCTGAGCAGACTTGGCAGCAGCAGCAGCAGCCTCTCCTAAACTGTGATAAGAAGTAGGTGATGATGCTGATGAGCCAAGTCCAACTAGAGTAATTCTTCCACCAGGAAGCCTGAGATTTATGGATTGTCCAGATTTTCCACTAAAATCCTCCTCAGATGAAGCTGCAGACAATAAACCATTCAATTTGGAATCGAGCTGTTGCAATAGTGGATTCTTGAACTTAGAATTCTCATCTCTAGCCAAGTCATTCTCCGTCGCGCCTATTGCAAGTAAGTCTCCTTGCCATTGCACCACATCAGTATCTTTAGCACCAATTGAAATCTTTCATGTTACAAAAACAGAAACAGGATTTAGTCCGAAAACTATAAAATAGAGATAACAGGAATCAACTATTGGCAACATGCTAAGGATGGAGCAACAACCACAATAATTGAGTGTACGCAGACCTTACCTCTACCTCAGAGGTGATCAGGTAGAGAGGTTGTTTTCGGTAGACCCTCAGCTCAAGAAAAAAACAGACTAAATAAGTCGTAATGAAAGTACAAGAGACAATGTATAAGAGACAATATGTAGTAAACAAAACAACATATTGATGGTAGCAGAACAGTACTACAACCAAATAAAATTAAACAAATTAAAAAAGACGTAATAAAAGTACAAGAGAAAATATGTAGTAAACAAAACAACAGATAGTTGCATAGTTGCAGAACAGTACTACAACCAAATAAAATTAAACAAACTAAAATAGACGTAATAAAAGTACTAGAGAAAATATGTAGTAAACAAAACAACAGATAGTTGCAGAATAGTACTACAACCAAATAAAACAGACTAAAAAGGAAGTAATGGAAGTACAAGAGACGATATGTAGTAAACAAAACAATAGATAGTAGTAGAACAGTACTACAACCAAATAAAATAGACTATAAAAGATGTAATGAAAGTAAAAGAAACAATATGTAGTAAGCAAAACAACATATAGTAGCAAAACAGTACTACAACCAAATTAAACAGACTAATGAAAGTACAAAAGACAATATATAGTAAAGAAAACAACAGATAGTAGCATAACAATACTACAACCAAATAAAACAGAAAAAAGACGTAATGAAAGTACAAGAGACAATATATAGTAAAGAAAACCACATATAGTAGTAAAACAGATTAAAAAAGACATAATGAAAGTACAAGAGATAATATGTAGTAAACAAAACAACAGATAGTAACAGAACAATACTACAACCAAATAAAACAAACTAAAAAAGACATAATGAAAGTACAAGGGACAATATGTAGTTAAGAAAACAATTGTTAGTAGCAGAACGGTACTACAACCAAATAAAACAAACTAATGAAAGTAAAAAAAGACAATATATAATAAAGAAAACAACAGATAGTACCAAAACAGTACTACAACGAAATAAAACTATAATCACCTTAGGGGCATCACTTTCATTAGGCCTAGTAAGACCAAGAGTATCACCAGCAATACAATGAACTATTCTTTTACTTCTTCTTGAACACAAGGGTGTAACTGAAAATGAAAAAGCCCATCTGGGACTAGATTGACATTTAGTAAAAATTGAAGGGTTACAATGCAAAGAAGAAGAAGAAGAAGCCAATAATGAAGAAACTCTTAGTGTTGCCATTGTAAAAAAAAAGAAAATTTGTTGTGTGTACTGTAGTCTTTCTATTCATCTCTTATATAGAAGAAAGAATAAGATAATTTGCATGTCAACACGTTTTACTCATTCTCTTCTCTTAAATGCGTGTATGTCCTTCAATTTTGGATGTACACAAGCAAATACGTATTTAAACTATCCAAAAGTTGGACAAGTACACACATACGTCCTACATAACAATTCTACGTCCTACCTGACATCCTACGATATTATGCCACATAGGAAATGTGTGTTTACTTGTTTAAGAATAGTTTAAATGTATACTTATGAACATGCAAAATTAATGGGCATAGATGACAGTTGAAATTAGAGGTATCAAAAAAATATGAAAAATCGATCGAACCAAAACATATTGAATCGATTCATACGATTTTTTATATATAACCGTGGACTTTTATTTAAGCTTATAATTAACCATCCTTAATAATTAGGGTGATCTTTTTAATTTAACCGAATAGTCTTACATATATACGATATATTCTATATATTACCAAATATGTTAAATTTAATATAAAAATATATTTTATAAATTATTTTTCAAATACATAAAAAAAATTAAGCCAATAGACTTTGCTTGGGTCTTCAGTTGATTAGTTTTAGTTTTAACTTTTTAAATGATACAATCAGTACACTCATACATTCATAAATCATAACCAATTACACATATTAATATAAAATAATATTGGTATACCAAATAATTAGTTTACGGCTAAATACCAAAACTGTAAAACCCAACACACTACGTACTAGTTCTATTGAAAGTTTAACAGTAACAAAGTAATCAAAAATTTATCGAATCCTATTGATATCGAAGAGAAATCGACATGATTGAGATGATTTTAAAAAATCTAGTTTTGGTCCTGCATTGTAAAATAACTAAAAAATTTGGGATGGTATCTATAAGAAATAAACCAAATTTGTGTATTATGAACCGTCTCATTAACATCCCTATTTAAAAATCAAGTTAAAAGACAGATTTATGTATTATGACTTTATTTTATTTGCATGTGAACCAAATTTATGGGGCAACTAAATTTCACTCATGCATCATTTTTTTTTGTTTCACTCATAGACCGACACGTGATAGTATTAATAAATACTTGTCTTTTATCTCAATTGATATGTCTGTTTCTAATCGAGGATATTGTTAGAATTAGTATGAAGTTTATAGCAAAAAAAAAAATCATCTTTTTAGAATAGAGTTCATGCTTGACAATTTTTTATTTTTTTTAATATTTAGAATTATGTTATTTCGCTGAAAAAGTTGAACTGGTTATCTAAATTATTTTATCACTTATTTGTGAAAACAATTTCAATTATTCACGTAACATATATACCTTTTGTTTGGTTATGGATCAATAATAAATAAATAAAAGACAATAGTTGGACCATTTATAGTCCCTTTCAAAAATTTCCACCGTTGAAATTTTGAACACGTTTTATTTATTTTACAATTGGTGGTACAATAAAACAGGAAAGAAAACATATATATTACTTTCCTACGTTTATTTTTACTCATTCATTTTGAATTATACATATTTTAAAAAAATAAATAATGATTGATATGAATATTTCATAATAATATCCAATTAATTGATCAATATTTTGAAAAATGATTTAAGGAATACATAATTAATGATAAGAGTAACTATGAAAAACAATATTTTTTTGTCTTAATATGTTAAAAATGACAAAAATACTCCCTTTGTAAATGATACATACAATACTCATATTTATTTTATATAAATAATAATGGTGAGGGTGGATGAGTCAATTCATTATTTATTGAGTTCTAAAGTGATCGTGCAATTCATTTTTAATTGGCTAAAGTATTCATTACCTCCTGAACTTAAAACTTTTTATTCGGTGTACACCTAAACTATATTCCGTTTTAATTACCCCTCCGAACTTGTTTATTCCTTCATCACGTACACCTTTTTTGTCCACCTGCTCCTATTGTGACTACACGCGCGACAACTGGCAAAAGTGGTGATGTGGATTTCCACCTGGATAAATAATAGCCACCTAGATAAATTAATATGGCAAAAAATAAATATCAAACATTCATTGTTTAAAATTTATTTTTGAATAAGGGCTGATTTCGCGGAACTCCAACTGGATTTGGGTTTTTCTAGACGTGAAGTTGGTCGATTCAATTTCAAATTTGTCTGAATTTTTTATCAAGTAAGTGTTAATCTTTGTTTCCTTTACTTTTCATTTACATTTTGCCCAATTTTTCGTTTAAAATATGCCAAATATTAAAGAAAAATGGAGATTTACGTTTTTTTACCGTTGTAACTTTATGATGTGGTAAAAAATCACTTCCTCACGCACCTAGTAGAGTGTGTTGTCAATTTCTACGCCAGGTGGACAATAAAGGTGTACGCGATGGAGGAATAAACAAGTTCGGGGTAATTAAAACGGAATATAGTTTAGGTGTACACCGAATAAAAAGCTTCAAGTTCAGGGGGTAATGAATACTTTAGCCTTATTAATTTAGATCACTCTTATTGGTGGAACACATATTTTTATTAGTCGGAATGATTCTTTTCTAAATTTTCAATTTTCACTTGGCATTCGTTGCTTTATTAACTACTTATCTTTTATATAACACTAGTAAAATTACCCGCGCTTCGCGCGAGAATTTAATATCACCAAATTTATAAAATAATACTTAAAATCTATCAGTCATTAAAATTAAAACACTATATTATCGTACATACAAGATTACGTAGTAACAAACATTTGTAATGTAAAGGAAAATGAAAATGATTACATCTTATTATTCGCCCTTAATAACATAAGCATAAATTAATGACTGTAAAAATACATACCAGGATCTGTAACATAAGCAATGGTGCATTGAGCCACTCAACAGGAACAAAGTACACAAATATTTAATCATGAGGAAGAAGAAGATGAGGTTCAGAATTTTCGTTATTTTAAAAAGAGAGGAAATCCCTCTATTTATAGACAACAAGGGTAGTGTCAACAAATGTTTAGTGTGCCTTATCAAAAAAGTTAGAACTATTTGGAAAAGTTGCAACACTTCGGAAAGGTCACAACCTTCCATAAAAGTCACAACTTTTCATAAAAGTCACAACTCTTCATTAAAGTCGTAACTTTAAATAAAAGTCAAAACTTTTCATAAAAGTCGCAACTCTTCATTAAAGTCGCAACATTTCATAAAAGTCACAACTTTTCATGAAAGGGGAAGGATAGTTTTGAAAAATAAATAAATTAAAAGGAAATTCTGGTTTGTGGTGGCGCCACATAGGCGAGCCTAAGGTTCTCTGGAAGACTACGAGCCCCACCTTCTGCGAGCGAGCCGAATGACGTAGGTGCACAAGAGTACTTCACGCCACAACCATCTCCTTTTTATAGGTTCTACGGACCGATGCCTGCTGCTTCATCTGGGAGAAAAGAATCATAGATATGCCGGTCATTAGAAGGAAGAACCGCCATAAAAAGATATATGATTATTATATAAAATAATTTTCACATGATCAATCGATTTAATTATTATAACTTTATGCAATTATTTAATACTTGTGAATTTTTGTTGTGTATATTTATAATATATAATAAGGGTGTCCGTGCAAGGCTCGAGCATTTTGTGAAATTAAAAACAGTTATAAAGAAGATATGTAAATACGCAACATGATTAAACTAAATTTCAATTGAACATGTTTCATAGTATATTGCATTCATGTTGCAGAGCCTTATACATTGAACTTTCTATATGTAGTTGAGTTTTGAATTCTGCAAACTCTCAAGTGTTAACATAAGTAGTTCTTCCAGCTTGAAACTTTTTTATGACCTAAGAAGAAAAACTAAAGGAGTAAATTAACACAATTCAGCAGATAGCAAAGAGAACTAGGAATACATCTTGTTATTAATTTAACTGAAACAGCAAGATGAACTGAAATCTGAAAAATAAATTTTATTGAACTTCAAGCTGATTAAATAAGTAGAGGGGCAGTACAACTAACACAGAACATGGACTGCTAACAGACTGCTAACATGCCTATAAAATAGGAACAACTATAACTAGTTAATAGGATAATGACTAAATAAAACTAATCTCCTAATAATCAGCTGAAGTCTCTGACCCATTCAAAGCAGATCCTAAGACACGTAACAACACTCCTCCTGAATCAAGAGCTACAAACTCCCAACTTTTCTGTAAGAAATTCGAATATGCTAACATGAAATGACTTTATAAAAATGTCCGCCACTTGATTCTCTGATTTGCAATAGAATAAAACCACTTCACCGTTTTTTCTGCACTTCCCTCAAGAAATAAAACTTGATGTTGAAGTGCTTGGTCCTTCCATGAAACACGGGATCTTTGGATATGGCTATAGCAGCTTGATTATCCACAAGGATCTCAGTTCTCTCTACTTGCTCCAGCTGCAAATCGATTAAAATTTTCCTAAGCCATAGTGCTTGATTAACAGTGGCTGCTGCTGCGATAAATTCTGCTTCAGCTGTTGATTGTGCTGCTATTTCCTGTTTCTTTGAGCACTATGAGAAACACCCTGATCTAAAAGTGAAACAATAACCAGACGTGCTTTTCATATCACCAGTTGACCCGCCCCAATCACTATCAGAATATCCATGGAGTTTGAAATTCTGACTGTTGCTAAATCTGATGCCATAGGTTAGAGTTCCCTTAAGATAACTAACTACTCTTTTGGCGGTCATCATGTGCAACTCACTTGCACAATTTAAAAACTTGGATAAAACACTCACAGGAAACAATATGTCAGGCCTTGTTGTTGTGAGATACATCAAGCATCCAATTAAGCTTCGATATACTCATTCATCAACTAGTTTAGCTTCATCATCCTTTTTCAGCCTTTCTTTTGGATTCATTGGAGTACTCACACCAGGGGCGGACCTAGAGTCTGCCGAGGGGGTTCACCCAAACCCCCACGGCAAAAAATTACGTTGTATATTTAAGGTATTTTAAAGAATTTTTATGTTTATATGTTGATTTTGAACCTCCTGAATATAAGATTAGAGGTTGGTTTAGTGGTTGAGGGGTTCAAACCTCAAATCTCAAGCACTGCTCTTTTTTTTTCTGAATCCCCTTAAAGAAAATCCTGGATCCGCCACTGACTCACACTCTTGCATTCTTCCATTCTAAATCTTTTTAGAATCTCCTTCATATATTTCTTTTGACAAAAAAAAAAACTTCATTCTGAGTTTGCTTGATCTCCATTCCCAGAAAATAAGTCATCTCGCCAAGATCAGTCATCTCAAAGACTTTCATCATTTCCTCCTTGAATTCTTCAACCAGCCCTGTATTATTTCCTGTCACAAGTAAATCGTCAACATACAGAGAAATAATAATGATGTTAGAGGCAAATTTCTTGACATAAAGAATAGATTCACTTAAGCTTTTTTCAAAGCCTAAGCCTAGCAAATGATTATCTATTCGGCAGTACCAAGCTCTAGGAGCTTGCTTTAGTCCGTATTGAGCTTTCTTTAACAGATAAACCATATCTTCATGTCCTGGTACGCTGAACCCTTCTTGCTGCTCAACATATATTTCTTCCTATAGTAGACCATTCAAGAAAGCAGACTTCACGTCCATTTGAAAAATCTTCCAATTTTTATGTGCCGCAATAGCCAAAAGCATTCGAATTGTATCCAATCTGGCTACTAGGGCAAAAGTATCAGAAAAATTTACTCCCCAAACTTGGGCATAGCCTTTCACCACCAATCTAGCTTTGTGCTTGTTTACCGAACCATCTGGATTTAACTTTGTTCGAAAAATCCATCTAACTCCAATCACTTTTCTATCTTGGGGTCTTTCCACGAGCTTCCAGGTTTGGTTCTTTTCTATCATGGTCAGCTCCTCCTTCATTGCATTTGTCCAATTTTGATCCATTTTTGCTTCCTCATATCCTGCAGGTTCAAAAACAACAACATTGCATCTCTCATAAATATCAGAGAGTGACCTTGTTCCCCTAATAGGTTGATCATCCACCAAGTCATCATAATCAAGTTGTGAATTATGGTTTTTAACTCGAGACTCCTCATTCCATTCCCATTGCTCATCTTCAAGGAATTGAACGTCTCTACTTACCATAATCTTGTCTGTTTGAGGTTGAAAGATCCTATAAGCTTTAGAAAATAAGCTATAGCCAATGAAGATTCCCAAATTTGCCATCTTATCTAGCTTGTCTCTCTTAACCTGTGGAACATAAGAAAAACATAGACATCCAAATATCTTGAGGTTTTTCAAAACAGGTTTGACACCATACCATCAAATAGAGTTTTTCCTTCCACTGCCCGCGAAAGCAGTCTATTCAGCATGAAAACATTAGTGTTTGCTGCTTTAGCCCAAAACTTCTTTGGTAGATTCTTCTCATGCAACAAGCATCTCGACATCTCCATGATTGTTCTATTTTTTCTCTCACTCACTCCATTTTGTTGTGGAGAATAAGAGACAGTAAGCTGGTGCTCAATTCCAGCTTCTTCACAAAAAGAATTGAACATATCCGAGGTATATTCAGTTCCATTATCTGACCTAATGACCTGAATCTTGCTGCCACTCTGATTTTCTATCCATCTTTTGAACTTCATGAAAATTGCAGCAGCTTCGGACTTAAACTTCATAAAGTAAATCCAACACATTCTTGTTAGATCATCAATGAAAATAATATAATACATGTTGCCATTGAGTGATGGAGTTTTTTGTGGACCATAAAGATCGGTGTGAATGAGTTACAACTTTTCTGTAGTTCTCCAAGTGGAACTTTTAAATGGAAGTCTAGTTTGCTTGCCAAGCACGCAAGCCTTACAACTTGAGGGGTTCTCCTCCAAGTTTGGTAAACCATTTACCATTTTGCTCCTTTGCATAAACAATAAAGCTTTGTGATGAAAGTGACCCAACCTTTTGTGTCACATTTTCGCTACAGTGAGTTGGCTTGGAAAAGCTATGTGTTCCTCGTTCAATGAATTCAAGGAAAAACTTTTTCCTTGCATTTTAATTCTGAATATTTCCTGACCACTAGGATCACTGATCAGACACGCTTTATTTTCAAATAATAATTTGAATCCATTTTCTAGGAGTTGCCCAACACTTAATAAATTATGATCAATTTCAGGAACAAATAAAACTTCATAAATAAGTTTTGTACCTTTGTAAATTTCAATTGCTACAGTCCCCTTTCCTTTCGCTAGGAGGTATTCTCCATTTTCGATCCTGACTCTTGATTTAACTGATCTATCAAGTTCTCTGAAAAGCTTTTCATCACTAGTCATATGGTTCGTACAACCACTATCAACAAGCCAACTTTCACTTGAATTTATGCTTGCGAAACAGGTGGCCACAAATAGTTGCTCATCTTCTTGTTGGTCTGCAATCTGTGCATCATTTGGTTGTTGTAATCCCTTCTCTTTGCAGATAATCTCAGCATGACCGAGCTTGTGACACTTTCTGCATTTCATATCAGGTTTTCTCCAACACTTGAAGTGTGGATGATTTTTCCTCCCACAATGTTGGCAGGGAGGATATTTGCCTTCTCTGTTGTTGCTAGTTGCAGTAATACCATTTCTCGCTGTTGTTGCTTCGTAGTTTTCATGATTCCCTTTCTTTCCTTTTCCTTTGTTTCCCCTGGCACTTGAACCGAACTGCAACTTGGCTTGCAAGGCTCCCTCAATGGATCCCTCATGCCTCATCATTCTTCGTTGTTCTTGTGCCTGCAGTGCACTCAATAACTCTGCCAAGCTAAGCTTAGATAGATCTTTAGTATTTTCCAATGAAGCAATAGTTGTCTCATATCTCTCAGGTAAAGTTACAAGTATTTTTTGAACTATTCTATTATCTGTAAGTTCATTTCCAAGTATCCTTACCTTATTGGCAATCCCAAGCAACCTATCAGAATAATCCTTAATGGTTTCTGATTCCTTCATACGCTGCATCTCGAATTCTCTAACCAAGTTCAGTACTTTCATTCCTCTAATTCTTTCATCTCCCTCGTACTCCTTCTTGAGGAAATCCCAAATTGCTTTGGCTGAGTTACATGTCATTATTCTACTGAAAATGGTGGCAGAAACTGCAGCAAAGAGATAAGATTTAGCTTTGGATTTTCCTGTCTTCTTTCCCTTGTGGGTTCTAATCTGAGCCATAGTTGGATTCCCTGGCAGAGGATGCACTTCGTAGTCTTCCTCGACAGCCTCCCACAAATCACTAGCCTCCAAATAAACTTTCATTTTTACTGCCCAGGCTTGATAGTTTTCTCCGTCAAAAACTGGTGGAGCCATAGCAGAAAAAGAGCATGCATTCTCCATTGTTTTAATGGTGTTTTGCATGTTGACACCTAATTTTAACCCTCCCCGATAATAATTAATTTTTGAGCTTCTTAATTTCTAAACGATTTAGAATAATTAGCTTTATAAAATTCAAACAGTTTCAAGGTTAGTTTAAATAATTTCAATCAATTTTTATAGTACTTTGAATAATGAATATATTTCAATTCTAGCCTACTTATTTAAGAGAAAAGAGCAATTATTTGGGCCCCACTTCTAATTTCCAGCAGCCCATATTTTCAATTTGCCCAGCTCACTTGTCCGTTTTCCCCATATTTCCTTTTAATTTCCAACCAACCCATTTTTTCCAGACCCATCAGCAGCCCAACCTCAATTCTCCAATACTTACAACAATACAATACCCATACTATACGTGCAGTAATCCAAAAACACGACCAAACCAAAACTGACCCACCCTATACTTTTTTTTAATACAGAAAATCGCGACCCGTCCCGACCCATGTACGTTTTCTTCTTTAGCGCATAGCAAACGACAATCCAGCAACAACCAAATGACGTCCTCGATGGAAAATCCCAAAGACAGCATCAACAAGCACTCATGTCGTCCATCGCGCGTGAATCAGTATTAGGCTAGATTTTGTTGTCGTCTTCCTCGGTGTCCCTTTCAGCTTACAGTCGTGGCAGCGGAAAAGCAAACACGCATTTCTCCCCTTTCCTCTTCCGGAATGGGGTTGAAACCTCAGGAAAAAGGTGTTTATCCCAAATTGTGAAAGGAATTTATAGTGTTTGAATTTTGAATGGACCCTATTCCTAACCATTTTTCACCCTTTCTCCCCCAAAAATTCGAACCCTAATTGCTCCCTATATAAACGTCTTTTATATTTTTTTTGGATAAGGAGATTTTTGAGTTTGAAATTTTGTGTTAGAGATAATTGCTAGAGAAAACAGTTACTGAATATATACGTAATACGTTTGAGAAAAGGGAGAAGATAGCTAGTGTCGGTCTGAGTGTCATTATTCTCTCCCGCTTGTTATCGTTTTCCAACGTTTGTGAGTTCGAGATTCTGCCCGGATTCCTTGCAAACTTGGGCCCGAGTTTCTTTGTCTCTTTATTTTATTTTGTTTGCATGTTTGTTAATATTTGCCGCTAATCTTAAGGTTGAACAATTCAAATCCCCGTAAGACCCCCGTTATGTCTTATCAATTCAACTAAAATCGATCATCTTTAATTAGACTTAAAGAAATATTTTTGCAAAAAGTATTTCACCTAGTTAGTATTTCCATTTTCTCCTTTAAAATAGCTTTAATTATAAAAAAATTCAATTTGAATCAAATCAAAATATTTTAGCCAAATAATTAATTGTCGGATAACCGCATTAGCGGATGTTCTAAATGCTTTAAAATCCTTCTTAGAACATTAATAGGAACCCCCGAACCCCCTTTAAATATTTTCATTAGATTTTCTGTTTTAGTCTTTTGAAAATGATAGTTTTCTTGATTTTTCTTAAAAATTAAGTGGCGACTCTAAAACCAGTCCAAAATATATTTTCCTAATAAAACATAATGACAACTCTGCTGGGGATATAGATGTTCTAACCATTATGAGTTTATTTTTTTCAAATTGATGAGTTATTGTTTTATTGTGTTATTCATCATATATTGTACATCTTATTGATTATTTGTATATTATACTTGTTATTTATTCATTATTTGTTTAAACTGTATATAAATTGTCATTGCATTTCATGGTATTTTTCGTTTTATGTATAGTATATTAAAAGACGATTTTGCGGAATCGCAGTCAGACTTTTTTATACTCAACCCTTTTCCGGAATGATCGACAATTTATTGGTTCGTCATGCGTCCAATGGTTGTCGTGAGTTCCAGCCTAAGTTGTCCACTTGGATTTTCGGTATTTCAAAAACCACTCTTAGTCAACTAGCGTAGAGCGAAACCAAATCCCGATTTCTAGCGCATTTTGAACTAAGTCGACCCAACACCCATGGCGTGTTGGGCCCATTAGAAGTCGACCTTGTGTCTATTTGGCCCATTGATCAATAAAAGACAATCATGCGTATGTGTTTAAATTTGAAGGATGTATACGTCATTTGACAAAATAATATTTCTTGCGTTAGGGAGTTTAATGGTTTGTTCATAGTCGAAGAAGGATCATGTTATTATTTCATCTAAAAACGTGGACATCCGGAGATGACAAGAAATCAAACAGAAGGGACGTCTATGGAGGCATAGCTTAGGATGGTACCCCTGCGGGGGACTGATTATTTGTATCCCATTTTCCTTATTATGTATCATCATTCAATTTTATTTATAAGGTTTGTATAAAATCGGGTTTTGGGACAGTGTTTTCAAATGATGTTATACATCCTTCAGATCGGTAGGTCTACCCATGACACAAAAGGGTCACATATTTGTATAGGACGCGCAATAATTGTATGTATGTTATGTGATATAATTAAGTTTGTCTTTAATCAAAGCAGTGTTTATGCGTTTAATTAATTCTTTGTATGATATTTTACATTATTCATTGTGAACACGAACTAACACTTTTACCTTCTGAGTTTTTTTTCCCTTTCTAACAAGAGGTTGATTAGTGTCGGAATTTAAATGTCATTTCTCGTCCGAAGTTGCAAGGAACGAAAGGACTCGCGAAATTTAAGTCTTTGAATTTCACAAGACATGAATAATCAATCAAAAAGACAAATCAGGGGAGTCCTTGATTATGAAGTTACATTCATTTATTTTATTTATTTTTTATTATTATGGCCTTGCTTTCACACATTTATCATATTTTTGCAGGAAAACAGTCGGGGATGGTCATAACGATGTTTGATTCTTGTGGATAATTGGGAGAAGACACCGTTTCAAGAGACATCCAAAAAGAATACAACAACAAGTGATTACTGTAAAATTGGGAGACCACATTCAACAGACAGTGCAAAGATCAACAGTTAATAGGATATAAGAATTGCTCCGAGTTTGTCTAAATCCTAAAATTGTTTTATGTCGTATCTGAACGAACTACGTGAACCTGATTCTCATCACGATAAGATACATAGGCAGCCCTTCTTGGGTTCGGTATTCATTTCTCAAAAGTAAAAAAAATAAATATTGTGTGCATATATTCAAAACCATATCTGCATGAACTACGCACACCTGATTCTTATCTTGATGAGATACGTAGGCAGCCCTTCTTGGATTCGGTATTCATTCTTTTAAGTTCAAAAAAAATAATCAAATATTGTGTGCATATGTTCAAAGCCATATCTGCATGAACTACGCAAACCTGATTCTTATCTCAATGAGATACGTAGGCAGCCCTTTTTGGGTTCGGTATTCATTCTTTCAAAAAAAAAAATGTTTTGTACATATTAAAAGAGTCATATCTTCAGCTCAAATGAGACCAATACAGTTAGGAGCATGTAAAAACATTCTAAATGATGAAGAGGACTGACTTTGTGGTAAACCATAGATTCTTTTGGTACCTCTCATTTATACTTTTGTGATACTTGAAAATTCTCTTGCATGCATTCAAGATAAAAATAAAACCAACCTCATGATTTTATGTGCATTGTGTGGTGAGCTGTTAGATCAAAATTCAATTGCATCGCACTGTTGATCTAGAACTTGGCTTGAATGTTTATCGAGGTGAAATTTTGAGTTATGTTTGGTTTGGGAAAGGATCGTAGGCCTTCTTTGACCAGATTGTGTCTTTCAAATCCTACCAAATGACATTAGTCCCTTGTTTTCCCCACTTTTAGCCTGAAGCCTTTCTTTGGACAACCATATCTTAGCCATTACCCTTCTGAGTGCTTACATGCATTATCTCTCTCTTGGCCCAATGTTCTTGAGCGCGCCAAAAATGTGCAAATTACAAGAGAAGATCCAAGTTTGAAGTTGCAAAAGGCAAAGATATGAAGTCTCCCAAAGTTGAGGAAGCAAAAACGACTTCTAGAAAAAGAAAAAAGAAAAAAAAAGGGGGGAAAGGTGGAAAGAAATAAAGAAAGACAAAAACACCCCTACAAAGTCAATGAAAGACGACAAGGAAAAAACTCCAATAAAAGAGGAGAAAACTTCAAAACAAAGGGGTGGAAAATGAAAAACTCCAACAAAGAAGAATTCAAAAGAAGTCGGAAAAAAATGGGACAACAAAGAGGATCAAACACAAAAGATGTATCAATCATCAAAAGCATAAATTCACTGTGACGCTCAAGATGAAATTAAATCACTCTTATCCCAAATATATATCTTACCCTTCCCTAAACCTACATTACAAGTCAATAACAAGTTCTACATGATCTCATTCCAAATGTTCTCACATTAGTGGAGATTTACATAAGAGCGAAGCATATGGTATCATAGTTGCATGCATTGAACATTCTTGTGAGTGTGATTGCACTTCAAAAAATGTACTCAAATAATATGCTTCAAATATGTGTGAAATAAGACTTTTCTTTTTGTGAGGGCACTTGAAACATGAGGATTGGTACAATTCAAATCTTTGTTTGAAGAAAGATGAACAAATCTTGTTGATACTTAAGTATGTTTGAGGTACCACTTGAAGTTTTATGAGTTACCTTGAACTCAATCTTAGTTAAAAAAAAAAAAAAAGATTTACATGCGATCCTAACTCCTAGTACTAATTGTAGTCAAAATTTGACTGTCTCTTTATATTATTTATATTTCAAAAAAAAAAAAAAAATGGAGGGCAAGCACCCATTCTTTAATGTTTTCCAAAACATATATATATATATATATATATTTTTATTTTTTTTATTATTTATTATTATTATTATTTTATTTATTTATTTATTTTTAATATTTTTTTATTTATTTTGAGATTTTGCCTTTTCTTTTTGGGTTGTTCATTGTAAAAAGTTTCATTAGGCTAATCATGTTATTGTGAGACGCCTATTTTACTTCATTGGGTCGTTCCTCCTAAAAAAATGTGACATGTCTTTTGTCTTTAAGCTGTGAATATGACAAAGAATATCGACTTCCTATTTCATCATGTTCAAATTGTACATTTTCTACTGATGATCTTGTCTCAGATTCTTTGCAGTATTCATCATCTACAGGATTGGAACTACATTTGACCTAATTTATGGCTCAACAAGATATGTAGGTGCCAAGATGGCTCGATCATATATCCAGTGTGATTTTCTTTTTTCCTTGTAATAAAAACTGGGACAGAATTTTTGAGAATATCTCAAAAATTCACAATAAAGATCCTATCTCCAACATGTCAAGATTGGAGATCATTGTGAGATTTATCAAGAGATCTAACTGGGACATAATTTTTGAGGAAGACCTCAAAAATTTCAATAAGTACTGTCAGAAGTTCGATAGTCAACTTCAAATGATCTCTGGTATCGGTTGAAGTTCAAAGTCGACGTCAGGATTTCCAGCATTGTTATGACAGAGCCAAAATAAATTTGGGATGTGAGCCACCAGCGCTTCGTACAAATCCCCAATAAAACATCAGTTTCAATGAACACAAAGTGTTCAAGAGCAAAATGATGATTGCTTACTTGTGTCAAAGTGATCCGACACTTTGAACACATTCTCTTGTACATCTTTCCTTAAGGTTTCTTAACTAAGTCACTAGCTAATGCGACATTGTGTATACTAATCGTTCCTTTTCAAGTACAGGAACATGTGAAAGCATAGAGAGGATGACACTTTCAAGACAATCACTGAGCCATCCACCTCGTTACAGGTGGACAATCATCGAGTCATCCATCTTTTTATAGTGGACAATCATCGAGTCATCCATCTTGTTACAGTAGACAATCATCGAGCCATCCGCCTCGTTACAGTGGACAATCATCGAGTCATATACCTCGTTACAGTTGGACAATCATCGAGCTATCCACCTCGTTACAGTGGACAATCATCGAGTCATCCACATCATTATAGTTGGACAATCATCGACCCATCCACCTCGTTACAGTGGACTATCATTGAGTCATCCATCACGTTACTTGGACAATCATTTAGCCATCCACCTCGTTACAATGGAAAATCAATGGGTCATTCATCATTTGCATTTTTCATTTGCCAAGAGGGCCATTGCATTTTTCATTTTGCCAAGAGGGCCATTGCATTTTTCATTTGCCAAGAGGGCCATTGCATTTTTCATTTATCAAGAGGGCCATTGCATTTTTCATTTTGCCAAGAGGGCCATTGCATTTTTCATTTTGCCAAGAGGGCCATTGCATTTTTCAATTGCCAAGAGGGCCATTGCATTTTTCATTTGCCAAGAAGGCCATTACATTTTCATTTGCTAAGAAGGCCATTACATTTTCATTTTGCCAAGAGGGCCATTGCGTTTTCATTCGCCGAGAAGGCCATTGCATTTAAGTCGCATCTATTCGAAGGTGAAGGATGCGCACCTTATCTATTTAACGTTCAAGTCGGTGGAAACTTGTGTTAAAAGATATTTACATTTAAGTCGCATCTATTCGGAGGTGAAAGATGCGCGCACCTTATTTATTCAACGTTCAAGTCGGTGGAAACTTGCGTTGAAAGATATTTGCATTTAAGTCGCATCTATTCGGAGGTGAATGATGTGCACCTTATCTATTCGCGTTCAAGTCGGAGGAGACTTGCGTGGAAAGAATTTTTATTCGTCCTACCGATGGACATACATTCAAAATCCTACCGATGGATCATCATTTTCATTCGTCCTACCAATGGACATACATTCAAAATCCTACCGATGGACCATCTTTTTTTTCATTTGTCCTACTGATGGACATACATTAAAAATCCTACCGATGGATCATCCTTTTTCATTCGTCCTACCGATGGACATACATTCAAAATCCTACCATGGATCATCATTTTTCATTCATCCTACCGATGGACATACATTCAAAATCCTACCGATAGATCATATTTTTTCATTCGTCCTACCGATGGACATACATTCAAAATCATAACGATGGATCATCTTTTTTCATTCGTCCTACCGATGGACATACATTAAAAATCTTATCGATGGATCATCTTTTTTCATTCGTCCTGTCGATGGACATAAATTGAAAATCCTATCGATCAATAATCTTTTTCATTCATCCTACTGATGGACATACATTCAAAATCCTACCGATGGATCATCATCTTCATTCGTCTTACCGATGGACATGCAATTTTTATCCTACCAATGGATCATCTTCATTTGTCGTATCGTAAAGATGCTACCTCTTTCTTTAATTTTGTCTCTAATAATGAGTTTTATCTTTGTTTTTCAAGAACATCCAAGATGATGCATTCTCAATTGAGCCACAGGTTCGGACTACTTCAACAAGAACGCAACACAGCGTGGAACCTTTTGGAGGCAAGTCCGGGATCGACTTCCACCATATTTCAACCACACTTGTATATAAAGGTCATGTGTTTGGCCAAAATCGGATTTGTCAAGTTTCTTTGTCCATAATTTCTTTCATCAATCATATCCAACGAAAGGGACAGCTGTTGACACCAAATTTTGGCCTAACATTTTCAAAATTCGTAACTTTTAAGTTTTATTTATTTAATAGTTCAAAATATTTTTTTATCAGTTAATTTTAAAATTGCATTTTTACATGTCATTAATTACGTTCTTAATTTTTTTAATATTCATTTTATTTGTTACATTTATTAATATTCATTCTGATATTTTGCACAGTCTAAAAATTCATTCAAAAACAGATATTTTATTTGATCAATAATTTCAGGCCGCCCACAAATTGAACCCATTTATCAATTATTTTCTATATAAATTTTGATTACGTTAAAAAATAGGGGGATAGAAATATTTTTCAAGATAGGGTAAAAACCCTAAGATTCTTTACTCTCATATTCTCTTAGCCATCACCACCTAAAACCCAAATTAATAGACCATCAATTTGGCCGAAAATGGAGTTTTTCTCCAACAAACTCATAGCTCCGACCAGCGAGATAAACCAGACAACTTCCCATCGCTGGCAGCCCCCATCCCCTTTTCCCTTTACATTTTTTTCTTGTCTTGCAGGTAACCTATTGTCGTTTGAATGATCTCCGACCTCTATTCATCACTCTCGACATCTCCGGCGTAGAACAGAGCAACACCAGACCAGCAGCTCCGGCATCCAAACAACATCAAATCCCCGACCCAACAACCCAGAAACGGAAGCGACACCACCATGGATGCTCGCCACGCCCATCTCTCTCACGATGGGATAGTATAAGATCTGATCGGAAATCGTCAAACTCTGAGACGGGTAACTCCATTTTTATTGTTTGTTATGTCTTTTTTAGTCATTGTTTGTGAATATTGGTTGATTTTTCTTATTTTTGACCACTGCTATTCTTATTTTTTCATTATCATAATTTTCCGGATTGTTTGCTCCAGTTTATTTTTCTTTTTAAACTACTGTTTGTTATATTGATTTAAGTACGTTAATGGTTGTTTTTCTTTCATTACTAAAATTGTTTAAAGCTTTTTGTTGTTTAGTTTAACTTATTTTCTTTCATTTTCTAGGAAGAGATATAAATACAGTACTAGTATAATTATTAATGAATGTGGGTTAAAATTAATAAATGTTGAAGGGCACAATATGTTATCTCTATTTTTGTTATTATTACTTATTTAATTTCATAAAATGGTAATTTATGTGTTTAGTTGACAGACCATTGCCACTACCTTATTTATTTAGTTAACTATGGAAATTGGATGATTCATTCTTTTCTTTGCCTTGTTGATTTATTATTATTATTATTATTATTATACATTTGCTTTATTTATGTTGTTTATTCAATTTATTATTATTTGTGAATGGGTACATATTTGAGTTCCTTTTTTCGGAGATTTGCTCTATTTTGCCACTGTTAATTCAATATTCATACTCTCTAGTGAGAGTGGGTGTTGCTACCCTTCAAATTATTTGTTACTACTTTTCCTTTCCATGTATATCTATAATGTTTAGCTTTATTTGGCTGCATTTAATTATAATTTGACTTTATTTATTGTTATTAAAATGTATTTTATTTATTATGTTGCCGTCATGTTGAATAAGTTAGACAATATTTGAATTTTATTTATTTTTCTATATTGTTTTGTCGTTATCAGTATGTTAGTGATAATCATTTGGTTATTTTATTCTATTTCACTACTCATTTTGTTGTGTTAATTATTATTTAAATATTGTTAATTACCTTATATTGTTCTCGTAAGCTTTATATGATTGTCATGCTGCTATTGTCTTATATTATTTATTATTGGATTTATATGATATTGTGTTTTGAATGATTAGTTAAAATTGACTAGTGTGAAAATCTTTTCGTCGATTTTGGAGGCCTTTACATTGTAAAAGACGGAAATTTAGTTTAAGTTCATGTATTTTGTTTGTTCAAAATGGCCAATGAGAAAATCTTTTCGTCGATTTTGGAGGCCTTTACATTGTAAAAGATGGAAATTTAGTTTAAGTTCATGTATTTTGTTTGTTCAAAATGGCCGATGAAGAAATTACCGTCGATTTTCAAGGCCTCTCATTTAATAAGACGGATTTTTATTTTTTAAGTTATTGTTTAATTCATTTATTTTTATTCATATTTATTTATTACTAACACTTTTACTAAGTGTATTTACAGGTATTCGGAGCTGCTTCCCATTGAAGCTATTCGAACAAAGTTCGAACAATATTTTGATTCATTATCGTATATTATTGACGATAGACAAATATAGGCAGTTTCTTATATTGTTTACTTTATTACTTGTGTATATTGCATGTTTGTTATATTTGTATATTATTTTTACCTCCTCCTCAATTTGAAAAAATGAATTCAGTCGGGATTCACAGTTGTGGATTTCGAAGGATGCCTAACACATTTCCTTCGAAATAACTTGAACCCCTTACCTAT
Source organism: Solanum verrucosum (assembly GCF_900185275.1). Lineage (NCBI taxonomy): Eukaryota > Viridiplantae > Streptophyta > Magnoliopsida > Solanales > Solanaceae > Solanum > Solanum verrucosum. The sequence goes on from NW_026020630.1 coordinate 3,261,335, forward strand.
AATCTTGGTTTCGTAGATATTTTTAATTGTTTTCCTAAAATTAGGTGGCGACTCTTTTAAAATTCGTTTATTCTTAAAATTCTTTTAAAATTAAATCAATTGATTATTTTTGAGTCACCGCGACGTTTCGTCCTATTTAAATAGAGTAGGGATGTAAACATAATGGCGACTTTCGCTGGGGATTTGAATGGTTCTAACCTTAAGATTAATTTATTTGGCTATGTGTTTTAACTGTCTACTTGTTTTATTTATCGCTTATATTGAATTGTGACATTCATGACACCCGATTCCGCCAAACGGCAAAAAGAGTGCATTAGGAAAAAAGGCGGTTACGTGGCTTACCACGGCTGTCCTTCAGAAAAAACACAAGTTGAATTCTTTGGAAGTAATAAACGAATAGTTGGTTTGAGGTCATCCAACGTCGTTTATTAATCTTCACCCCGTTGTTTGTCCGACTCGGGTAACCGTCATTTCTAAACCAATTCTAGTCAACCTAAAGTAGAGCGAAACCAAATCCAAATCTAAGCTTTAGCCTAAGACGGCTTAATACCCCAGGTGTATTAAGTCCTTAGTAAAATCGCCAAAAATCATGTCCAAGGTCCACAACCTAACGACATATCATATTATTTGACATTTGAAAGATGTATGTGTGGAAACCTGATTGTTGCCTAAGTGGGGGAGAGAATCTTAACCGTGCCTTATTTTGTAGGTATGGATCGATTTCTTAAATTCGACATGGTAGTGGAAGCTCTAGTTTTACTCAAGATGTGGTACAACGACCTCAATGCATTTCACAAAAGGGGATCTCAACAAATATGTAGGGGCCTTAACAGAACTCATTAACATGGTTAGGTGGCCCGAGCTGATTGAAGTCTTCACGGGTTATTGGGACAACGAAAAAATGGTGTTCCAATTTGGAATCATGGAGATCACCCCAACAATTGAGGAAATTCGGGACGGAATAGACACAGTCAGTACAGCACTCGAAAGAAGAGTGAGAAAGCAGGAAAATATTTTAATCCCTAACAAGCCTACTCTCGAGGATATTATAAATTGGCTCGAATTAAAAAAGGATTGCGTCTTTTGGGCCGAAGGTTTTAGCATTTCTTTTATGGATCTTTATGTTAGATTCGGGTACGCAAGCTTTTACGTGAATTACAACCAAGAGTTCAGGGTCACTTACAGAGAATGAGACGGGATCAGACCTTTGGCATTCACCTTCGCACTATTGGACACCATGGTTTTCCCACACGACCCTAGCCTCAGTATCAACACCCGAGTGATAATGCTTGCGCACACTCTGTTCCACGGGCATCTGAACCAAGGGCAAGTAAAGTATTATCCTATCGCACTTGTCATCCTTTTCGACATGTACCGTGCTTTGGGAAAATGCAATGAAGGGCATCGTTACTTTCAGGGTTGCAACCTTCTTCTTCAATTGTGGATAATGAGTCACTTGGTGAAGAGACACGGAACTCAAGAACTCCATACCCTCGATGAGCATAACGCTCTTAAGAGTTTGAATGATATGTTGTTCTGGGCAGACTTAGAAAAAAATAGAACCAGAGAAAGATGGGCTCAAATTTTTTCTGAGTTGAGAGAAGAAAACATCGAATGGATGTTCGACCGTTTCATTTCGAAAGATGTCATAGTACGGGGCGATATACAACTTGTGCTTCCTCTGCCAGGTATTCGAGGTATTCGCCCGTATGGACCCATTCGGGTCCTGAGGCAGTTCGGGAGAAGACAAACTACACCACAGAAACATACTACCATATCTATGTGTTCGACTTCGGGGTTGATAGAGTGCCTGAGGCTTCAGAGATGCTAAGAGAATGGAAAAGAGCAGTGCGAATGAACAAGGACACAATTGTCATAGATCGATTTAATACGAGGTACGATAAAACTTACAAAGCTTGGTTGAACCGCAATATACATGGTATCTCCTTCTCAGTTCCGAACATTTATCGCAGTGTAGAGGACAAATAGTTCAAAGCTTTGATAGAACTAAGAGAGGTAAGAAGAGAAACCCAGGAAATGCACGAGGAATTTCTCCGAAAGCAAAAGGAGGATAAGTACACCCTCGAAAGCGTAACTCAAGAATTAGAAAGCTTGAGAAGGGATTTGGGAGAAGTTAACTTATGGATTGGAGATAAGAAAAGCGAAATGTGTATCGAGGACTGGGAGGAGAAAGGTCGTCGGAGTGAAGGAAGCTTGCTAGTGATTCAATATAGGCTTCAACATCTCATGACACAGAACAAGAGGAGCAGATCAGAGGCGGGGCCATCGGGAGCATCTTAGCGGATTTAGCCCCTGCGTGTGTTTTTTCTATATGTACTTATTGTTATTTTCCCCTGCGGGACTTGCCTTTCTTGTATTTTGGTACTCTTTTCAAATGACCCCTGCGTGAGCCTTTTCTTTTGTGTTTTCCGTTTATTCCCTACTTCCCCCTGCTTATTTTTGCTTTTTCGAACATCATTTTATATGCGAAATTTGTTTTGGGGTTACAAAATGGTTCAATTTTACACATACATCTTTCAAATACGCTAGGCCTACCCTTGACACAAAAAGGGTCCCCTACTTGTTTTGGATGCGCGCTAGCCGCTTGTGCGCTTTAACTATTTATGTGATTTTGTTGCTTTGAATGAGGACATTTTTAGCCCGTTAATTTTCGAAAATTTCCCCAATACTAAATACAAGTCACTACCAAATGTCCAACCAAAATTCCATGAGTCTTAAGTTTCTCAGCCAGAAATAAAATCTTACTACCAAATCCTGAAATATTACTCTATCATCTCAAAAAAGGTGAAATTGCTACTAAGATGGAAAAGGGCAAGGGTATCAACAGAGAGCTAACCGAGGAGGATTTGAGGATGGAATTGCAGCAGCTCAGGCGAGAGATCCAAGAAACCAGAGAAAGGAGAATAGAAGTGGAGTTTGCCACCGCGGTCGCACGAGCAGCAAATGCGGCACTAGACGAGGAATTGGCAGCAAAGATGACAAAATGCGATGTTATAAGTAAAAAGACAGTTGTTGTGCGGAGGGAACATGACGTCTTCAAAAATGACATAATTATGAGACTTCAGAAGATGCGCGTGAAATGCTCTTTCTTGAATCAAGAAGTCAATAGTGATCCCGAAGACACTCACCCTAGAGCTACTGAAGAAGATTCCGATGAGGAAATCATCTATATGTCTCCCTTCCTGGGACGTCTGAAAGGAGAGGACCAAAAGATCACTCTCCCGGCTTATGAGCGAACACATAGCGTGGGGGCAAGAGTCGTGCCTTGTGCTCTCATTTACGAGCACCTTAAGGCGTCAGGTATGCTGAAGTCTCTCGAAGGAACCACTTTTGGGTTTGGGCATGAAAGCTCTCAAAAGACGTATGCCTACCACCCAAACAAAAGAGGACACACTATAGAAGAATGTGTGGAGCTTAAGGCAGCAATCCGCAACGTGATCAACGTTGGGGAGATCCCGTATATGTAAGGTAGGAACACCGTCCTTACTTGTGACCAACAGGAGCCTAGTATGCCGGTCACTGAGCACACTCTGTTTTGTTGTCACCACTTTACGCTTTTCAAGAAAACGTTGCTGAATATCTACAGTTTGTAAGTTCAAAAATGATCTTGGACTCTATCAGAAAGGATAACGAAGCAATCGATCCCGTTGGAATTGAGATCTGGAAACCCTGCCCTTATCATGATGTCGTAGATCACAACATTGGAAGGTGCCTCAGGTTTCGCTACGACGTGGAATCCCTCGTCAACATGGGAAAGATTCACGTTGAGTTTGTTCCCCGTGGCTAATACGACAGTCAGAGGAAGAAGCTTCGATGAAGGCACCATCTATCTTTTAGGAGTTTTATTATCTGTTTTTTACTTTCCTTGTAATCACCAGAAATGAATGAATGAAAATGAAATATTTCTTTGTATTCGAATTACGTAGGGCCTGAATTCTCCTTGGGAGATATGTAGGCAGCCTTTCAAGGCCCTGTCCCTATCTTTTTCAAATTTTCTTTCCCCCCTCTTTCATTCTACAAGGAAACATTGAGTTCAGATCAACAGATGCCAGAAGATGCAGCAAAAAGACCTTAGCTCAACGTAATTTATCCTTTCTGAGTCACTAGCCCCGAAAATAAAACGAGAAAATTCCTGCTTGTTCAAAAAAAATCAATCCCCATTACTCGTGGGTTAACGTGTACTCAAACGAAGCAACTTTTATGTGTTTATATGCTTTTTATGTGATATCTTGCATTATTCATCCAGAACTAATGCTGACAGATTTGCCTTTGAGTTGTTTTTTCTCTACAGGTAGTTAGAACGGATCTGTGTTGATACACTGGCCGATCATCCTTATTTCACTAGATCTAAAGGCCCTACAGATTCCTTCCCTAGTCGAAGTTCACAAAAGGGAAAAGCAGCAATGGGTGATAACAATGAAGAAACCAGCTTTACTGATGTCGTGGTGGCTCAGCCCGCCTTTGCTGATCAGAATGAATTGATCCTGCAGTTGATGCAACAAATTGCTGAGATGAGGGTCGAAATGCAGAGAAAACAAGATTTGCCTCCTCCGATTTTTGCGGTCAACACTCAACCAGACGGAAGACCTCCAGCTCAAATTCCCCCTCCTAACGTGGAACAAGCTCAAAACCCGTCTTCAAGTCCTGCTCGTAATCCCTCCATCATTGACCTTACCACCCAAAACCCTCATTACGCCTCAGCCTCTTATCAAATACCACCCCTTCCTCAAAACACCAACCTCCAAGCACCACTCCCTTCCCCCAATGCAAACCTCCAACTGGCCTACACCCTCAAAGCCAAAATGTTAACCGCCCGCACATTTTCCTCCATCACCAAAATCAGTATACCAACCCCCAGACTTTTCCCCAAAACTATTGCGCCCTTTTAAATGGCCAAAGTCCCTCTATTGCTCCGCCACTACCACAAAAAGCCACTTTCCAAATACCAGTCCCCAACGAGCATGACTCACATGGTTCGGAGCTCGACCACTATGAAGAGTGGGAGAGAGAATGGAGGTCAAAGGAACAGTCCGTAAGATATATATGAAAGAGGAAATTAGAAAAGCCATGAAGGAGCTGAACTGCATTCCTGAGGTCGCCGGATTGAGTTACGAAGACCTGTGCATTCATCCGAATTTGGAACTCCCGGAAGGGTTCAAGGTACCAAAATTTGACATCTTCGAAGGAACGGGGAACCCCTTAGCACACCTGAGGGCCTACTGTGACCAACTCGTGGGAGTTGGGAGAGACGAAACTTTGTTGATGAGGCTTTTTAGTCGAAGTCTGAGCGTAGAGGCTCTAGAATGGTTTACGTCTCATGAAACGAGACAGTGGTCTAGCTGGAATGCTCTGGCTAAGGACTTCATCGAACGATTCGCCTACAATGTGGAGATCGTTCCTGATCGTTACTCTTTGGAGTAGATGAAGCAGAAGCCGACCGAAAGTTACAGAGAATTCACATATAGGTGGCGAAAGGAGGCAGCTAGAGTTAGACTATCTATGCCAGAAAAGGAAATTGTCGAAGTGTTTTTGCGGGTGCAAGAGCTCGAATATTATGACAGAATCATATTGTTCGGTGCAACAAAATTTGCTGAGATAGTCAAGGTAGGTGAGACTATCGAAGATGGATTGAGAACCGGGAAGATTGTCCGTGTTGCTGCCTCGCTCGGATCTTCAGGCTTGTTGAAGAAGAAAAGAGAGAATGTGTCCTCTATCTCTTATGAGGGGAAGAAGACCCCAAGGAAATCCTCATCATATCAAGGTCGTTCTCGACCTTCACAGAGTTCATACTCCGTTTGTTATGCACAAGATGATTACCAGAATACCGTAATTGCCTTGTTGAGGAGGAGACATTTGACGATAATTTGGAGTGTTCGAACGGGGGGATTGATATCTGGGATATGAGTTGGTTTGGTAGTTTGGTTCGAGGGGGTATTTTGGTAAAGTGGACCTGGGGTTTGGTACATTGGGGGAGGCATTTTGTAATTCGTCTGAACGTTGGCACAGTTGGGGGTGGCATTTCAGTAGTGATAAGATGGAGTTTGATAAACTTTGGGGGGGGGGGGAGTTTGGTAGATAGTAGGGGGAGTTTGGTAGCTAGAAGGGGATTGTTTTGATAACTGGGAGGAGGGTATTTTGGTAACTTGGGGGAGGGATATTCTGGTAATCATCTTGTGCATAACAAGCCGAGTATGAACTCTATGAAGGTCGAGAATGACCTTGATATGATGAGGATTTCCTTGGGGTCTTCTTCCCCTCATAAGAGATAGATGACACATCATCTCTTTTCTTCTTCAACAAGCCTGAAGATCCGGGCGAGGCAGCAACACGGGCAATCTTTCCGATTTTCAATCCATCTTCGATAGTCTCACCTACCTTGACTATCTCAGCAAATTTTGCTCCACCGAGCAATATGATTCTGTCATAATATTCGGGCTCTTGCACCCGCACAAATACTTCGGCAATTTCCTTTTCTGACATAGATGGTCTAACTCTAGCTGCCTCTTTTCGCCACATATATGTGAATTATCTGTAACTTTCGATCGGCTTCTGTTTCATCTACTCCAAAGAGTAACGATCAGGAACGATCTCCACATTGTAGGCGAATCGTTCGATGAAGTCCTTAGCCAGAGCATTCCAGCTAGACCATTGTCTCGTTTCATGAGACGTAAACCATTCTAGAGCCTCTCCGCTTAGACTTCGGCTAAAAAGCTGCATCAACAAAGCTTCGTCTCTCCCAACTCCCACGAGTTGGTCACAGTAGGCCCTGAGGTGTGCTAAGGGGTTCCCCGTTCCTCCGAAGATGTCGTATTTTGGCACCTTGAACCCTTTCGAGAGGTCCAAATTCGGATGAATGCACAGGTCTTCGTAACTCAACCCGGCGACCTCAGGAATGCAGTTCAGCTCCTTTATGGTTTTTCTAATTTTCTCCTTCATATCTATCTTGGCGGGCTCTTCCTTTGACCTCTATTCTCTCTCCCTCTCCTCATAGTGGTCGAGCTCTGAACCATGGGCGTCATGCTCGTTGGGGACTGGTATTTGGAAAGTGGCTTTTTGTGGTAGTGGCGGAGAAATAAAGGGACTTTGGCCATTTAAAAGGGCGCAATAGTTTTAGGGAAAAGTCTGGTGGTTGGTATACTGATTTTGGTGATGGAGGGAAATGTGCGGGCGGTTAACATTTTGGCATTGAGGGGGTAGGCCAGTTGGAGGTTTGCACTGGGGGAAGGGAGTGGTGCTTGGAGGTTGGTGTTTTGAGGAAGGGGTGGTGTTTGATAAGAGGCTAAGGCGTAATGAGGGTTTTGGGTGGTAAGGTCAATGATGGAGAGATTACAAGCAGGACTTGAAGACGGGTTTTGAGCTTGTTCCACGTTAGGAGGGGAATTTGAGCTGGAGGTCTTCCGTCTGGTTGAGTGTTGACCACAAAAATCGAAGGAGGCAAATCTTGTTTTCTCTGCATCTCGACCCTCATCTCAGCAATTTGTTGCATCAACTGCAGGATCAGTTTATTCTGATCAGCAAGGGCGGGCTGAGCCACCACGACATCAGTAAAGCTGGTTTCTTCATTGTTATCACCCATTGCTGCTTTTCCCTTTTGTGAACTTCGACTAGGGAAGGAATCTGTAGGGCCTTTAGATCTAGTGAAATAAGGATGATCGGCCAGTGTATCAACACAGATCCGTTCTAACTAACTGTAGAGAAAAACAACTCAAAGGCAAATTTGTCAGCATTAGTTCTGGATGAATAATGCAAGATATCACATAAAAAGCAGATAAACACATAAAAGTTGCTTCGTTTGAGGACACGTTAACCCACGAGTAATGGGGATTGATTTTTTTTAACAAGCAGGAATTTGCTCGTTTTATTTTCGGGGCCAGTGACTCAGAAAGGCTAAATTACGTTGAGCTAAGGTCTTTTTGCTGCATCTTCTGGCATCTGTTGATCTGAACTCAATGTTTCCTTATAGAATGAAAGAGGGGGGAAAGAAAATTTGAAAAAGATAGGGACAGGGCCTTGAAAGGCTGCCTACATATCTCCCAAGGAGAATTCAGGCCCTACGTAATTCGAATACAAAGAAATATTTCATTTTCATTCATTCATTTCTGGTGATTACAAGGAAAGTAAAAAACAGATAATAAAACTCCTAAAAGATAGATGGTGCCATCACCGAAGCTTCTTCCTCTGACTGTCGTATTAGCCACGGGGAACAAACTCAACTTGAATCTTTCCCATGTTGACAAGGGATTCCACATCGTAGCGAAACCTGAGGCACCTTCCAATGTTGTGATCTACGACATCATGATAAGGGCAGGGTTTCCAGATCTCAATTCCAACGGGATCGATTGCTTAGTCATCCTTTCTGATAGAGTCCAAGATCCTTTTTGAACTAACAAACTGTAGATATTCAGCAACGTTTTCTTGAAAGGCGTGAAGTTTTACAACAAAACAGAGTGTGCTCAGTGACCGTCATACTAGGCTCCTGTTGGTCACAAGTAAAGACGGTGTTCCTACCATATATATACGGGATCTCCCCAACATTGATCAGGTTGCGGATTGCTGCCTTAAGTTCCACACATTCTTTTATAGTGTGTCCTCTTTTGTTTGGGTGGTAGGCACACGCCTTTTGAGAGCTTTCATGCCCAAACCCAAAAGTGGTTCCTTCGAGAGGCTTCAGCATACCTGACGCCTTAAGGTGCTCGTAAATGAGAGCACACGGCACGACTCTTGCCCCCACACTATGTGTTCGCTCATAAGCCGGGAGAGTGATCTTTTGGTCCTCTCCTTTCAGACGTCCCAGGAAGGGAGGCATATAGATGATTTCCTCATCGGAATCTTCTTCAATAGCTCCAGGGTGAGTGTCTTCGGGATCACTATTGACTTCTTGATTGAAGAAAAAACATTTCCCGCGCATCTTCTGAAGTCTCATAGTTATGTTATTCTTGAAGACGTTATGTTCCCTCCGCACAACAACTGTCTTTTTACTTATAACATCGCATTTTGTCATCTTTGCTGCCAATTCCGCGTCTAGTGCCGCATTTGTTGCTCGTGCGACCGCGGTGGCAAACTCCACTTCTATTCTCCTTTCTCTGGTTTCTTGGATCTCTCGCCTGAGCTGCTGCAATTCCATCCTCAAATCCTCCTCGGTTAGCTCTCTGTCGATACCCTTGCCCTTTTCCATCTTAGCAGCAATTTCACTTTTTTTGAGATGATAGAGTAATATTTCAGGATTTGGTAGTAAGATTTTATTTCTGACTGAGAAACTTAAGACTCATGGAATTTTGGTTGGACATTTGGTAGTGACTTGTATTTAGTATTGGGGAAATTTTCGAAAATGAACGGGCTAAAAATGTCCTCATTCAAAGCAACAAAATCACATAAATAGTTAAAGCGCACAAGTGGCTAGCGCGCGTCCTAAACAAGTAGGGGACCCTTTTGTGTCAAGTGTAGGCCTAACGTATTTGAAAGATGTATGTGTAGAATTGAACCATTTTGTAATCCCAAAACAAATTTCGCATATAAAATGATGTTCGAAAAAGCGAAAATAAGCAGGGGGAAGTAGGGAATAAACGGGAAACACAAAAGAAAAGGCTCACGCAGGGGTCATTTGAAAAGAGTACCAAAATACAAGAAAGGCAAGTCCACGCAGGGGAAAATAACAATAAGTACATATAGAAAAAACACGCGCAGGGGCTAAATCCGCTAAGATGCTCCCGATGGCCCCGCCTCTGATCTGCTCCTCTTGTTCTGTGTCATGAGATGTTGAAGCCTATATTGAATCACTAGCAAGCTTCCTTCGCTCCGGCGGCCTTTCTCCTCCCAGTCCTCGATACACATTTCGCTTTTCTTATCTCCAATCCATAAGTTAACCTCTCCCAAATCCCTTCTCAAGCTTTCTAATTCTTGAGTTACGCTTTCGAGGGCGTACTTATCCTCCTTTTGCTTTCGGAGAAATTCCTCGTGCATTTCCTGGGTTTCTCTTCTTACCTCTCTTAGTTCTATCAAAGCTTTGAACTATTTGTCCTCTACACTGCGATAAATGTTCGGAACTGAGAAGGAGATACCATGTATATTGCGGTTCAACCAAGCTTTGTAAGTTTTATCGTACCTCGTATTAAATCGATCTATGACAATTGTGTCCTTGTTCATTCGCACTGCTCTTTTCCATTCTCTCAGCATCTCTGAAGTCTCAGGCACTCTATCAACCCCGAAGTCGAACACATAGATATGGTAGTATGTTTCTGTGGTGTAGTTTGTCTTCTCTCGAACTGCCTCAGGACCCAAATGGGTCTATACGGGCGAATACCTCGAATACCTGGCAGAGGAAGCACAAGTTGTATATCACCCCGTACTATGACATCTTTCGAAATGAAACGGTCGAACATCCATTGGATGTTTTCTTCTCTCAACTCAGAAAAAATTTGAGTCCATTTTTCTCTGGTTCTTCTTTTTTCTAAGTTTGCCCAGAACAACATATCATTCAAACTCTTAAGAGCATTATGCTCATCGAGGGTATGGAGTTCTTGAGTTCCGTGTCTCTTCACCAAGTGACTCATTATCCACAATTGAAGAAGAAGGTTGCAACCCTGAAAGTAACGATGCCCTTCATTGCATTTTCCCAAAGCACGGTACATTTCGGAAAGGATGACAAGTGCAATAGGATAATACTTTACTTGCCCTTGGTTCAGATGCCCGTGGAACAGAGTGTGCGCAAGCATTATCACTCGGGTGTTGATACTGAGGCTAGGGTCGTGTGGGAAAACCATGGTGTCCAATAGTGCGACGGTGAATGCCAAATGTCTGATCCCGTCTCATTCTCTGTAAGTGACCCTGAACTCTTGGTTGCAATTCGCGTAAAAGCTTACGTACCCGAATCTAACATAAAGATCCATAAAAGAAATGCTAAAACCTTCGTCCCAAAAGACGCAATCCTTTTTTAATTCAAGCCAATTTATAATATCCTCGAGAGTAGGCTTGTTAGGGATTAAGATATTTTCCTGCTTTCTCACTCTTCTTTCAAGTCCTGTACTGACTGTGTCTATTCCGTCCCGAATTTCCTCAATTGTTGGGGTGATCTCCAAGATTCCAAATTGGAACACCATTTTTTCGTTGTCCCAATAACCCGTGAAGACTTCAATCAGCTCAGGCCACCTAACCATGTTAATGAGTTCTGTTAAGGCCCCTACATATTTGTTGAGATCCCCTTTTGTGAAATGCATTGAGGTCGTTGTACCACATCTTGAGTAAAACTAGAGCTTCCACTACCATGTCGAATTTAAGAAATCGATCCATACCTACAAAATAAGGCACGGTTAAGATTCTCTCCCCCACATAGGCAACAATCAGGTTTCCACACATACATCTTTCAAATGTCAAATAATATGATATGTCGTTAGGTTGTGGACCTTGGACATGATTTTTGGCGATTTTACTAAGGACTTAACACACCTTGGATATTAAGCCGTCTTAGGCTAATGCTTAGATTTGGATTTGGTTTCGCTCTACTTTAGGTTGACTAGAATTGGTTTAGAAATGACGGTTACCCGAGTCAGACAAACAACGGGGTGAAGATTAATAAACGACGTTGGATGACCGCAAGTCAACTATTCGTTTATTATTTCCAAAGAATTCAACTTGTGTTTTTTCTGAAGGACAGCCGTGATAAGCCACGTAACCGTCTTTTTTCCTAATGCAATCTTTTTGCCGTTTGGCGAAATCGGGTGCCATGAATGTCACAATTCAATATAAGCGATAAATAAAACAAGTAGACAGTTAAAACACATAGCCAAATAAATTAATCTTAAGGTTAGAAACATTCAAATCCCCCGCGAAAGTCGTCATTATGTTTACATCCCTACTCTATTTAAATAGGACGAAACGTCACGGTGACTCAAAAAATAATCAATTGATTTAATTTTAAAAGAATTTTAAGAATAAACGAATTTTAAAGGAGTCGCCACCTAATTTTAGGAAAACAATTAAAAATATCTACGAAACCAAGATTCTAGGTAAGGGGTTCAAGTTATTTCGAAGGGAATGTGTTAGGCATCCTTCGAAATCCACAACTGTGGATCCCGACTGAATTCATTTTTTCAAATTGTGGAGGAGGTAAAAATAATATACAAATATAACAAACATGCAATATACACAAGTAATAAAGTAAACAATATAAGAAACTGCCTATATTTGTCTATCGTCAATAATATACGATAATGAATCAAAATATTGTTCGAACTTTGTTCGAATAGCTTCAATGGGAAGCAGCTCCGAATACCTGTAAATACACTTAGTAAAAGTGTTAGTAATAAATAAATATGAATAAAAATAAATGAATTAAACAATAACTTAAAAAATAAAAATCCGTCTTATTAAATGAGAGGCCTTGAAAATCGACGGTAATTTCTTCATCGGCCATTTTGAACAAACAAAATACATGAACTTAAACTAAATTTCCATCTTTTACAATGCAAAGGCCTCCAAAATCAACGAAAAGATTTTCTCATTGACCATTTTGAACAAACAAAATACATGAACTTAAACTAAATTTCCGTCTTTTACAATGTAAAGGCCTCCAAAATCGACGAAAATTTTTTCTCACTAATCAATTTTAACTAATCATTCAAAACACAATATCATATAAAACCAATAATAAATAATATAAGACAATAGCAGCATGACAATCATATAAAGCTTACCAGAACAATATAAGGTAATTAACAATATTTAAATAATAATTAACACAACAAAATGAGTAGTGAAATAGAATAAAATAACCAAATGATTATCACTAACATACTGGTAACGACAAAACAATATAGAAAAATAAATAAAATTCAAATATTGTCTAACTTAGTCAACATGACGGCAACATAATAAATAAAATACATTTTAATAACAATAAATAAAGTCAAATTATAATTAAATGCAACCAAATAAAGCTAAACATTATAGATATACATGGAAAGGAAAAGTATTAACAAATAATTTGAGGGTAGCAACACCCACTCTCACCGACAGTGACAAAGAAATCAGCGGAAGAAACGGACAAGATGAACTTCAATATAAAAAAAAAAGAAGAGTAACAGTGACTAGAGAGTATGAACATTGAATTAACAGTGGCAAAATAGAGCAAATCTCCGAAAAAAGGAACTCAAATATGTACCCATTCACAAATAATAATAAATTGAATAAACAACATAAATAAAGCAAATGTATAATAATAATAATAATAATAATAAATCAACAAGGCAAAGAAAAGAATGAATCATCCAATTTCCATAGTTAACTAAATAAATAAGGTAGTGGCAATGGTCTGTCAACTAAACACATAAATTACCATTTTATGAAATTAAATAAGTAATAATAACAAAAATAGAGATAACATATTGTGCCCTTCAACATTTATTAATTTTAACCCACATTCATTAATAATTATACTAGTAGTGTATTTATATCTCTTCCTAGAAAATGAAAGAAAATAAGTTAAACTAAACAACAAAAAGCTTTAAACAATTTCAATAATGAAAGAAAACAACCATTAACGTACTTAAATCAATATAACAAACAGTAGTTTAAAAAGAAAAATAAACTGGAGCAAACAATCCGGAAAATTATGATAATGAAAAAATAAGAATAGCAGTGGTCAAAAATAAGAAAAATCAACCAATATTCACAAACAATAACTAAAAAAGACATAACAAACAATAAAAATGGAGTTACCTGTCTCAGAGTTTGACGATTTTCGATCAGATCTTATACTATCCCATCGTGAGAGAGATGGGCGAGCATCCTTGGTGGTGTCGCTTCCGTTTCTGGGTTGTTGGGTCGCGGATTTGATTGTTGTTTGGATGCCGGAGCTGCTGGTCTGGTGTTGCTCTGTTCTACGCCGGAGATGTCGAGAGTGATGAATAGAGGTCGGAGATCATTCAAACGACAATAGGTTACCTGCAAGACAAGAAAAAAATGTAAAGGGAAAAGGGGTTGGGGGCCGGCAGCGATGGGAAATTGTCTGGTTTAACTCGCTGGTCGGAGCTATGAGTTTGTTGGAGAAAAACTCCATTTCCGGCAAAATTTATGGACTATTAATTGGGGTTTTAGGTGGTGACGGCTAAGAGAATATGAGAGTAAAAAGTCTTAGGGTTTTTATCCTATCTTGAAAAATATTCCTATCCCCTATTTTTTAACTTAACCAAAATTTGTATAGAAAATAATTGTTAAATGGGTTTAATTTGTGGGCTTGAAATTGTGGCCCAAAATTATTGATCAAATAAAATATCTGTATTTGAATGAATTTTTAGACTGTGCAAAATATCAAAATTAATATTAATAAATGTAACAAATAAAATGAATATTAAAAAAATATAAAGAACGTAACTAATGACATGTAAAAATGCAATTTTAAAATTAACTGATAAAAAATCTTAAATAAGGATAGTTATATATAAACTTATTAAAAAATTATTTTGAACTATTAAATAAATAAAACTTAAAAGTTACGAATTTTGAAAATGTTAGGTCAAAATTGGGTGTCAACATTGCAGAGAATATTTTATGGATAAACACTCAGAAAAGAACCTCGCAAGTCTCACACAAGTCCCTTAAGAAGTAGGGCTCTGATACCAAATGTTATTAATTTAACTGAAACAGCAAAAAAAATTAAAATCTGAAAAATTAATTTTATTGAACTTCAAGCTGATTAAATAAGTAGAGGGGCAGTACAACTAACACAGAACATGGACTGCTAAAAGACTGCTAACATGCCTATAAAATAGGAACAACTGTAACTAGTTAATAGGATAATGACTAAAAGAAAACTAATCTCCTAATAATCAGCTGAAGTCTCTAACCCATTCAAAGCAGACCCTGAGACACGTAACAATACATCTAGAACCTTAAATTGCGCAGAGAATAACACCCCGCTTTGGAGATGAGCTATTTAAATTCAGAAAAATCCAATTCACACAACCAGGCTGTAAAATTAGACAGTAGTTGTAGAGTTTGGTTAGGAAAAGGTTTACGATAAATTGATAACAAGAAAAGATACTACCAACTCCAAGCTGAAGTAACATGAAATACAGAAAACATCCACAAAACAAATATCTGAATAAATTGAACCATATAAGTTATGCTTCAGCCAACAGTGTAAGGGTATATTATTCATTACATGTTTCTAACAATGATTTACTGTATTATAAGAAGTACCCTTACATGACAAAATATTCTTGAAGTAGGCATATGGATACAAATGATAGACTAACCAGAGGAAATAAGAGGTCCAAGAGTACAACTCGTCCCCTAAAATTTACTTTCCCAGAAGATGAAGTTTCTATATTAAGGGGAGAGAATGCTACTCATAGTGAACAAAGTAACCAAATGTTGAGGATTATACAAAGCCTACAGTGCAGAAACTAAAGAAGGAGCTTACAAAGCATAATCTTGGTGCTGAACTGAAAGAATGCAAACAAGAATGATATCCTAACTTTCACCGTGCTTAATTAGTTGGGTAGAAAGTTGAAAGTATCTTAGTTATGGACAAAGACATACAACATCTGAATTTAAAATTTGGGTGCTGGCATCCTTGAACATTCTTTTTAGTTGTATAGGGCATATAACTTCTCCCATTATGTGGCTACGCAAGCTTTGCTAAATGTTGTTGCCGCCAGTGGGGCTTTCGTGTGACAAAATTTTTCATTCAGGTGTGCACTCTAACTTATCATGTCACCTAAAAGGTAACTATGGGTAGCTGCCTGTGATAAGTGGAAGACAGGGCATATAATTTACTATTGCTTTCGTTTCAATTGTTTGTCTGGTTTTGACTTGATACGAAGTTTTAAAAATTAAAAAAGACTTAAAATTTGTGGTATTAAACTAAAGATATGTTAAATGTATTAAAATTTGACTTTCATCGTACTGAATTCACAAACACTGATCATATGCTTGGTTGCACGGTTTTACTATCTTTATTCTTATGTCAATCGAACTGTATAAAAATATCAAGAAATGTGTGTCAAATCAACAAAAAAGTGTGTTTTTTCATAAGTCAATACAAGTACGACCACAATTTTGAGTAATTCAAACAACACGTCTTTGTAATGCCTTTTATTTTCAGGACAAAATGACATGAAAGTTCTAATATGAAATCTAAGTAGCGCATATTCCGTAGAACACCTAGTAAAGTGATTCAATCTCAAAGTGAAATAAATACCATAACTTCAATCTTATTCAATAAAATCATCACACAGTAAATTACCTTCAAGTTTACCGACTATTATACCAGAGTGAATATGATCTCTACCAGACATACATAAATAAGATAGGAATAATAAATTTCATTCCAAAAGGTAAAGTGGCAACTTTATTTAGGCATTTTATTAATCATGAAACAAGAAAGCCTATACTATCGCCCTTATTCATACAACTTTGATGCACTTATTTTCTCAAACATCAAACAGTCCCTTGAGATAAGAACTCCCTTATATGTTTAGTCATCAACATCTTGACTAGCTCTAATTTTACAAAGCATTCCTCAACACCCATTCCACCAGAGTTGAGACACCATAACCCGTGGCATTTTTCTTTTCATCGCTCCAGACGGGGCCAGCTATATCGAGATGCAACCATTGGACCTTCTCGTCAACAAACTGCAAAAACAAAGACCAAATGTCATGTTTCTCGTCTAAAACTAAAGATATGTAGAATGTACCAAAATGTCAGTAGTAGAGTGATGAGATGAGTACTTGTTTGAGGAAGAGAGCACCAGTTATTGCACCACCATCGCCAGGTCCCGTGTTAATCATATCAGCCACTCCTGATTTCATACTCTTCCAGTAACTCTCCTCCATAGGCATCCTCCATAGCTTTTCACCACTTGCCTCAGCAGCTACAACCACCTCCCTTGCTAGGTCA